>NC_135815.1:88472032-88839297 GCF_964213995.1 Mustelus asterias | reverse complement strand
AAGTTTTTAGGTGTCCAGATCACGAACAACCTGTCCTGGTCCCCCCCATATCGACACTATAGTTAAGAAAGCCCACCAACACCTCTACTTCCTCAGAAGATGAAGGCACGTCAGCTACAACTCCCACCAACTTTTACAGATGCACCATAGAAAGCATTCTTTCTGGTTGTATCACAGCTTGGTATGGCTCCTGCTCTGTCCAAGACCGCAAGAAACTGCAAAAGGCCATGAATGTAGCCCAATCCATCACGCAAACCAGCCTCCCATCCATTGACTCCGTTTACACTTCCCGCTGCCTCAGCAAAGCAGCCAGCATAATTAAGGACCTCACGCACCTCGGACATTCCCTCTTCCACCTTCTTCCGTCAGGAAAAAGATACTAAAGTCGGAGGTCATGTATCAATCGACTCAAGAACAGCTTCTTCCCTGCTGCCGTCAGACTTTTGAATGGACCTACCTTGCATTAAGTTGATCTTTCTCTATACCCTAGCTATGACTCTAACACTACTTTCTGCACTCTCTCCTTTCCTTCTCTATGAACGGTATGCTTTGCCTATATCGCGAGCAAGAAACAACACTTTTCACTGTATACTAATACATGTGACAATAATAAATCAAATCAAATCTCGGATTCACTCATCATAGTGCGTTATCACAATCGTATACACTTTCTCAAAATACCAGAAAACAATTTAGCACCAGCAACAACCTATATTTGTATAGCACCTTTAAGATAATAAAATGACCTAAAGCACGTCACAGGAGGGTTTAAAAAAATGCCCCCAAGCCATATAGGAGCAATCAGATCAGGCAACCAAAGTTTTGTCAGTGAGGTAATTGTAAAGGACATCTTACAGGAGGACAGTGAGGTAGCTGGGTGGAGGGGTGTAGGGAGGGTGCAGTATTCCAGAGTTTGAGGCCGAGGCAACTGGAAGCGCGACCACCAATGGATGAAGCATTTAAAATGAGGGAGAAACAAGAGGCTAGGATTAGAGAAACACAGGTATCCTGGAGGGTTGGTAGGGCTGGAGGAGATTACAGAAATAGGCAAGGCCATGGAGGGATCTGAAAACAAGGATGAGAATCTTTTAAAAATTAAGAGGTTGCTCGGCTGGGAGCCAATGTTAAAGAAGCAGGATGAGTGAATCTTGGTTTAAAAATCAAATTTAAAAATATTTTAGTGTACAAAGCTGAGGCGGTCTCGCAATATCTGTTAAATAGCCTCAATATCTGCTACATAGCCTCAATATCTGCAGGTGAGAATGATTCCGATTCAAAAAGCGAATCACACCACTTCAATGTGGCTGCCTTTCAACATATAATGCAACGTGACAGAAATTTCTTTGATTATCTAAGAATTTCAAACCTGATCTAATGGCAACTTCAGAACTGGTTGAAGTCTCCATGGTGGCACAGTGGTTAGTGCTGCTGCCTCATAGTGCTAGGGACCCGGGTTCAGTTCCATCCTCGGGTCACTATCTGCATGGAGTTTGCACACTCCAGTGTCTGCGTGGGTTTCCTCCGGGTGTTCCGGTTTCCTCCCACATTCCAAAGATGTGCGGGTTAGGTTGACTGATCATGCTAAATTGACCCGAGTGTCAGGGGATTAGCAGGGTAAATATGTGGGGTTATGGGAATGTGGCCTGGGTAGGAGTGCGGTTGGGGCAGGCTCGAATGGCCTCCTTCTGCACTGTAGGGATTCTATGGTTCTATGTAATGGAAATGGAATCCAATGTTTAGTACCCTGGGGCGTAGGTTAGATTGTTAACTGCAATAATCTGGGTCAAACTGCCCTGGAGTTCCAATTTAAGACAACACCCTTGGGCCAGTAACAATGCATGCCGTTAAAAAAAAACAAAGAGGAACTCCTTTGCAGGCAATTAGCCAGCACCACTGATCAAGCTATTCCATTACGTCCTCCATTGACTAGTGTTTTTATACAGTTCAGGTTTGTCTAGGCTTTGAATACTTAGATGGAGCAGGGTGAAAGAGGAGGATGGTTTTGGGAGAGGGAAATGCAAGGGAAAGGATAGGGACATCCCCATGGGTGGCTCAGTGGTTAGCACTGCTGCCTCACAGCACCAGGGACTCAGGTTCAATTCCAGCCTTTGGCGGCTGTCTATGTGGAGTTAGCACATTCTCCCAGTGTCTGCATGGGTTTCCTCCGGCTGCTCCAGTTTCCTCCCACACTCCAAAGATGCGCGGGTCAGATGGATTGGCCATGCTAAATTGCCCTTTAGTGTCAGGGGAACTAGCAGGGTAAGGATGTGGCGTAAAGGGGATAGGGCTTGGGTGGGATTGTTGTTGGTGCGGGCTCAATGGGCCAAATGGCCTCCTTCTGCACTATAGGGATTCTATATGTCACCCTGACCAGTGAACTGCTTCATTGCAAACCGCAGGGATGAGACACAAAACAACTCTTTATATCCGTGGAGGCAAGAAAATTCAATAGCAGCAAAGTACTCCTGCTTGCCCTGCTGGTGACTGAACTATTCCAGCAAAGATCCCTGTGGATATTGGGAAAGAATGATGATCCAGACAATTTCAGTCCGAGACTTTTAAGCAATAGAATGAACCAGAGCTAAAACAATAACATGTTACAACATAACAACTTCAACAGTACGTTTTTGCAAATCTTACCTGCTGTGATAAAAGCAGGGAGCACTTTTCAACTTGTCCCCGTGACTGCTTCTAACCCAACAAGGAAGGGAGCATTGGTTGATTTAATTCTGGGAAACGAAGTGGGGTGAATAACCGCGGTGAGGGCGGAACAACTGGAGAACAAGGAACACAGCTCAGCTTCAAGGTGAGGAGCGAAAGAGCACTGAGCAGTCAAAGATAAAGGCGCTCAACTGGGGGAGGACAAAGTTCAGGAAGATAAGAAAGCAGCTGACTCAATTGGCTGGGCGGCAAAGTTAGCAAACAGGTTGATGGAGATCTTCAAATTCAAAATTGGCAGTTCATAATAAATATACAAGAAATCCTGCAATGCAGCAAGTGAGGTGTGCAAAGAATAGAGTTTTGTGGATGATTAAACTGAAAAGGAAGGCATAAAATTAGGAAATAAAATAATACGAATGAAACAAGGTGGAATGCAGAAAGTTTTTTTAAAGTTTATTTATTAGTGTCACAAGTAGGCTTAAATTAACACAGCAATGAAGTTACTGTGAAAATCCCATAGACATCACACTCCGGCGCCTGTTTGGGGATGCTGAGGGAGAATTTAGCATCTAACCAGCATGTCTTTCGAACTGTGGGAGGAACCCATAGCACCCAGAGGAAACCCACTGCTAACACTGCTGTCTCACAGTGCCAGGAACCCGGGTTCAACCCGGCTTGGGTCACCGTCTGTGTGGAGTTTGCATGTTCTCCCTGTGTCTGCGTGTGTTTCCTACGGGTGCTCCAGTTTCCTCCCACAGTCCGAAAGGCATACTGGTTAGGTGCATCAGCCATGCTAAATTCTCCCTCAGTGTACCCGAACAGGCGCTGGAATGTGGCGATGCGGGGATTTTCACAGTAACTTCATTGCAATGTTAATGTAAGCCTACTTGTGACGCCAATAAAGTTAAAACTAACCACCGTGCCACCCCAAAGTGGGGAGCTGAAAGGGCGATTACATGGCTTGAGAGGTAATATACTTGTAGATATTTAGAAACTAGAAGAATATTAGACAAAGGGCAAAACTGCATTCACATGGGTGAAGAAGGCAAGACTGAATTAATGGTAACATTATTCAATAAATATTTTGCATCTGTTTTGACAAATGGTGCTCGAAGTGAGAATGTAGATGTACTTAAAGAGGGATAAGAAACTGTGTCAATGGTAGTGATAAAACAGATACTGCCTCTAAAAAAAAGTTTGCAGAATTTAATGTGAATGAGTCACAACAACCTGATGTTGTCTATCCAAGACTATTCAAATTAGTCAGAGAAGAGATAGCAGAAGTCCTGGCAACAATTTTACAATCCCCTTTCAGAATGCAAATTGGACAATGACATTAGAGAGGAGATAAACAAGCTAAACATCAGTTACGGGCAATTTGAGATAAAATTGGTACGCATTTCGATATGCGTGGCTTAATCAAAGACAGGAAGAGCAGGTTTGTTAAAGGCAGGTTCTGTGTGACGGTTAACAGAATGTTGTTTGAAGGAGGTCACTGTTTGAGTGGAGTCTGCACGTTCTCCCCGTGTCTGCGTGGGTTTCCTCCCACAGTCCGAAAGACATGCTGGTTAGGTGAATTAGCCATGCTAGATTCTCCCTCAGGTGTACCCGAACAGGCGCCGGAGCGTGGCAACGAGGGGATTTTCACAGTAACTTCATGATTGATTGCGTAAAATAAATATTGTAAGAGAGCCGACTTTGAGAAGCTGTTATGTACAACGCACCTCACTAAAGACTGGAGAAGCTTTTAGACTGCAAATACAAGAGGAAGGAGGTGGAAAATTGGGGGATGGGAGGACGCAAAGATTTGGGGGGAAATAGGATGAGAGTCAAGTATAGAGGCGGCACGGTGGCACAGTGGTTAGCATTGCTGCCTCACACTGCCAGCGACACAGGTTTGATTCCCAGCTTGGGTCACTGTCTGTGCGGAGTTTGCACGTTCTCCTGCATCTGCGTGGGTTTCCTCCGGGTGCTCTGGTTTCCTCACACTGTCCGAAAGACGTGCTGGTTAGGGTGCATTGGCCATGCTAAATTCTCCCTCGGTGTACCTGAACAGACGCCGGAGTGTGGCGTCTAGCGGATTTTCACAGTAACTTCATTGCAGTGTTAATGTAAGCCTACTTGTGACACTAATAAACAAACTATGTCACAGGGATCCATACTGGGCACTTTTGTTGTTGGCACAATGTGGAAGGTTTGGAATAGGCACAGGGTGAGCATTCTCTGAACACACAAAAATAGGAAATTTGTCATGTCAAACAGCTGGAAGGATTCTAAAAGACTTCAATACAACAGGCAGGTTAGGAGAACAGGCAGATAGGTGGAAGGTGCAATTTGAAAGGAAAAATATGAGACAAAACATTTGCTGAGGATAAACAAGGAATCAGAATAAACGTGGGAAGACATAGAGGGTTATGGAAAAACATACCTGGGGAGTTAGTTATATAGTATAGCTTCCTGAAAGTGCAAGGAGAGAGATAAAGCCATAAAGGGTGTAAAAGAAAGAACACATTTATATAAAATAGTCCATAGTTGGAGTAATGTGTGTTGCCTTTAATGCACCATTATTAAAACGTCAGTGAAGTCAGTACAATGTGGATTTGCTAAGTAGGGGATTATAGTTAATGTAGAGAGACAGGGAGGTTGGGACTATTTCCATTGCAGAAGAGAAAGATAGGGAAGGTAATGCAGATGCTCTTTAGATCATCTTACGGAGTGAAAAAGCCACGATGTGGAGATGCCGGCGTTGGACTGGGGTGGGCACAGTAAGAAGTCTCACAACACCAGGTTAATGTCCAACAGGTTTATTTGGTAGCACGAGCTTTCGGAGCACTGTCCCTTCATCAGGTGAATGGAGAGTTGGGTTCACAAACAAATTTGGGTTCTCAATTCCAACCATGATCTTGTAATTGAGTCTGTGTCTATATATGCCCTGTTTGTGAACCCAACTCTACACTCACCTGTTGAAGGGGCAGTGCTCCGAAAGCTCGTGCTACCAAATAAACCTGTTGGACTTTAACCTGGTGTTGTGAGACTACTTAGAGTGAAAAAGGACACATTTACTTCCACTCTTTGGGCACAGCGATGAGGGATCATCAATCCGAGATTGTCAAAGAGCGAGAATCGGGGTTAGGTGGTTGTTGCAGGATGGAATGTTTTGTCAAAACAAAAACGAGTGTCCAAGGCAGTGACACACTGTATCTTTTGTGGGAAAACTGTGTAAATATTTCAAACAGAGCAAGGTACAGGCCTGAAGGAAAAGCTCTCAAGGCATTGAAAC
The DNA here is from genome assembly GCF_964213995.1 of Mustelus asterias. Classification (NCBI taxonomy): domain Eukaryota; kingdom Metazoa; phylum Chordata; class Chondrichthyes; order Carcharhiniformes; family Triakidae; genus Mustelus; species Mustelus asterias. The sequence continues at coordinate 88,833,356 of NC_135815.1, read as the reverse complement.
TAGTTTTGTTTCTCTCCACACCCCTGCCAGCCTTTTTCCAATGGGCCAAATTGCCTCCTTTTATGTTCCAAAGTAGGATGAAGACTTTAGGAATTGTTGGTTGGGAAATTTGATTAATTAGTTCATCAGTTGCATGTGAGAAGAGTATACTAAATATTTCTCAAAGGCTACAAAAGGCAGTTTTCTTTGTTGATCAGATAAAGCAATATATAAAACTAAGGTAGATGGAAGAAATAAAACAGTACACCTGTAAAAGTAACCAGTTGTTTTAGAGATTAAATTGCACACACATATTATTAAACAGCTGCTGAAATTGTAAAACTCTTTAGGGCCAGTCCAATGGCCAGGGCAATCTGCCACTTCACTATTATCTTCACTGTCTTCGTGTATAACAGAAACCAGACAGCTGTCAGTATCACCCTGATCCAGACAAGTGATGGTGAGGGTTAAATAAGATTCATTCCAGATGTCTGCAGGGGATGCACCCAGACTAAGAGTGTGAGGGCATCCTTTAGATCTCTTGCTAATGCTATAAGCTGCTTTTTCTGGATGACAGACTGAACTTTTGATTTTCACTGAGACCTATCTGTATACAATTAAACGAATTCCAGGAGCTATTTAAGTTTCGGGGCCATTTGACAAGTGGACTTTGACCAATCTGAAAAGTTCATTTGAAGTAAAGCAAAAACAGGGGGGGAAAAATTGCACAGCTTCAATCAATACCTCAACAAGGAATTATTTTTATTTACAATTCTTCAACAGACCTACAGCAGTGCATTACGTTAAAATGTATAATAGACTTCTGTCAGATGCATGTTTGGAGTCAAATACTGTTTGTGGAAATCCCATTATAGGAAGTTTCCACTGGTTAAATGATCATTATACACAACCCTTCTGTGTGCATATGTCACACTAAGAACTTAAGGATGATTAACCATATATACTTACCTTGTTAATCATATACACAACTACATTAGCCCTAACATTGCTTTTTTGACATATACATATTTATTTAATAGAATCTCTACAGTGCAGAAAGGAGGCCAATCAGCCCATAGAGTCTGCAGCCGACTCTCCGACAGAGCATCTTACCCAGGCCCTATCCCCGTAACCCCACATATTTACCACGCTAATCCCCCTAACTTGCACATCTTGGGACACTAAGGGGCAATTTAGCATGGCCAATCCACCTAACCCGCACATCTTTGAAGTGTAGACGGAATCCGGAGCACGCGGAGGAAACCCACGCAGACACGGGGAGAACGTGCAGACGCCGCACGGACAGTAACCCGAGGCTGGAATTGAACCCGGGTCCCTGGCGCTGTGAGGCAGCAGTGCTAACTACTGCGCCACTACAGAACAAAACATTGTTCATTTTAGAATCTTAAAAAAAAAATCTACAAATCATGGGCACGCAAGAAAAATGTGGTTCTTATAGTCATAACCTCTAACTCTAATTTTATCTTTACATGCGTAAATTGATAGAAAAATAAATTGGTGGTATAGATTTCTGGTCAAAAAATTGAATTTTTTTCAAACGGTTAAACTTGAATAAGCCTGTGGACATTTTGCACTATTTGGATTGGGTTAATACACAACGCGATGGTAAAATTCCACCCAAAGTGTCCCAGTTTCAATTTCCACTCTCAATGTGTCCCAGTGCCTTCAATATCCACAGTCTCAATGTGTCGGCACAGTGGTTAGCATTGCTGCCTCACAGCACCAAGGACCCGGGTTCGATTCCCGGCTTGGGTGACTGTCTGTGTGGCGTCTGCACGTTCTCCCCGTGTCTGCGTGGCTTTCCTCCGGGTGCTTCGGTTTCCTCCCCACAGTCCAAAGATGTGCGGGTTAGGTGGATTGGCCGTGCTAAATTGCCCCTTAGTGTCAGGGAGCTTAGCTAGGATAAATGCATGGGGTATGGGGATAGGGCCTGGGTGGGATGGTGGTCGGTGCAGATTCGATGGGCCGAATGGCCTCCTTCTGCACGGTCGGATTCTATGAATTTGAAGTGAAGTAATCATGCCACATTTTAAGCTGTAGATTCACAATGGGAAATTCTAATGAACACATTTCATAAATTACACTGCAGGCATTCTAACACTGGGATATTCCAGTTAATTCATCGATGTTCAGGGTCTGTGAATGGAACTTTCAATCTTAAATGGGACTGGGGTCAATGCTGTACATCAATCATTTCTACAGGATATGATAGCAGAATGGGATGATGGCAATGTGGCTTCTGAAACATTCTGAGAGTTCCTGATGATAGTGCTTCATATATGGTTAAAGCGAAATTCCTGGAATTTTGGAGTAAGTTGCAAGTTAGATAATTACAGGGTTTGAACAGCCCAGCTCCAAGTGAACAAATGTAACTGAAGTGATCGCCCCAGGTCCAAGAACATTGACTATGTTCATAAACGCAAAATACTGCTGGAATCTGAAACAAAAACAGAAAAATGCTGGAAAATCTCATCAGGTCTGATATCATCTGTGGAGAGAGAATAGAGCCAATGTTGTGAGTCTAGATGATCCTTTGTCATTGCGTCAGCATGGCTCAGATGGTAGCACCGTCCCCTCTGAATCACAGTGTTCTGGGTTCAAGTCCCGCTACAGAGTGCAAGAATGAAGGCTCACACTCCTGTGCAGCATTGAGGGAGTACTGCATTGTCAAAGTTGCGGTTCATCAGATGGGACATTAAATGGAGATCTAATCTGCCTACTTGGGTGGATGTGGGAGATTCCATGGGACTTTTTAAGAAAAACAAACGAGTTGTCCACAGTGTCCTGGCCAACATTCATCCCTCAATCAACATCTCAAGTGGCAGATCATATGGTCATTATCACACTACTGTTTGTAGGGGTGTGAACATATTGGCTGCCACCTTTCCTACAATGCAGCAGTGATTGGAGTTTAAAAGTACTTAATTGCTGTAAAACACTTCGAGACATCCAGTGGCGCTATGTAAATGCAAGTCTTTCATTATTTCTTTAGTATTCATAAGTAGTTTTACTGCGCTAGTCATGGGAGACTTTGGCCAATGTTTTCCAGCCCTTCCTGCCGACAAGATCTTCTGGTCCCGCCAAAGGTGACACCCCGACCCACACCTTCCCCCACCCCCTTTCCACTCCCCCCACGCCCTCCCCTCGTACAGCAGATTGCCCGGCAGTGCGGCCAGTGAGCAATGCAAATGGCCACTTGACCTCGGCGGGACTGGAAAACCTGCCCCAATTTGGGGAGGGGGACTGCAAAATCCCAGCCCTTTCAGATTACAGAGCTGGGTGAAATTTTGGAGCAAACACCAGCTAGTGTCATCGCAGTTTATGGCAACAGTGCCAATTAAGTGCAATCAATGTCGCAGGATGTAATAGCAGACATCCAAGAAATTATACAGCAAAAAGGATTAGAGAGTCAACGTAGGGAATATTTCAGTCAGTCAGTCTTCACCACAATATAATGGAGATAGTGCAACAGATTTAAAGATAGTTCAGACTTAGATCACTGAGCTACGGACTATGTGAAAAGTACTAAAATTATATACCAGCATACGCTTTCCCAAAATCAACAGCTGAATTCTTGATAAAATTATCAAAGCAAATCTCACAACCCGTGACCATATTTACACAAAACTACTTTATGATTTCAGATTAGCAGGAAGGAAGTCAGAAACATTTCCATTATCCACCTGGAGAGGTGAAAACGCAGCCATCAGTGAATGTTGGGCGTGTACATCTGAGTCACTCTAATCTCGGTCAACACATTGTGCGGTGGCGGAAAATGCTGACTGACACAATAAAAGTGAAGAAAAAGAAAATAAACCACACCCGCTCGTTAAGTGGAGAGAAGGAAAGAATAAAGAGGTGGAAAAGAGAAAAAAAATGAACAAACTTGAATTTATACACTGCCTTTTACAACCTCAGGCAGCACCTCTGACAGTGCAGCACTCCCCCAGACTTGCAATGGAAATCCAACTAAGATTAAATGCGTAAAACAGGAGCTACCAATCAATCAAGGGTTGTCAATCCCACCTTGGACTGTTAGACAAAAGTTAGAATCCCGACAGTGCAGAAGGAGGCCATTCGGCCCATCGAGTCTGTACCAACAACAATCCCACCCAGGCCCTATCCCCGTAACCCCACGTATTTATCCCTCTAACCTACGCATCCTGGGACACTAAGGGGCAATTTAACATGGCCAATGCACCTAACCCACACATCTTTGGACTGTGGGAGAAAACGGGAGCGCCCGGAGGAAACCCACACAGACACGGGGAGAACGTGGAAACTTTACACAGACAGTGACCCAAGCTGGGAATCGAACTCAGGTCGCTGGAGCCATGAGGCAGCAATGCTAACCACTGTGCCAAAGTGCCGCCCAGAAAGGTTAAAGAAAAGATGATTGAACAATTGCTCTAAAACGTTGGTTCAGGAAAGGCAACATTTATACAACAGTCCTAAAATCTTGAAGACATCTCAAGAGCACTTTAAAGTAAGAGAGAGATTTCATAGCAAAAAGCATTGAAAAAGGGAAAATTTATGGAGAAGTCAGGGTCGGGAACTGGAGATGAACTGAAGATGGAAAGGAGTGGGAGCTGGGAATATTACAAACAAAATTCCCAAGTTAGGAAGTTGATCAGAGGACTGAGCAGGATGTCAAGGTTTCAGACTTCCTCAAACAGCTGGAAATGGCAATCAGAAAAGTTAATGGAGCAAAGGCTTGGATGTGCTGAAGCTAGCCAAAAGGTTGGCCCTGCCAATGTTCAGCTGGAGGAACTTCTGGCTTATTGAGATCTTGGTACAGGATGGGCAATCTCACAGCATGGCAAAAAAAAACCTTTTGAAATCAATGGAGAAGGTAAAGTTTAAATGGTACCATCACCATATCTGTGCTTCTAGATACCACTTAGGGTGAGCCAGTGAAGAGGAGGCAGTCATGGGGAGTCCTTAAAGTACACATGGAGACGGATAAGCGTTTGCCAGCTGTATAACGCCAATTACACAGGAGCAGGGCCAGAGCAGTGCAGTACAGACACAGTGCAGAGGAGAACACTGGGGGAGGCTGGGGTTGAAGATGGCAGATGGGAAGTGTCGTGGAAGACAAGAAGCTATGGTTATGGTCACACCGAATGTTGCTTTCGATGGTACTGGCGTCGTGAGTAGGAAACAAACAGATCAGAAAGATTCCAAAAATGGAAAACAGCCAAGTGAAGTTGCAAACAGAACATTCAAAAGATCTGAATGAAGCAAAAGCACAAGATAGTTTTAAAAGTTTAAAGTTTATTCATTAGTGTCACAAGTAGGCTTACATTAACACTGCAATTAAATTACTATGACAATCCCCCAACCGCCACACTCCGAACCCCTGTTTGGGAAAACTATGGGAGAATTTAGCATGGCCAATTCAGCTAACCCGCACATCTAAAAATGTAAAAGTAAAAAAGTTTATTTATTAGTGTCACAAGTAAGGCTGACATTAACACTGCAATGAAGTTACTGTGAAATTCCCCTAGTCGCCTAGTATGGTGCCTGTTTGGGTTAATGCACCTAACCAGCACGTCTTTCCGACTGTGGTAAGAAACCGGAGCACCCGGAAGAAACCCACAGAGACACGGGGAGAGCGTGCAAACTCCACACAGACAGTGACCCAAGCTGGGAATTGAACCCGGGTCCCTGGCGCTGTGAGGCAGCAGTGCTAACCACTGTGCCACCGTGCCGCCCCAGTCTTTCGGGCTGTGGGAGGAAACCGGAGTACTTGGAGGAAACCCATGTAGACACGGGGAGGAAGTGCAGACTCCACACAGACAGTGACCCAAGCCGGGAATCGAACTCGGGTCCCTGGCACTGTGAGACAGTAGTGCTAACCACTGTGTCACCGTGCCACCCCAGCGCATGGAGGGGCTTACAGTACGTTTCTTAAAAAGAGAAAAACAACAGTTTGAAGGAGATGGTGACAGAAGAATAGTTAATGGTGTCAAGTCTGACTACAGGAGAGAATTTTGGTTGTTCAGGAGCTGGGATTGAACACAGCATGCAGTGGGATTGATGGAAAGGATGAACGAGTTAAGGAAAGAAGCTGCAAGTTTTGCCCAGCCCTACTTTAGATACAAACCTAATGTAGCACCCAATTACTTGAATTGTTGAGGACAGGTAGGTAGGAAATCTGGGTGTTTGCAGAGGGAGTCTGCCATAGTAAATAGGTAACTTTTGAAATCTACAGTATTTGGAACATATAATCAATTCCGTGTTTATGTATTTAAATACTCGTTTGAAAACAAGCCTTGTAATGAGTGAAAATTACATGTTTTCCCTCATTTTCTTTCAAGTTTAGAAAGGAATTTCATGCAGTAAATTCTGTATCACTTTGAGAGATTCGCTTGTTTTTTTTGCATTTACTTCCTTAAGCAATCCATTCCATCTTCTCCTCTTTAATCAGTCATGACAAACGAGTGATTACATTCAGTCTTTGTCCCCACAGGAGTTACAGAAAAATGATAGCATGGGCAAGTATCATCTTTTACTCAAAATAAAATGCAAACAATAGTGATGTTCAGTCATCCTTACATAAAGGGATTATGGGCTTTATACATGCCCCTGACAGGCATATCGTGTCCCCGAGCACCCTTTTCAGTCAATCATCTCCAGCGTCCAAAGTCAACAGCAACACTACCTAACACCACCACTTCATATCAGGAGAGCAAACCTATCGCTTCAGCTTTGAAATTCAAATATTAAACGTCAATTTGTCAAATGTCAATGAGGATGTAAGAACTATTTGAAATGGAACCATGAGGCTTTGCTCAAGGCAAAATACTGCGGATGCTGGAATCTGAAACAAGAACAGAAAATGCTGGAAAATCTCAGTATGTCTGACAGCATCTGTGGAGAGAGAATAGAGCCAACATTCTGAATCTGGATGACCCTTAGTCAGAGCTCAAGGCCTTGCTACTGTTTTCCTATGAGCAACAAGTTGGTGAGAGAGTTAATCGCCCAACAAATGAGGTCACAGCAAAAGAATAAAGCCCAAAAAAGTGCAGACCCCGATCAGTCAATTGATCAATGAATGTGTCGACTGAGAGTCTTGCAAAATGAGAATACCTGTTCTACCAGCTGTGTGGCTTTGTTGAACATCAGTGATGTGTGACGATACTGTGCCTTTAAGAAACAAATTTATGATATGTTTCTTGAGAGGGCTCTGTTTTATACTTCAGCTCTGATTATGGTGCCGATTGTCTACAACGGTAGCGCACATGCTGATAACGCATAAAAATAATTGCTCCTATCTAACGGGATTTGAAAAAATAAATATGAGCTAATGCATATTTGCTATTTTGAGAGTTTTCCCCTGAGGTTTCAGAGTAGGGCTTAACTAGGTTGATTGACAAGAGAGCTGGACTCATGTGAATGGGCAGAGCTAGGCTTACAGAGGGATGAGCAGGCAGAGAAGACAGGTCTCTCTCTGGAGGCTGCTGTCTGAGAGTCAGGAGACAGGTGTTTCTCTGTGCAGAGGTGTTAAAAGGCTTGAGGACTAGTAACTCAAGTAAGCTTGTGTGTTTTTGCTATTTGATTCTGAAGGGGAGTTTACGTCTATGAAGAGTATTGCTTAAATTGGAACTAATAGAGAAAGATTAGCAGTTAAGAATTACACCTTGTCATGTTTAAGTATTTCGATTGGTAAAAGTTATGCTAATTCTTTTTGTTATAGTTAAATTGTATTGTTAAATAAAGTTAGTTTTAAATAAAATCCTCCTTTTGGGTCAATAGAAATACACCTGGAGTGAAACACCTTACACTCAGACTAATGCCAAAATCAAAATACAGTTAGGGTCTAGGTTAACATCGTAATATACCTTGGGAGTATCTGATCTGGCTCCTGACAGATGTGTCTTGTTGAAGCCTGTCATTTACTCCATTGAAAAACGGAGTAAACCTAGACAGCAATCGAAAAGCAAGTTCTGGCGCTCAATTGCTACACTCAAATGGAAAGCGCCTCTGCATGAAACATTAAAATTCTTTAAAGTGGTGCACTAATTATTAATGTGCATTTTATTACCAGTTTAAAAATCCCTGTGTGTGTTTCGGGTTTTATTTCTTTGAGCAAAAAGAAAAAGGGGGAGAAAAATCAGTGGGAAACAAATTGAGTTCCAACCAAAATGTCATTGATCTGTGCATAGTGTGTGTTGTATGGAAGGTCAGCATGTATAGCACAATGCATCAGTACACACTGATAGCCAATAAAATAAAGTTTATTTATTAGTCACAAGTAGGCTTACATTAACACTGCAATGAAATTACTGTGAAAATCGCCTAGTCGCCACACTCCGGCGCCTGTTCGGGTACACTGAGGGAGAATTTAGCACGGCCAATGCACCCAACCAACACGTCTTTCGGATTGTGGGGGGAAACCGGAGCACCCAGAGGAAACCCACACAGACACGGGGAGAACATGCAGACTCCTCACAGACAGTGACCCAAGTCGGGAATCGAACCCGGGTCCCTGGCGCTGTGAGACAGCAGTGCTAACCACTGTGCTACCGCGCACTATCGCACTAAACCAGATAAACAAAGAAGGAAAATAGAATGAAAAAGTGACAGACAAAATAAAACAACACATGGAAATTTATAATAAACAATAAAATCAGCGGAGATAAGAATCCAGCAGTAAATTATAGTTTTCAATCCCCTTTTCCTGGGAAAAGAGACTAAGTGCATTCATCCTATCTATGCCCTTCATGACTTTATACACCACAATACGGTCACCCCTCATTCTCCAATGTTCCAAGGAATAAAGTCCTATCCTGGTCAACCTCTCCCTGTACCTCAGGCCCATGAGCCCTGGCAACATCCTCATAGATCTTCTTTGCACTCTTTCCAGTTTATCAATGTTATTCCTATACCAAATAAATTATGAAAAATCAGGCATTTAGAAATATATCAGATCTTGAAGATCTCCTTTTTTTGCATTTTCAATATCTTCCAACAATAAAGGGGAACAGCCATATTATACGTGCCCTGAAGAGTTTGTCCTTGGCCAGAGGAATCAGATTTCAACATTATGTCAAGCCTGCAGGAGGATGGGTGGTGACAACTTTGGAAGCCAGCGAGAAGCTGATTGAAAACAGGGTGACTTTTTTTTAAAAAAAAATCACAAATAACATACTTGCAGCATTACGGTCAAGAATAACAGAGATTTCAAAGCTTCCAGGCTTTATTGCTTTTGGACAGTGAAGTCACAAAGTTCAAAAGAAAATAACAGCCAGCAAAACATTTGCAGCAGGATAGGATTTAAGATTAGATTGACATGAAGTGAGATGGAGCAAGAGAGATGAAAATCTGCCGCCAGTAAAAGCAAAAGTGGGTCGCAAAAGTGCTTGTAGGGCTCAAATAATTAAACAAGCTCTTAAAAGGCCAGGAGTTCCATCACCTTCTTACTTTTGCATCAACAGAGAAAGTGGTCCCAGTCCGCAATGGCACGAGGAGGCTACGTGACTCTGCCAGTATCAATCAGACACCAATTTCCAACTGTGATGGACCTCTTTCAGGAGGCTATGGGTGGGATTCACCGATCTTGTCCGTGGCCATCCCCCCTTGCCAGCAGGAATGGAAAATCTGGCGCACTCCATTCACTGCTGCAGCACCGGGGGAATCCCAGCCACGGGCGAGATTGGAGGTTTTTATGGTGAATATCTCATTACTTTGGTTCATCTATATGTGGAGCATAATTGCAGCACACTGTCAAGCAAAGGGAAAAGTGTTCCACCTTTTACACCTCTTAACTGAGTCTTTCAAGACTGAGGAATCAATAGATTTCTACATATTAAAAACAATCAAGGGACATGGGAGCTTCGGGGGTATAGTGCGGGAAAATGATGTTGAAGTTCAGCCATGATCTCACTGAATGGCGGAGCAGGCTCGAAGGGCTGAGTGGCTCTTTATATTTCTTATATTCTCAACCTCCCGCTAAAGACATATTGTTGTTAAATATAGGAGAGGATAGGCAAGGAGATGTTCACTTTCTCCTAATAATAGAAAGGTTCTGCACTGATTATGATTGAACTCACTGTATGGGTACAAAAATATTTTGTGATTTCTTGCCAAAGTTGAATACAGGAGTTGGGACGTCTTGTTGAAGTTGTGCAAGACATTGGTAAGGCCACACTTGGAATACTGTGTACAGTTCTGGTCACCCTATTATAGAGAGGATATTATTAAACTAGAAAGAGTGCAGAAAAGGTTTACTAGGATGCTACTGGGACTTGATGGTTTGAGTTATAAGGAGAGGCTGGATAGACTGGGACTTTTTTTTCTCTGGAGCGTAGGAGGCCGAGGGGTGATCTTATGGAAGTCTATAAAATAATGAGGGGCATAGATCAGCTTGATAGTCGATATCTTTTCCCAAAGGTAGGTTTAAGATGAGAGGGGAGAGATACAAAAGGGTCCAGAGGGGCAATCTTTTTCACACCGAGAGTGGTGAGTGTCTAGAACAAGCTGCCAGAGGTGGCAGTAGTAGAGGCGGGTACAATTTTGTCTTTTAAAAAACATTTAGACAGTTACATGGGTAAGATGGATATAGAGGGATATGGGCCAAACGCAGGCAATTGCGACTAGTTTCGGGATTTTAAAAAAAGGGCAGCACGGACAAGTTGGGCCAAAGGGCCTGTTTCCATGCCGGAAACTTCTATGACTCTACTGCTGTGAATGATACTAACGTGAGACCACTTGTTCTTGCTTTATTGGGTCAGGGAGTGAGGGGAGCCAACCAGTGGTCAATCAGATCCACTGTTCTCATTGGTTTGAGTAGGTCACAGTTATGAGGTTATTTCCCTTCTTGTTCTCTTTCTTACTCATTGGTCTTTGTCATCAAGAAGCAATGAGCCCCAGGCCCCTGCAGGATAAAGCTCACTGCTCCAACTGCTAGCCAGCAAGTGTTGCACCCCTTACTGTGCAGTGTGTCTTTCCATCATTCCTGGCCTCAACAAACTTTATTGACTTCCCCTGACCGGATAAATGGTCCAATATCTTCACCTTTGTCTTTAATCTCTCCATGGATTACCCCTATGCCATCTAACAATCTCTTCTCACCTTATGATCTTCCATGGTTCTTTCGAGCTTACTACTGTTTCCTTTGTCTGATCATGTTAACTTTTATCCAGCTCTTCTCGATGTATCAATCTAATGAATTATACTGTAAATGGCAGAACCCTTAGGAAAATGAACATAGAGGGATCTGGGTGCGCAGGTCCACAATTCCCTAAAAGTAGCATCGCAGGGGCCAAGGTGATTAAGGCGGCATATGGCATACTTGCCTTCATCAGCCGGGACATTGAGTACAAGAGTTAGGAAATCATGTTGCAGCTTTCAAACCTTGATTAGGCCCCATTTGGAGTATTGCGTGCGGTTCTGGTCACCACATTACCAAAAGGACTTGGAAGCTTTGGAAATGGTGCAAAAATGATTCACCAGGATGTTGCCTGGTCTCAAGGGTGTTGCAATGAGGAGAGGTTGAATAAACTAGGATTGTTTTCACTGGAAAGACGGAGGCTGAGGGGAGACCTGAGGTCTACAAAATTATGAGAGGCATAGACAGGAAGGATAGTCAGAGGCTTTCTCCCAGGGTGGAAGTGTCAATTACAAGGGGGCACAGGTTCAAGGTGAGAAGGAGAAAGTTTAAGGGAGATGTACGGGGGAAGTTTTTCATGCAGAGAGTGGAACGTACTGCCAGAGGAGGTGGTGGAAGCAAGCACATTAGCAACATTTAAGAGGCATCTTGATGAATACATGAATAGGGAGGGAATAGAGGGATCGAGTAAGGACAGGCTTTTAAAAATTTCGTTAGGGTATCATGATCGGCACGGGTTTGGAGGGCCGAAGGGCTTGTTCTTGTGCTGTACTTTTCTTTGTAATGTAGCGCCTAATCACTTGATCTAGATGCAACGAATCTCATTTAATTCTCATGATAGGATGCTACATGCTTCACAAATGTTGCCTTGTCCCTCAAGACCCAACATCAACAGGCACAAGTACACTTCATTGCACAGTGGAGCATCTATATTTTGCTTCAATTTCAAAGTAATTTGTGAGTGGCTGGAGAAACACTACTCCCTCCATTAACATCGGGACCCCGTACCTTCATCGGATCTTGTTACTGTGACATTAGTTGCATTAAGTTGTCCCACATTTTCGCTACAATGACAATTCCTCGGTGACATTTTGTGTGCTCATCAAGGTGAGTGATTTTAATGCTGGACTTCCAGGAAAGTTATAACATGGTTAGAACATGGCACACATGTTCATGGTTAGTGTACACATGTTCTGCCTGTCTCCAGAAAGGTATCCTCTCAAGGGGATACTTGCATCTCTGAAACCAGCCAAACTGCCACTCCTCCAAGCTAGAGCATGCCCCAAAAGAACTGGATTATAGAAACACATTTAATGCGTAACATTTGCAGCTTACCCCAGACGTAAATGGTTTGAACCTCCAAATCAAAAATGGGACAGCCATTAACAATTCCATTACACAATGTGGTAACATATATCCTGCACTGAGGATTATAGATCTTAACTTAAGATTCTAGACCTTGATAAATATTATTTTCAGTGATGCTTCAAGACCATAGAGAGTATTTATTATATATTACAGTCTTGGATATGAGACTTGTGTGTTACTTCCTCCAACCCATGGCTTGGTCATTCCAGTTATTAATAAAATTACCAGCCTGGAGTCACAAGAGTTCTCCAGGATGGAAGGGTTAGAAGGATATATATTACCTGAGGTACAAAGGAGTGAGTCACATACTTGCTGGGCTTCCAACTACCCTTTCAAGCTTACTGGGTCTGAAAGAATGGTTTAAAATCAGCAGGGAACAAGGGTATGATTAAGATGCAGAACAATGGATAGACCTCCCTCCCTTGGATGCATTACAAGAAGCTTACTCAGCCAGGTCCAGACTAGAACAACGATAGAAAACGCTGGAAAAGCTCAGCAGGTCTGACAGCATCTGTGGAGAGAATAGAGTTTCTAGTCAGGATGAAAGGTTGGCTCTATTCTCTCTCCACAGATGCTGTCAGACCTGCTGAGTTTTTCCATAAGTTTCTGTTTTTGCAATATAGCATCTGCAATATTTTGCCTTTACCAAACTAGAACAGTGTTGCACATTTTAATCACCCATCCCTGATCTTTTATGTTTGAGAAATATATGCTTTTTTCACTGCTGTACCGACAACAATTTACTGGCAGCCAGCAAGAAAAAAAATTCATTCTTCACCCTTCATGAGACTGAAAGGGAAACATTTATAAAAGGTAAAAGCAAAAAACTGTGGATGCTGGAATCTGAAACAAAAACAGAAAATGCTGCAAAATCTCAGCAGGTCTGACAGCCTCTGTGGAGAGAGGACGGAACCAACTTTTTAAATCTGATTTGATTTATTGTCCCATGTATTAGTGTACAGTGAAAAGTATTGTTTCTTGTGCGCTATACAGACAAAGCATACCGTTCATAGAGAAGCAAAGGAGAGGGTGCAGAATGTAGTGTTACAGACATAGCTAAGGTGTAGAGAAAGATCAACTTAATGCAAGGTAAGTCCATTCAAAAGTCTGACAGCATCAGGGAAGAAGCTGCTTTTGAGTCAGTTGGTGCGTGACCTCAGACTTGTGTATCCTTTTCCCGATGGAAGAAGGTGGAAGAGAGAATGTTCGGGGGTGCGTGGGATCCTTAATTATGGTGGCTGCTTTGCCGAGGCAGCGGGAAGTGTAGACAGAGTTAATGGATGCGTGATGGATTGGGCTACATTCACGACCTTTTGTAGTTCCTTGCGGTCTTGGGCAGAGCAGGAGCCATACCAAGCTGTGATACAACCAGAAAGAATGTTTTCTATGGTGCATCTGTAAAAATTGTAGAGAGAGTCGTAGCTGGATAATCCTTCGTCAGATCGTCAGAGCAGGGCATATCAAAAGGTGGGGGGAGTCAGCTAGGATCAACCTTACACACCTTGTAGCAGTTATTTACACGCTGGATCCATGGAGTGCATGCCAATGATATACTGAGGGACTGGAACCTATTTTATCATACCAAATAGTGAAGTAGGGCCGAATGGCTGTATGGTCTTCACACACTCCTACCTCGCGTTTGTGCGCGAAATTCCTTTGGGCCGTACACACCAGAGAATGTTTGAGGTGAACTGTAAATATAACATGTAGTGAGGCACCTCAGACTGCATGGAAGGTATTGAAAGAAATTGAGCTGTAATGTCAAATGTGAAATCATAGAATCTACAATGCAGAAGGAGGCCATTCAGCCCATCGAGTCTTCACCGACCACAATCCCACCCAGGCCCATAATCCCATGCATTTTACTCCAGCTAGTCCTCCTGACACTAAAGGGCAATTTAGCATGGCCAATACACCTAACCTGCACATCTTTGGACTGTGGGAGGAAACCGGAGCACCCAGAGGAAACCCACGCAGACATGGGGAGAATGTGCAAACGGCACACAGACAGTGACCCAAGCCAGGAATTGAACCCAAATCCCTGCTGCTGTGAAGGAAAAAGTGCTAAACACTATGTCACAAGAATAAAGAAAAGTACAGCACAGGAACAGGCCCTTTGGCCCTCCAAGCCCGTGCCGATCATGCTGCCCTAACTAAACTTTAAAAAAACCCTCTGCCCTTAGGCGGACCATATCCCTCAATTCATGTACCCATCCAGATGCCTCTTAAATGTTGCTAATGTGCCTGCTTCCAGCACCTCCTCTGGCAGCGCGTTCCAGGCACCCACCACTCTCTGCATGAAAAACCTCCTCCACATATCTCCTTTAAGCTTTCTCCCTCTCACCTTGAACCTGGGTGGCACGGTAGTACAGTGGTTAGCACTGCTGCTTCACAGCTCCAGTGACCCAGGTTCGATTCCCGGCTTGGGTCACTGTCTGTGTGGAGTTTGCACATTCTCCTTGTGTCTGCATGGGTTTCTTCCAGGTGCTCCGGTTTCTTCCCGCAGTCCAAAGATGCGCGGGTTAGGTTGATTGGCCATGCTAAATTGACCCTTAGTGTCCCAAGATGGGTAGGTTAGAGGGATTAGCGGGTAAATATGTAGGGATATATGGGTAGGGCCTGGGTGGGATTGTGGTCGGTGCAGACTTGATGGGCCAAATGGCCTCTTTCTGCACTGTAGGGTTTCTATGATTCTATGCCCCTGTGTAATGTTGTGCAATGTACTTCTAAAAAAAAACTTCTAATACAGTATATTTTTCTGATGAAAGAGGGTCGTCTAAGAGCACAAACCATCATATAAAGTGTGTGGTCTGCGGAACTCGAAGGCAAAGGGTGAAAAGTATAGACTGGACAAATGCTGCAGTAGAGGGTTACAAAGACAACATTAAAAAAGTCCTTAAAAGTTCACAATTATACCACAGAAGCAGTTCAAGAGGAATGAAAAAGTTAAAAAGATGGATCAGAGATCTAAAGTAGGGAGACTCTCCAAGATTAAACCACAAAATGTTCCACAACACAAGGGTTCAGATGCAAGGCCAGAATATTTAAGGGAAATATTTTTTTTTGCCCGGAGCTGCTACCTGCTCTACGCAACGTGATTGGGCAATAGAACGTAATGTGAATTGGCAGAAAGTTCCATCAGATTCCAGCCTTGATGACACTGTTTAAAGTTTATTTATTAGTGTCACAAGTAGGCTTACACGAAGCCACCGTGAAAATCCCCTATTCGCTGCAATCCGGTGCCTGTTCGGGTTATACCAAGGGAGAATCTGGCATGGCCAATGCACCTAAGCAGCGCGTCTTTTGGAATGTGGGAGGAAACCAGAGCACCTGGAGGAAACCCACGCAGACACGGGGAGAATGTGCAGACTCTGCATAGACCCAAGCCGGGAATCGAACCCGGGTCTCTGGCACTGTGGGGCAGCAGTGCTAACCACTGTACCTCCCTGAGCATTGGCTTTGTAACTTAAATTTTTTTTTAATGGCTTTATACAATGAAAGTGCAGACTACACACAGAGAGTGTATTCTAAGGCTGAGAATTTAGAGTATGGAAAAAATTGTAAAAACTATAGTGATACATATCTGCACGCACTACGACATAACAACTCCAATCTTTTTCCACCCAGAAAGTCAAGGACATCATAGTCTGTTGGGTATACACAAATCAGGAATCTTAGAACCATTACATTTAATTTGCTCAGTTTCATTCATTTCTGATCAAATTATCCCTGACAGTTGCATTCCCACTGCTGATTAATAAGCGGCATTTTAATATATCAACAGCAACAGAGCGAATTAAGTGTCCACAACTCCAGGAACTTACATAATGGATCACAGGCAGTGTGTCGCATCCCTGCTGTCAAAAGACCTGATATCCCTCAGCCTTTGTCTGCGTTCCCAGTTAAATCCAAGTCTTTGTTTCTTTATCTGAGCCCGAGTTTTAATTCTCTCCCCCTCCCCCCCCCTCCACCAACCCCCAAGAAATTTAATCATCTTAAAACAGCAGCGAAGAGGACAATAGGACGGAGCCACAATTCCAGAAGCAACTCCCAAGATTTATCTTCCTCTGTAACACAAGATAACAAAGGCATACAGAGGACGCTGGCATTGAGAGCAGCAGCAGCACAGCACAGCACTACACACCCTTGCAATAATAAGCAGCCAATGGATCTTGAAAGTGGCACACATGAAGGGGAAAATGAATCAGTGTCAACAAACATACAGCTCTCGCCTCCCCCACTGGCGGAGAATATTAAATTCTGAGCATTGCATGTTTAATCCAGGTTAACTTTTTTCCCCACTGAATTCAATTCAGCTGTACTGCATACATGGAAGGGAGTTGGGGTGGGGGGGGGGGGGGGGGGGTTGCAAAAGAGACTGTCAAAGCCACCATTATATATCAAAGCAAAGAACAACTACAAGAAGAAGGTCTTTCAAAGAAACACACAATACAGAATGAGTGCTGATGAGCCACTGCAATAGGACTCCCTAAAGTCTACCCCCCACTCACCACACACAAGAAAACACGAACACAAATATTTTACAAAAGGTGGGGGGGCAATCTCCAGGGGACAAGATGACAACAACATAAGGGCAAGGCACCACAAGGGGCAACAAGGGTTGGACACGAGCCGAACAAAAAGTGGCAGAGCAAGAGGGGGGAAAAAAGGGGATATGGTCCTCTCTCTGTCTGAACCACCCCCCCCCCCAAAAAAAAACCCTCACCCCCTTCTCTACAGACATATTATTCACTGACAAGACTTTTAAACATCCACTCTGCAGGGAAACACGTCGAAACAGATTGTGCCTTTAAAACATACACACACAGACAAGCTTATGAAGTAAAAATTGCAACAGAGAGAGAGACAAAAACAGCTGCTCACTTGTCAGGACATCACAACAAAAGGAGACAAATGCAGAGGGACAAAGACTCTCTCAGCTACACAACAAACTCAACTCCCCCCCCCCTTTTTATTCCCATCTTCGCCTCCAGCCCCCACCCCCTCTCTCGCTGGCTGAGCTTACCTGAGGCTGCTGAGGAGATGCTTCACTCCCTTTTCTCTCTCTCTCTCTCTGTCTCTGTCTCCTTCCCTCACTCTCACATCTGTCCCTCGGCACTCCAGCCGGCTCCCTCTCTGGCCCGCACTGCGCAAGCGCCACTGCACTCACCACAACTTAAAAGAGAAAAGGGGAAAAAAAACCAAAAGTAAACTTTGCTTCAAAACTTTGGCAGATCGCGCGAGTCCTTGGAGAAGGAGGAGGAGGAGGAGGAGGATAGTCCTGGCGCCGGCTCTGCTGTTGAATGCATGCTGTTTGTAAACCTTTGGGGTTACTTTAAATTACACACTTGTGTGTGTCAGTGCTTATATTTTCCCCCCATATGTCCTCAAATAATCAACTTCTGCACTTTTTAATATGTGTAAATAATAATCTTATTGCTTTATTGACTCTTTGTGCCTTGAAGGCATGTCCAGGAGCCAGACAATCCCCTGAAGATGAGGCCATTCGGCCCATCTAGCCTGCACTGACTCTCTGACAGACTTTTCAAGTAAGGGAATTAAAAAGGGTACTCTTCAAGACAACTTCATAACTTGCAGGAGTGTCTTTACTCTGAGAGCGGGGAAAACACTTTTTATTCAGATACAATAACTCGAGTTTACCTCAGAGAGAAGGGGTGCCACCCCTGTTGTCTAAAGGCAGGGACAGACAGACATGTTTCCCTGTTCACATTTTGGGATTGGTGTAGTTTGGAGGCTTAGGGCGGAATTTTACCGGCACGTCCGCTCGAGGTTCGTACGATCCAGCCCGAGGCCAAAGGAGAACGCCGTTCTCCGAGCCTCGTCCGCCCCCAGAATCGGGACAGGCGTGCCGGTAAAATTCCAGCCTTAGACTCGCATTCCGACCATTATCTTGCAATTGTGTCTCTGCCTAAATATGCTGTGCTTGTGAACCCACCTCTCCACTCACCTGATGAAGGAGCAGCGCTCCGAAAGCTCGTGATTCCAAATAAACCTGTTGGACTTTAACTTGGTGTTGTGAAACTTCTTACTGTAGTTTGGAGAGAGAGACCTGCTGCTTTTTAAAAAATATCTTTTTTTTACCCAAATATTCTTCTCAGAACAATTGTGAAAGAACATGATGTAATGCAAATTTGACTCCATATGAGGTGAAATACCGGTCAGAATTTTATCGCCCCACCTATCATGGGAATTAGAGACGAGGGGCGGACAATGGAAAGGTCCATTGACCCCAGGCAGGATTTTACTGTTTCGGGACGAGTGAGGCCATAAAATCCCACCCACAGTTTCTGCTTTAGGCCATATTTTCACCTTAAAGGCATAGTATAAAGACATTTTTTGAAAACTTTTTAAAAAAGCTACAAAGCCAATGCTCAGGGCGGCATGGTGGCACTGCTGCCTCACAGCATCAGGGACCCAAGTTCAATTCCCGGCCTGGGTCACTGTCTGTGCAGAGTCTGCACATTCTCCCCGTGTCTGTGTGGGTTTCCTCCGGGTGCTCTGGTTTCCTCTCTCAGTCTGAAAGCCGTGCTGGTTAGGTGCATTAGCCATGGTAAATTTTCCCTCAGTGTACCTGAACAGGTGCAAGAGTGTGAAGACTAGGGGATTTCCACAGTAACATCATTGCAGTGTTAACATAAGCCTATTTGTGACACTAATAAATAAACTTTAAACTTTAAGCAGAATAGACCGGGCAAACCCAAATCCATTCCTTGCTTGCTCCAAAAACCAAATTCAAATTCCAACTGAATCCACGTCATGGTCCCCATGGTCCGTCATGGAGAGACAAACAAGATCCAAGCTGACAAGACAAGGCATTGCACCCCATCTCGGGTTTGATCTGATGCTTGATCTTAGCCAAAAGGCCGATAGTATAAAGACATATGTAACTTGTACACATGGAGTAGATCAGAATGCCCCTAAGTGAGTATGGCTTGCCTGAAATAAATGTTTGGCATACTCTTTCTTTGTGGGGGAAGGAGTTATTTTTGTAATGGTGGCATCTCTGGCTAATGAGGGGGTGCCCTGTGGATAATTGTGTCACATAGTGTAGTGATTGAGCAGTGTATGACAAGTGTCACTTATCAGCCGGGCAGTGGGTGGCGAGAAAATAAGAAGCTCGTTTCTAATGCTAATGTGTGTCATTTTTCAATAATGTACACTAATTAATATGTTGATTACATGTGTCAAATGTCATTTCTTCAATTAAAGTGCAAAGAAGGTGCTGTAAGTATTGACACATGATAGTCAACATCTGTAAGTCACTTCTATAACCTCACATGACTGAGCTCTTCTGTCATGGCTTCAATTTGCTTTCTTTGCATTAACTTTGTTTGACTTTAGTTTACTTATGCAACTTTATTTTACTGGGCCTCAACTTTATTTTCCTATTGCTTGTGTTTCTTACTTAAATGTAAGTAGTCTCTTCTTTGAAGAAGAATTTCTAATCTCAGCTAATTTTCATTTTGTCAAAGCTTTGCATCTTTTACTCATCAGGACAACCACAAAGAACACCAACGTCAGGAGCAACAACAAATTTATACTGTATGAGAAGAGAATACTGATTGGTTGCCCAGAAGACTCTGATTAGTAGAGGCATTGCTATGGAGAATGCACCAGCTAATGGCGACTGACAATTAACTGCCAAGCATTGTTTGAAAATTTAAACCTGGCAGCTTGACTCTAATTGGTTAAGTCGTTGCCCTGAAACAGCGAATGGCCATCACTTACTTTGTGTAGCTGCAACAGAAGCAATGTGTGTACATGTTCGTTCTGTCTGCAAAGAGCAGGACCATTTATATGTAATATATGTAGCTTCCAGTACAAACAAATGCGTACACTGTGAGCCCGACTGACAATCTTACACTGTTGTCAGCGTGATGTTTAGCACACTGAGGAATATTTATCAAATGTTGTTCAATCACAGAATCACACCTAATGTTGGGCACTAAGATAGCGTTGGAGAATCATAGGTCTGGCCCAAAAGTTAAAATTGTAAATTGGGGCAAGGCCAATTTTGATCGTATCAGGCAGGAACTTTCAAAAGTTAATTAGGGGAGTCCGTGGGAAGGCAAAGGGACATCTGGTAAGTGGGAGGCTTTCAAAAGTGTGTTCACCAGGGTTCAGGGTAAGCACATTCCTCTTAGAGTGAAGGGCAAGGCTGGCAGAAGTAGGAAACTCTGGATGACTCGGGATATTGAGGCCCTGGTCAAGAAGAAGAAGGAGGCACATGACATGCATAGGTAGCTGGGATCAAGTGAATCCCTTGAAGAGTATAGAGGGTGTAGGAATAGAGTAAAGAGAGAAATCAGGAGGGTAAAAAGGGGACACGAGATTGTTTTGGCAGATAAGGCAAAGGAGAATCCAAAGAGCTTCTACAAATACATAAAGGGCAAAAGAGTAACTAGGGAGAGAGTAGGGCCTCTTAAGGATCAACAAGGTCATCTATGTGCGGATCCACAAGAAATGGGTGAGATCCTAAATGAATATTTCTCATCAGTATATAGTGTTGAGAAAAGCATCGATGTTAGGGAATTTGTGGAAATAAATAGTGATGTCTTGAGGAGTGTACATATTACAGAGAAGGAGATGCTGGAAGTCTCAAAGCGCATCAAGGTAGATAAATCCCCAGGACCTGATGAAGTGTATCCTAGGGCATTGTGGGAGGCTGCGGGGGGAAATTGCGGGTCCCCTAGCAGAGATATTTGAATCATCAATAGTCACAGGTGAGATGCCTGGAGATTGGAGGGTGGCAAATATTGTGCCTTTGTTTAAAAAGGGCTGTGGGGAAAAGCATGAGAACTACAGGCCAGTGAGCCTCACATCTGTGGTGGGTAAGTTATTGGAAGGTATTTTGAGAGACAGGATCTACAGGCATTTAGAGATGCAAGGACTGATTAGGGACAGTCAGCATGGCTTTGTGAGTGGAAAATCATGATTCACAAATTTGATTGAGTTTTTTTGAAGGGGTAACCAAGAAGGTAGATGAGGGCAGTGCAGTTGATGTTGTCTACATGGACTTTAGCAAGGCCTTTGCCAAGGTACCGCACGGTAGGTTGTTGCATAATAAATCTCATGGGATCCAGGGTGAGTTAGCTAAATTGGCTTGATGACAGAAGCAAGAGGGTGATTGTAGATGGTTGTTTTTCAAACTGGAGGCCTGTGACCAGCGGTGTGCCTCAGGGATCAGTGCTGGGTCCACTGTTATTTGTCATTTATATTAATGATTTGGATGAGAATATATGAGGCATGGTTAGTAAGTTTGCAGATGACACCAAGATTGGTGGCATAGTGGACAGTGAAGAAGGTTATCTCGGATTGCAATGGGATCTTGATCAATTGGGCCAGTGGGCTGATGAATGGCAGATGGAATTTAATTTAAATAAATGCGAGGTGATGCATTTTGGCAGATTGAACCAGGG
The DNA here is from genome assembly GCF_964213995.1 of Mustelus asterias. Taxonomy (NCBI): domain Eukaryota; kingdom Metazoa; phylum Chordata; class Chondrichthyes; order Carcharhiniformes; family Triakidae; genus Mustelus; species Mustelus asterias. The sequence continues at coordinate 88,811,435 of NC_135815.1, read as the reverse complement.
CAGGACTTACTCAGTTTATGGTAGGGCATTGGGGAGAGTTACAGAGCAAAGAGATCTAGGGGTACAGGTTCATAGCTCCTTGAAAATAAAGTCACAGGTGGACAGAGTGGTGAAGAAGACATTCAGCATGCTTGTTTTCATTGGTCAGAACATTGAATACAGGAGTTGGGACATCTTGTTGAAGTTGTACAAGACATTGGTAAGGCCACACTTGGAATACTGTGTAGCGTTCTGGTCACCCTATTATAGAAAGGATATTATTAAACTAGAAAGAGTGCAGAAAAGATTTACTAGGATGCTACCGGGACTTGATGGTTTGAGTTATAAGGGGAGGCTGGATAGACTGGGACTTTTTTCCCTGGAGCGTAGAAGGCTGAGGGGTGATCTTATAGAGGTCTATAAAATAATGAGGGGCCCAGATCAGCTAGAAAGTCGATATCTTTTCCCAAAGGTAGGGGAGTCTAAAACTAGAGAGCATAGGTTTAAGATGAGAGGGGAGAAATACAAAAGTGTCCAGAATTTTTCACACAGAGGGTGGTGAGTGTCTGGAACAAGCTGCCAGAGGTAGTAGTAGAGGCGGGTACAATTTTGTCTTTTAAAAAACATTTAGACAGTTACATGGGTAAGCTGGGTATAGGAGGATATGGGCCAAATGCAGGCAATTGCGACTTTAAAAAAAAGAGGCGGCATGGACAAGTTGGGCCGAAGGGCCTGTTCCCATGCTGTAAACTTCTATGACTCTATGACTAGGGACGGGATTTTACAGCCTCGCTCGAGCGAAACTGGAAATTCCCGTCCGAGGGTCAACGCAACTAAACAAAATAAATGATGGCCATTTGCTGGTTCAGGGTAATGCCTTATCCAATCAGAGTCAAGCTGCCAGGTTTAAATTTTCAAGCAATGCTTGGCAGTTAATTGTCGGTCACCAGTAGCTGGTGCATTCTCTATGGCAATGCCTCTACTAATCAGAGTTCACTGGCCAACCATTCAGCATTCTCTTCTCATACAGTGTAAATTTGTTGTTGCCTGCCCTGATTCTGTGGCAGGCGGGGTGGTAGAATTCCAGCTCATTTTGAGTTTTGCGAGCATAGGTTGGTTGAATACGGTTTGTACCTTGACTGTTGTGGACTACAGCAAGCCTACCTTCACTGGTCTATACCCGTGTTGGGATACACGCTATAAGATTGGGTTAATCAGCAACCGTGAATCTTGTATATAGGGCCCAAACTCACCATGCAAGCTTAAACCTGAAATAGAGCACATCAAGGACATCTGAGGGATAATGTCTACCCTGATCAGATTACTTTATGCTGTTTCTTGCATAAACCTATGAGAATCATAGAATCTCTAGAGTGCAGAAAGAGGCCATTCGGCCCATTGAATCTACACCGACTCTCCAGCAGAGCATCCCACCCAGGCCCTATCCCTGTAATCCCATGTATTCACCCGACTAATCCACCTAACCTACACATCTTTGGATACTAAGGGGCAATTTAGCATGGCCAATCAGCTGGGCTCGCGGTATGATGCCTTGGCGTATCCTGGAAGCTACAGATATTAATACAGGGGGCCCTGTTCCTTGCAGACAGAAGGAATAGGTACTCACATTGCGTCTCTTTCAGCTAAACAAAATAACTGTTCATTCTTCAGAGCAAACCTTGGCCAATCAGAGCCAAGTTGCCTGGTTTAAATTTTCTAACAATGGTTGGCAGCTAACTGTCAGTCACTGGTGCATTCTCCATAGCAATGCCACTGTCAATCAGAGTCCACTTGCCAACCAATCAGCGTTCTGTTCTTATACAGTATAAAGATATTGTCTCCCCCAGCATTGATATTCTTGCGATTGTACTGATGAGTGCAAGATGAAAAGCTTCGACAAAATGTATTTTTTCAGCAATATTCAAGTTCTAAACGACCAAATGACTAATGAAATAAATGTGAATCAAAATATGTTTGGAGCCAAAAATGTAGTGTCAATGTAATTTGTATCATTATATTATTGTTTACTAACCACTAACAAAAGAATTGCCAAACACTTCCTGTACATCGTGAAAACATCTTTTTTCCTGCTCTTTAAGTTGATTAATGTGGGATTATTGGTATGTGTTAACTGAGTTCTTGGAAATGCCTGCATCTGGGCAGGCACATAAACACAAACGTCACAGACAAATAGCTTCACTCAATTCTTTAAAACTGAGATGAGGAGGAATTTCTTCAGAGGGTGGTGAATCTGTGGAACTCTTTGCCGCAGAAGGCTGTGGAGGCCGGGTCATTGAGTGTTTTTAAGACAGAAATAGATATGTTGTTGATTAATAAGGGGATCAGGGGTTATGAGAAAAAGGCAGGAGAATGGGGATGAGAAAAATATCAGCCATGATTAAATGGCGGAGCAGATGTGATGGGCCTAATGATCTAATTCTGCTCCTATGTCTTATGGTCTTGTAACTCATACCATCGAGTTTAGCGGCACCCCTTGTGTTTCTCAAACCCCTTCAGAAATTCATTTCTGAAAACTGCTTCAGCCTTTTGCAGAATGTGCTTAATCAACTTAATGCGAGGTAGGTTCATTCAAAAGTCTGATGGCAGCAGGGAAGGAGCTGTTTTTGAGTCAGTTGATACGTGATTTCAGACTTTTGTGTCTTTTTCCCGATGAAAGAAGGTGGAAGAGAGCATGCCCGGGGTGTGTGACGTCGTTGATTATGCCGGCTGCTTTTTTCCGAGGCTCAGATTCGTTCAGACATGATTGGTTAAGGTTTTGCCCGGGAGAAAGCAATGGGGAACTATGGCTTTCAAAAAAGGTCGGGGGAGATGGGGTCTTTGGAATTTCAACAAAAACGTAAGCCCCTCCAGAGAGGCAACTTGCCAGTGATCTATTCCAAGGAAGTAACAGGCTAATATGTCAGAATGCACTGTGCTTTGGAGTGATCAATCACATATTTATGCCCACAGTTGCTCAAACGGTGAGATTTTGCTATTATGCACACTGACATATTACTGCTATAGGGTGATGAAGGAGGAGAACAAGAGCAGCAATGAGAGGGAGCTAAATTACAGATGGATATAGATAGGCCAAGAGAATGGGCCAAAATTTGACCGGATGGATTTTAATGTGGGTAAGTGTGAGGCTATCCATTTTGGCAGAAAAAATAGAAAGGCAAATTATTATCTAAATGAAAAACAGATTCAAAATGCCTCTGGGCAGCGGGATCAGGGTCTATAATGGCAATATTTGCTTCAAAATAGCGATTCTGGCTGAGTTAAGCATGCTGGGATTTTTGGTCAACTTATAATTAAAAACAAATGAAGGTCGTAAAGTTGCTGTGAGCCATGACCTGGTCTGAGAACTGTGGCCTGAAGCTTCCTCTGGTGACCAAGTATGGGAGGTTGTTTACGTTAACTTAGGCTTGATGGCATCAAAGTTCATGGGTTTTATGTGGGCTACATACAATCTGAACCAAGCATAATGGCATTGTTTACAAGTAATTTAATTGGCTGTTTGAATCATGTGATCAGTTTCTGGTTACACCATTGGCTGGATGCCAGAGAACCTTCTGAGAAAGTTGAAACATTTTTGAGGTTAAAGGACACATTTGTAGCCTTTGCCTCTCGTGACAACTCCAGAGATCAAACATTGCAAGAAGAAGTGTGTCCTGAAGGACGTCTTCAGAGAGATCATGAGACAGATTCTACATCAGGAACCAACTCAACCACTTCATTCTAACTGGGTACATAAGAACATAAGAAATAGGAGCAGGAGTAGGCCATCTAGCCCTTTGAGCTGCCCTGCCATTCAATAAGACCATGGCTGATCTGAAGTGAATCAGTTCCACTTACCCGCCTGCTCCCCATAACCCTTAATTCCCTTACCGATCAGGAATCCATCTATCCGTGACTTAAACATATTCAACAAGGTAGCCTCCACTACTTCAGTGGGCAGAGAATTCCAGAGATTCATCACCCTCTGAGAGAAGAAGTTCCTCCTCAACTCTGTCCTAAACTGACCCCCCTTTATTTTGAGGCTGTGCCCTCTAGTTCTGGTTTCCTTTCTAAGTGGAAAGAATCTCTCCACTTCTACCCTATCCAGCCCCTTCATTATCTTATATGTCTCTATAAGATCACCCCTCAGCCTTCTAAACTCCAACGAGTACAAACGTAATCTGCTCAATCTCTCCTCATAATCTACACTCCTCATCTCTGGTATCAACCTGGTGAACCTAGTGTTTGTTTTCAGTTAAAGAGCTAGGGCGCGATCTTACCACCCACTCATGCCACACTCCCGCTGCAGCAAAGACTGAGATTTTGGCGACAAGCAAAATCTCCAATCTGTGACGTTAGTGTCCGTTTAAGAAAGTTTTTTTAAAAATCATGATCTCTGCAGCTTTCACAGTCAATGAGTCTCATGCTCACAGCCTTAGGTAATGTCATTAATGTCATTGTTGGGGAGGAGAAAAAAAGCTGTGTGCAGCTCAGGTGACAGGGACTTCATTTCCAGTTTGGAACTGCAAGTTAGAGTTGAGTTTTAGAAGGGACAGCAAGCTAAAAGAAGTGTTTTCCCTCTCTCCCTGTTGTTTTGAAAGTTCTGTCGGTTTTCCTGACAAGTGAAAATCTATTGTTCTTGGGGGCTGGACCAGAGCCTTTCTGGTGCTTTGGAAAGCTGTCTTGTCTTCAAACTGTTCTGAGTCTCAAGAGCATTGGACTGCAGAATTCAACTAACGGCCTCGATCCCAGTATCAAGTGAGCATTAGTCTGTGCTGGGTTAAATCTGTGAATAGGGGTTTTTGTTGTCTTTGGGTTCGGGTTTTAATTGGAACACATTAGAGATATTCATTAAGACTTATACATTATAATGGTTGTTTTGTTACTTGTTTGTAATTGATAAAAGTTCTTGCTAATTTTCTTACTATACATGTTAACTATATTCTTAAATAAACTTTGTTTGATAAAAGCCCCCGAGTTGGTCAATTGAGTCATACCTGAAGTGAAACATCTCACGCTTATCCTAGCCAAATTCAAAATGCAAAACTTATTATTCAGGTGGGCTTCATAAAATACTTAGGGGGTTTCTAACCTGAACCATAACCTGCAGAAGGATGGGAAAATCCTGCTGGTGTGAATGGTGGAAAAATTCTGGTCCTAATGTTCAATTAGGAGTTAAGGTTCAGTAAAAGAGTTGCAACCGTTTTAAGTTTGAGTTTGTGTTAAATAAAGGAAGATTGTTAAGAGAATTAAGAATTGCATGCTGTCCTTGTTTGTCACATTAAACTGGGATGCTTGGAGGGTGTTTAAATTAATAGCCGAATAATAACTGAATAAAATGCTCGATCCCTCGAACTGAATTCTGAACTAAGAATATCCACTTGGAAAAAGCCTAAGTGCAGTCAACTAAAGTTTAAATTTATTTATTACTCACATTAACGCTGCAATGAAGTTACTGTGAAATTCCCGTAGTCGCCACACTCCGGCACCTTTTCGGGTCAATGCACCTAACCAGCAAGTCTTTTGGACTGTGGGAGGAAACGGGAGCACCCGGAGGAAACCACACTGTTATGGGAAGAACGTGCAAATTCCACGCAGACAGTGACCCGAGCCAGAAATCGAACCCGGGTCCCTAGCACTGTGAGGCAGCAGTGCTAACCACTGCGCCACTGTGCCATTATGGATGTCCAATCGTACCACACAGTCCGTGAGAATGGACGGTTCACAGACCACATTATGATTGGACAACCTCGGTCGATGTATCTCGTAAACTATCAACATTAGACTTTATTTTGCCAAAACTTAACTGAATATCTAACCTGCACGGAGGCCAAGTTTTAGCCTGGGCACAACTTCCAACTATTTGAACACTTGAATTATTTTTCATGCTCTGCACTATTAAATATTATAAATAGGGATGATTTTTCACTGTGCGGGCGTCAGGGGAAATGAATCATTTTTAGACCAGCTTAACAGCGAAATGTAAAACTGAGAGTTTAGCGTGTTTGCGTTTGAAAGCTTTGAAGTGGACTTCATGCATTTTTCTCTCATCAGCTGTTCATGGTAAGTAGGAACAGATGTTGGTTATAGGACAACAATGCGTTGACATGCAAACTACTATTTATTTTTCACCATTGTCAGTCTAAAGCTCAATTCATGTTAAAGGTCCTCCTACCACTCTGAACATAGAGGTCATCTTCAGTTCAAAACTGAATTTTGGTCAACTGCATTTGGTTTACCTTTGCCTACCCAACATCACACTTGCGCTAGATTAATGGCAATTTGCAAATCTGGTGTAGACATGACGGTGGCCTTTACTGCAGAGAAGTAACAGAGGGAGCAGGGATTACGCAAAAATCACTTGTAGTTAATACAATCAAAATCTCATTTCCCCTAGCCCCACAACCCTGGGAGTTAACCCTTCTTCCAATTCTAACCTTTTTCACGCTCCTTAATTTTAAGCGTCCCATCATTGTCACTTGTGTCCTCAGCTGGGCGGCACGGTGGCACAGTGGTCAGCATTGCTGCCTCACAGCGCCAGGGACCCAGGTTCAAATCTGGCCTCGGGTGACTGTCTATGTGGTGTTTGCACATTCTCCCCGTGTCGGCAGGGGGTGTCCTCCAGGTGCTCCGGTTTCCTCCCACAGTCCAAAGGTGTGCAGGTTAGGTGGATTTGCCACACTAAATTGCCCCTTGGTGTCCAATGGTGTGCAGGTTAGGTGGATTGGTCATGCTAAATTACCCCTAAGACTCCCAAGTTGTGCAGATTAGGTGAATTGGCCATGCTAAATTGCCCTTAGTGTCCAAATATTTAGAGATTGGGTGGATTGGCCAAGCTAAATTGCCCTTGGTGTCCAAAGATGTGCAGCTTAGGTAGATTGGCCATGCTAACTTGCCCTTGGTGTCCAAAGATGTGTATGTTCGGTGGATCAGCTGTTGTAAATGCATTGGGTTACAAGGATAGGGTAGGGTAGGTTGGGTCAGCCTGCATAAGATGCTCTTTTGGTGAGTCGATGGGCCGAATGGCCTCTTTCTTCACTGTAGGGATTCTATGGACAAGCTGGAAGGTTGGAGACCCATGTATCAACAGAGCAACCTTACATCCCGATAAATTCTAAAACAAAAGCAAAATACTGCGGGTGCTTGAGGTCTGAATTAACAACAGAAAATGCCGGAAAAACTCAGCAGGCTTGGCAGCAGAGGAAGAAAGTTAACCTTTCGAGTTCCAACAGACTGTCTGGGTGGGATTTTCCGGCCGCCCTCACCCCAAGACCTGAGAATCCCGACTGAGGTCCATGGACCTTTGCACGGTCCGTGTCCCACCTGTTACGATTCCTATGATGGGCGGAACAGGAAAATTCCACCCACTGAGTTTTTCCAGCACTTTCTGTCTTTATCTTGCAGACCAAAACTGATTTTCCTACGATTCTAATTTCATCTTTTTGCATAAGTGCGGAACTACTTTTGTCCTTGAAGAACAGACTTGCTTTGGGTAAAAAGTTCATGTTTATTTCGGTTGAGAAGGCAAACGAATGTCCTTAGCATCTTATATTCTACGGTGGCACAGTGGTTAGCACTGCTACCTCACAGCACCAGGGACCCGAGTTCGATTCCCGGCTTGGGTTATTATCTGTGCAGAGTCTGCACATTCTCCCCGAGTCTGTGTGGGTTTCCTCCGGGTGCTCCGGTTTCCTCCCACAGTCCAAAGATGTGCTGGTTAGGTGCATTAGCCATGCTAAATTCTCCCTCAGTGAACCCAAACAGGCACCAGAGTGTGGTGACTAGGGGATTTTCACAGTAACTTCATTGCAGTGTTAATGTAAGCCTGCTTATGACTAAGGAAAAAAAACTTAGCTTAGCAAGGTGAATGATATCAGCATTAGGAAAGGGAATGAATGCTTTTCCACATTTTGCACCCACAACTCTGCAATTCAGGCCTAAGTGTTAGAGGTGGAATTACGGATCCTCTGTCACAAAAACAACTTGTATTTAACTTGCACTTTGGAGCCACATAAAGTCACATTAAAACAGATGACCAAAAGCTTGGTCCAAGTGTTAGATTTTAAGGTGCAACTTGAAGGAGGAAGCGAGGCAGAGAGGTTTACTGAGGGAATTCCAGAGCTTCATGCCGAGGCAGATCATAGTGCAGTTTTGATGTCCTTATCTGAGGAAGGATGTCCTTGCTATAGAGGGCGTAGCCCAGTCCATTACTCAAACCAGCCTCCCATCCATTGACTCTGTCTACACTTGCCGCTGCCTCGGCAAAGCAGCCAGCATAATTAAGGACCCTACGCACCCCGGACATTCTCTCTTCCATCTTCTTCCGTCGGGAAAAAGGTACAAAAGTCTTAGGTCACATACCAACCGACACAAGAACAGCTTCTTCCCTGCTGCTGTCAGACTTTTGAATGGACGTACCTCGCATTGAGTTGATCTTTCTCTACACCCTAGCTATCACTGTACCGCTACATTCTGCACTCTCTCGTTTCCTTCTCTATGAACGGTATGCTTTGTCTGTATAGCGCGCAAGAAACAATACTTTTCACTGTATACTAATACATGTGACAATAATAAATCAAATCAAATCAAATCAAAGTACAACAAAGGTTTACCAGGCTGATTCCTAGGATGGCAGGTCTGATTTATGAGGAGAGACTGAATCAGTTAGGATTATATTCATTGGTGTTTTGAAGAGTGAGAGGAGATCTCATATAAACTTATAAAATTCTAACAGGGTTAGACAGGATTCAGAAAGAATGTTCCCAATGATGGGGAGTCCAGAACTAGGGGTCATAGTTTGACGATAAGGGGTAAACCTTTTAGAACTGAGGTGAGGAGAAATTCCTTCACCCAGAGATTTGATTTGATTTTGATTACGTTATTGTCACATGTATTGGGATACAGTGACAAGTTTTGTATCTCGTGCAGACAAAACATACCGTTCATAGAGTACATACGGGAGAAGGAAAGGAGAGAGTGCAGAATGTAGTGTTACAGTCATAGCTAGGATGTAGAGAAAGATCAGCTTAATATGTGAAAGGGCTCTTCAAAAGTCTGACGGCAGCAGGGAAGCAGCTGTTCTTGAGTCGGTTGATACGTGATCTCAGATTTTTGTATCTTTTTCCCAAAGGATGGAGGTGGAAGGGAATATGTCCAGGGTGCGTGGGGTCTTTGATTATGCTGGCTGCTTTTCTGAGGCAGTGGGAAGTGTAGACGGAGTCAAGAGAGTGGTGAATCTGTGGAATTCACTACCACAGAAAGTAGCTGCGGCAGCACGGTGGCACAATGGTTAGCACTGCTGCCTCACAGTGTCAGGGACCCAGGTTCAATTCCCGGCTTGGGTCACTGTCTGTGTGGAGTTTGCACGTTCTCCCCGTGTCTGTGTGAGTTTTCTCCGGGTGCTCCGGTTTCCTCCCACAGTCTAAAAGATGTGCTGGTTAGGTGCAGTGGCCATGCTAAATTTTCCCTCAGTGTACCCGAACAGGCGCCAGAGTGTGGCGACGAGGGATTTTCACAGTAATTTCATTGCAGTGTGAATGTAAGCCTACTTGTGACACAAATAAATAGCCTTTTACTTTAAAAGCTGAGGCCAAAACGCTGTGTGAAGAATTTAGACATAGCTCTTGGGGATAAAGGGATCAAGGGATATGGGAGGGGGAAGGCAGGTTTGGGATACTGAATTCGATGATCAGCCATGATCGAAATGAATGGCGGAGCAGGCTCGAAGGGCCGAATGGCCTCCTCCTGATTCTAGTTTCTACGCTTCTCGGATGTCACCTGCTCCTCCACCTCCCCATAACACCCATCATTGTGTCTCTCCATTACCGCGACGTGGCTGCATGCTGGTGTTAACTGTCCTGGTTTCAGAGGACTTGGGCATTATTAGAGCCAGCTGCAGTCAGGTTCAAATGATTGAAACGTTTGCTATTAACAATAACACCCACTCCCCCTCAAGTAATCATTGATGTGAATTAAACTGCAGTAATGAATGAATTCAGGCTCAATTTTTGAAGGGAAACTTCTGTGCCAAAATTGAGAGCAGCAAACAGGGCTGTGACAGAGAAAGTTCTGCGTGCACTGCACTCTCATGCCCTGGGAACATTTCATTCAATATCTATTACAAGTGACCCCTCGCTCCCAGTTTCTAACACACACTCGATTCATTCCAGCAAAACCCGCTTTTTAAGATCACAGAATGAAAGCAACAGCTGACAGGAATCTTCCTTCTCCAAAACAAACAAATAGGTCTCAGCCGGAGCCTCGACTCACGATACGAAGGTCTTGTTATCAGCTCACCAGGCAAAAAAAAAAAAGTCCTTTGTTAGCATCTCACGGAGGCCAAATGTGCTTCCACTGTTCTTCCAAACCTGCTGATGAATACTGTGGTTGAAACAAAAAAAAAAACAGAACAAAGACGTCTTCAGTGATTGCTTCATCTTGTGGCTTAAATCGCGATGGATTACATCCAGATAGCTACAAACCTCCCTGGCACTGTCTGGCACTCAGATTGCGCAAAGGATATCCCGCAACTGCTGACACTAATCCAAGGGTTTGTTTATTTTTAGGTTCCTTTGCTTTTGGTGTGGAGGGGGTTAGAGTCATAGAATCCTTACAGCGAAGAGGCCATTTGGCCCATCGGGGTCTACGCCAGCTCTCTGATGGAGTATCTTACACAGGCCCTCTCCCCTGCCCTATCCCCGTAACCCCACACATTTACCATGGTTAGTTCATCTAACCCACACATCTTTGGACACTCAGGGGCAATTTAGCATGGCCAATCCACATAATCTGCACATCTTGCCTGGTGAAACTCCGCACAGACAGTGACCCAAGGCCGGAATTGAACCCGGGTCCCTGGAGCTGTGAGACAGCAGTGCTAACCACTGGGCCACTGCACTGTGGGGCTGGGACAGCAGTTAAATAAAAAGCAGTAACATTCGCTGCAGCTACTTAGAAAAGGTAACCAACAATGTAATTAAAGATAATTGTCAAGGCATCCTATTATTATCGAGATCACATGTTCCACACCTTAAGTTATTTTCAGTGCGTTTGCCATTTTATATTTGAGGTTTGCACCCCCAATCTTCAGCAATGTTGGTTTTCACCTTGCTGGGGGAGTTTCAAATAAACCTGCATGTTTTTTCTTCCCCTCCTTGTTCATCAACTTATTTCCTCTGCTCTACCTACCTCATGACGTTGCTTGGAAAACCATGGCTAAGCATTGGCAGAGTGTGGTGAACCATTGTTGGTTCCCACTAGGTAGTGCTGAGCCATGGTCTGGCCAGTACTATGAGTCTGTATATATGTTACTGTTGGGGTTAGGGTTGGGCTGTTCTACCTGTTAATATAGTTGTTATGGTACACCCCAGTCGGCTCCGCCTCCTGGGAGAGGTATAAAGGTCACTGCTCTGCCTGGTGGCCCTTTAGTCTGGGATCGTATACTGTATATGGTAGCTCTGTTATTGTTGTCAATAAAAGCCTTTATTTCCCGAGTACATCACGCCTCTCGTGTGTTATATCGCGCATCAATTTTATTGACAACAAATAAATTCTTTTTTTTTGGTGAAAAAAAAACGACAAAGAAAACATGGAGCAAATGCTTAAACCCGAACGGCTTACGTTGGACCCACGTGCGGCGGGCGCATCGAACACTTTCGACCACTGGCTGAAGTGTTTCCAGGATTACCTCGACGCCTCCACAGCGGTCAACAACGACGCCGAAAGACTCCAAAGTCTTTCACGTGAGGGTAAGCGACGCTGTATACCTAGCGATCCGTGCGGCCACCGACTACAAAGTGGCCCTCGAGCTTCTCAAGAAGCGATACAACAAACCGCCGAATGAGATGCATGCTCGATACCTTCTAGCCACTCGGCGGCGGCAGCCCGGCGAAACGACGGAACAGTACGCGTGCGAGCTTCAGCAGCTAGCCAGAGCCTGCAACTGCAAGGCAGTGTCGGCAGACCAGTACATGAACGACCTCGCTCGAGATGCATTCGTGGCGGGAATCGGCTCGTCGTACATCCGCCTTCGGCTGTTGGAGCAAGGTAACCTCGACCTCACTAAATCCATAGAGTTAGCTGACGCTCTAGAAACGGCCTCCAAAAGTCTGGCGATGTACCCCGATGACCACGTGGAGACAGCGTGGCAGGGGCAGTCACAGACCCCACTTCATTCAGCGGGACCGAAAAACTGCGCGATTGCGTTCCCAGCCTCGGACCTGACGACAGCAGCAGCTCCAGGCAGCCTGCGGTGTTACTTCTGTGGGGGGGTGAAACACCCTCGGCAGCGATGTCCAGCTAAAGCGGTGTCGTGCTCCGCCTGCGGCAAGAAGGAGTACTATTCCAAGGTATGCCGGTCCAAACTTTCATCCAAGACCAGCAGTGCGGCGTGTGACTCCCCGGAGCCGGCCTCCTTGTCTTCTGCATCTTCAAGGTCTTCTGCCATGTGCGATTCCAGGATGTTGCCATTCCGAACGACAGAGTCGCAAGACACGTGCGACCTGCAGGGGCCGCAGGTTTTGGCGCCATCGGCCATGTGCGACCTATAGGGGCAGCCATGTTGGTCGACACCGTCCGCGAATGACCAGCAGGGGTCCTCATCAACCATCTCAGCTGCCTGCAGTTGCGCCCATGAACCAACGGTGGCGTCGATCATCCTGGACCAGGTCAAGCCTCACAGACTCGACAAGTCCATGATGGACATACAGGTAAACAAATGCCCGATTTATTGTCTGTTTGACAGCGGGAGCACGGAGAGCTTCATTCATCCAGACACCGTGAAGCGGTGTGGTCTCCAGATTCAGGCTGTCAAGCAGACAATTTCGATGGCGTCAAGGTCCCGGTCTGTCACCGTGCTAGGGAGTTGCGTGGTCAATCTGACAGTGCAGGACACAGTCTACGAGAACTTCAAGCTCCTTGTGTTACCGCACCTTTGCGCGCCAATACTCCTAGGACTAGATTTTATGGTCCACTTGAAGAGTGTAACCCTGCAGTACGGTGGGCCACTCCCTCCGCTTTCAGTGGGAGACCCGCAGCCTCTAAATTGCCCAACGCGCTCCACATGTAGCCTCTCAACGCTTAGGATTACCACACCCTCCCTATTCCAGAATCTCGTGCCAGGCTGCAAGCCCATCGCAACAAAGAGCAGGCGTTACAGCGCTGAAGATCGGATCTTCATTCGATCTGAAGTTCAGCGGCTCCTCAAGGAAGGGATCATCCAACCTAGCGCTAGTCCCTGGAGAGCGCAAGTCGTGGTGGTTAAGAATGGGAACAAACCCCGGATGGTCATAGACTATAGTCAGACCATCAACAGATACACGCAGCTGGATGCGTATCCCCTCCCGCGCATATCTGACATGGTCAATCAGATTGCGCAGTATCAGGTGTTCTCCACCATCGACTTAAAATCTGCTTACCACCAACTCCCCATTCGCCCAGAGGACCGACAATACATGGCCTTTGAGGCGGATGGTCGCCTGTACCATTTTTAAGGGTTCCTTTTGGTGTCACGAATGGGGTCTCGGTCTTCCAGCGTGCTATGGACCGAATGGTGGACCAGAACGGGCTGCGGGCTACCTTCCCGTACCTGGATAACGTTACCAACTGCGGCCATGACCAGCAGGACCACGATGCCAACCTTTTTAGATTCTTACGCACTGCATCTCGCCTGAATCTGACCTACAACAGGGAGAAGTGTGTATTTCGTACACGCCGCCAAGCTATCCTCGGATACGTGGTGGAAAACGGGGTCCTTGGCCCTGATCTAGACCGTATGCGTCCCCTCCTCAAACTTCCCCGGCCCACTAGCGTCAAAGCACTGAGAAGATGCTTAGGCTTCTTCTCATACTACGCACAGTGGGTTCCCAATTACGCGGACAAAGCCCGTCCGCTCATCAAGTCTACCGCTTTTCCCCTAGCAACAGAGGCTCGCTTAGCCTTTGCAAGAATAAAAGCCGGCATCGCGAAAGCCACGATGCACGCTATCGACGAGTCCATCCCCTTCCAGGTGGAGAGCGATGCACCTGATTTCGCACCCTTCAAGGCCCTGAAATTCGACACTCAGCGGTGGAAAAGGAGGCCCAGGCCATTGTGGAGGCCGTTCGGCATTGGCGCCATTACTTGGCGGGCAAACGGTTCACTCTGCTCACGGACCAGCGGTCCGTGGCGTTCATGTTCAACAACACGGGGTAAGATCAAGAATGATAAGATCTTGAGGTGGAGAATCGAACTCTCCACCTACAATTACGATATCATGTATCGTCCAGGGAAGCTCAACGAGCCCTCGGATGCCCTGTCGTGTGGAACATGCGCTAGTATGCAGGAGAATCGATTGCAGGCTCTCCACAATGACCTCTGCCATCCGGGGGTCACTCGGCTCTACCACTTCATAAAAGCCCGGAATCTACCCTACTCGGTGGAAGATGTCAGGTCCATAACCAGAAGCTGCCGGGTATGCGCGGAATGCAAACCGCACTTTTACCGACCTGACAGGGCACAACTCGTTAAGGCCACTCGTCCCTTCGAAAGACTGAGTGTGGACTTTAAGGGCCCCCTTCCCTCGACAGATCGGAACGTGTACTTCCTCAATGTGGTTGATGAGTACTCACGATTCCCTTTTGTCATTCCATGTTCTGATATGACCGCTGCCACGGTTATCAAGGCATTTCGTGATCTTTTCACCCTGTTCAGTTACCCCTGTTACATCCACAGCGATAGGGGCTCGTCGTTCATGAGCGATGACTTGAGGCAATACCTGCTCTCATACGGGATTGCCTCTAGTAGAACCACGAGCTACAACCCAAGGGGTAACGGACAGGTCGAACGAGAGAATGCTACAGCCTGGAAGGCTGTCTTACTGGCGTTGAAGTCTAAAGGTCTTCCAGTCTCCCGTTGGCAAGAGGTACTCCCTGATGCGCTCCACTCCATACGCTCACTCCTGTGTACGGCAACCAACGCTACTCCTCATGAGAGAATGTTTTCATTCCCTAGGAAGTCTTCCTCTGGGACCTCATTACCGTCTTGGTTGACGTACTCAGGACCTGTCCTCCTGCGGCGACATGTTAGGACCCGCAAGTCCGACCCTCTGGTTGAACAGGTCCATCTCCTCCACGCCAACCCTCAGTATGCCTACGTGGCATATCCTGACGGGCGAGAGGACACGGTCTCGATTCGAGATCTGGCGCCAGCAGGGGGCTTGGAAACCCCTGTCTCTCCCACACCTACTGTTAGGGACCCCCCAACCATTTTTTCTCCTCCTGACACGGCGCGGGCAGTATCAGGACCATCACTTAACCCTCTTACTCCCGTGTACAGCTTGCCTGAGTCCAGGAGATGGTCGCCACTTCAAGGCGTGCCCGAGTTCAGCGGATTGTCATCACCTCGGGGTCTACCGGCCCGTGAGGCACTGGAGGAGTCGCTGGACACCGCCTTGGAGAGAACGTCACCGCGATTGCCTGAACCGGTGTCATCGCCGGTGTTGAGGAGGTCACAACGATGGTGCGGTCCCCCAGACTGTTTGAACATAGAGACAAACGAACAATTTTTGTACCCCGCCGGCCTTTGTTTTCAAAGGAGGGGTGAATGTGGTGAACCATTGTTGGTTCCCACTAGGTAGTGCTGAGCCATGGTCTGGCCAGTGCTATGAGTCTGTATATATGTTACTGTTGGGGTTAGGGTTGGGCTGTTCTACCTGTTAATATAGTTGTTATGGTACACCCCAGTCGGCTCCGCCTCCTGGGAGAGGTATAAAGGTCACTGCTCTGCCTGGTGGCCCTTTAGTCTGGGATCGTGTACTGTATATGGTAGCTCTGTTATTGTTGTCAATAAAAGCCTTTATTTCCCGAGTACATCACGCCTCTCGTGTGTTATATCGCGCATCACAGAGAATGGCAGCAAGCTATTCGACTGCAGCAGCATCACAGTTTCTCTTTTTCACATGTGGAAATTAAGTCACAACAACTACGGCAGGTATTTCTGTCAGCAAGAATGGAATAAGCTTATTATCAGACAAGGCCTCGTTGAGGTCAGCGGTTGCGTATTCAGGAAAGAGACTAATCTAGCCTTGCGTCAGTTTCATAAACACTGCATTCCCAGCCTTGGTCACAGGATGAAACAAAGACAAGTTATCATGACAAATACCAAAAAACAAGATATGGTGACATATTATGCTAATGAAGGAGACGGTTTCCTATTGGATAAGAAAGGGCAAAAAGCTATGTTATGATTGGTGGGCTATGTATGCAAATTAAAGATTAGAAAGTTGCTCGTTTCTCATTTGCATTGATTAAATATAACTGCTAATTATCTGTATGAATCGACAGAATACCAAGCAGTGCATTGCGCTGCATGGATGTTCTCCTTGCTAGCAAGTACTAAAGCTTGGTAGATTGAGTACTCATCGTGTGTGGTCTGGTTAATCCTCTTCCTGGGATTTAGGGGAATATTAACCAGGCTTGTATTTATTGTTGTTGTTGTGTTTCAGATTGGGCAGGAATTAAGAAGCAACAGGCAAAGTAATGGAATGCCAGTCGAAAGAAGGAGTCCTGGTTGACATTCCGCTCTCAGATCCGTGGAGTTAACTGGCAGTGCCCCGTGTTCTGCCCAGGCTGAAACCTGCTGAGGAGAGACCATGACCCAGGTTTTGGCTCCTGGGTTGGCTGCTCGGAGATGGGAGAATTCCCGGTTGGATTAGAAGTTGGACCCCGTGTGTAGAGGCAGGCTGGGCGAAAGGTCTACCTCTGTGAGCCAGCAAAGTTAAAATAAATAAATAAGATTGAAACAAAAAACAGCCTTCACGCTCACACCCTCAATTTTCATGCTAATCTGTCATTTCACGCCCTCCCTACCGACCCCTGGTTCCTCAAACTCCTATACTAACTCCTAGGGCGGCACAGTGGCACTGCTGCCTCACAGCTCCAGGGACCCGGGTTTGATTCCTGGCTTCGGTCACTGTCTGTGAGGAGTTTGCACATTCTCCCCATGTCTGTGTGGGTTTCCTCCAGGTGCTCCAGTTTCCTCCCAAAGTCCAAAGATGTGCGGGTTAGGTGGATTGGCTATGCTAAATTGCCCCTTAGTGTCCGGGGGACTAGCTAGGGTAAATGCATGGGTTATGGGGATAGGACCTGGGTGGGATTGTGGTCAGTGCAGACTTGATGGGCCGAATGGCCTCCTTCTGCTCTGTAGGATTCTATGCCCCTCTGACCACTCACAAGGCTTCTTATGCCCACATCCCTATAACCAATGCATATCCTCACCCACCGCCCTTTGACCTTACCACCTCCATGCCAACTCACCTAATATCCATTGACTGTTCTAATTAGTTTTGGCACTTTTTACGCACAATCATGCTTACTTTTAACAGTCCCAAAGGCTGCCTTACCTATCCAACAGGTGTCCTGGGATCATATGCAAAGGGGTACCTTACTTCCCCAAAGACGATCCAAGGGAATCTGCCAAATTCAGCTCCTACCTGGTCTCGTGCACATTCCAGATTCCACTCACCTGGCCGACCAGAATTTCATTTCAGTGGACCAGCTGCCTCTGTAAACTGCTCATCTGTGAATCCCGGCTTGGCTCCAGTCCCGCCCCCACAAAAATAGGGAGCGCTAGATGTTCAGGGGAACGACTTAAGATTTCCAGACATGTCCACCATTTTCACCATGATGAAGAGGCTCTCCTTCACAGCGGCAATCTGAGCCCATCCAAAGCTGGGCCCTTCCCCTGCCCCACCCCCACCCCCGATTAAGTCTCTGGCGGCAAGGCTCGTAAATGGCTTATCCCCTGCCCCCCTCTTCCCCTGTGCTTGGCAATTATTGCCCAATGGAGGGCTTCATCCCACTGCCATTGGCATTCATCCTGTGGTGTATGGGAAGCTGTCTCCCCACTTCTCTTTCTCCTATCCCCTTCTCTTCCCCATTTCCATTCCCCCTTCTATTCTTCCCCCTCCCCCTCCCCTCCCCCCTCCCCCTCCCCTCCCCCTCCCCCCTCCCCTCCCCCCCTCCCCTCCCCCCTCCCTACCCCCTCCCCCCTCCCCTCCCCCTCCCACTGCCCTCCCCCCTCCCCCTGCCCTCCCCCCTCCCCTCCCCTGCCCTCCCCCCTCCCCCCTCCCCCTGCCCTCCCCCTCCCCTCCCCCTGCCCTCCCCCCCTCCCCTCCCCCTGCCCTCCCCCCCTCCCCTCCCCCTGCCCTCCCCCCCTCCCCTCCCCCTGCCCTCCCCCCTCCCCTCCCCCTGCCCTCCCCCCTCCCCTCCCCCTGCCCTCCCCCCTCCCCTCCCCCTGCCCTCCCCCCCTCCCCTCCCCCTGCCCTCCCCCCTCCCCTCCCCCTGCCCTCCCCCTCCCCTCCCCTCCCCCTGCCCTCCCCTCCCCCTTCCCCCTGCCCTCCCCTCCCCCCTCCCCCTGCCCTCCCCCCTCCCCTCCCCCTGCCCTCCCCCCTCCCCTGCCCTCCCCCCTCCCCTCCCCCTGCCCCCCTCACCCTTCCCTCCCCTCCCCCTCACCCTGCCCTCCCCTCCCCCCTCCCTCACCTCCCCTCCCCCTCCCTCACCTCCCCTCCCCCCTCCCTCACCTCCCCTCACCTCCCCTCCCTCCCCTCCCCTCCCTCCCCTCCCCTCCCCCCTCCCCTCTCCCCTCCGCTCCCCTCCCCTCCCCTCCGCCACCATCACTTGTCGGCACCTGCGTCCCTCGTGATCCCAGACCACGGGTGGGTGTAGTACTGACACTGACCACCACCTCCCAGTGATGCTGATCGATGAAGAGCTGCTATGCCTCTGATTGGCTGACAGCTCTCAACGAGCGGGTCTTCCACCCCTGGAGGCCTTGGTCACGGGAGGCCCACTGCTGCCCAGCTAAGTGCCCGATTACCACTCAATATCACAAAAAGAGGCAAAGCAGCTGGCTGGTGACAGCCCTAAAGATGCAATAAGAGGGGAGATGATGAAACATGAGTGTAAGCTAGCTAGTAATATAAAAGAAGATAGGAAGAGTTTTTTTTAATATATAAAAAGTAAGAGAGAGGCAAAAATAGACATTGGACCACTGGAAAATGAGGCTGGAGAAGTAACAATAGGAAACAAAGCAATGGCAGAGGAACTGAATAGTTACTTTGCATCAGTCTTCACGGTGGAAGACACCAGTGGGATGCCAGAGCTCCAGGAGAATCAGGGGGCACAGGTGAGTGTAGTGGCCATCACTAAGGAGAAGGTTCTGGGGAAACTGAAAGGCCTGAAGGTGGATAAGTCACCTGGACCGGATGGACTACACCCCAGGATTCTAGAAGAGATAGCTGAGGAAATTATGGAGGCATTGGTGGTGATCTTTCAGGAATCACTGGAGGCAGGGAGGGTACCAGAGGACTGGAAAGTAGCTAATGTAGCATCGCTGTTTAAGAAGGGAGGGAGGCAGCAGACAGGTAATTATAGGTTGGTTAGCTTGACTTTGGTCAATGGCAAGATTTTAGAGTCCATTATTAAAGATGAGATTGTGGAGTATTTGGGAGTGCATGCTAAAATAGAACTGAGTCAACACTTCGTCAAGGGGAGGTCATGTCTGACAAATCTGTTCTTTGAGGAGGTAACAAGGAAGTTAGATAAAGGAGAACCAGTGGATGTGACTTATTTAGATTTCCAGAAGGCCTTTGACAAGGTGCCGCATCGGAGACTGTTAAATAAGTTAAGAGCCCATGATGTTAAGGATAAGATCCTGGCAAGGATAGAGGATTGGCTGACTGGCAGAAGGCAGAGAATGAGGATTAAGGGGTCCTTTTCAGGATGGCAGCCGGTGACTAGTGGTGCGCCTCAGGGGTCAGTGCTGGGACTACAACTTTTCACAATATACATTAACGATTTGGAGGAAGGAACTGAAAGCACTGTCGCTAAGTTTGCAAATTATACAAAGATATGTAGAGGGGCAGATAGTATTGAGGAAGCAGGGGGGCTGCAGAAGGACTTGGACAGGCTAGGAGAGTGGGCAAAGAAGTGGCAAATGGAAGGAGGAATGGAGGCATAGACTATTTTCTAAATGGGGAAATATTTAGGAAATCAGGAGCACAAAGGGACTTGGGAGTCCTTGTTCAAGATTCTCTTAAGGTTAATGTGCAGGTTCATTCGGCAGGTAGGAAGGCAAATGTAATGTTAGCATTCATGTCGAGAGGGCTAGAATACAAGAGCAGGGATGTACTTCTGAGACTGTATAAGGCTCTGGTCAGACCCCATTTGGAGTATTGTGAGCAGTTTTGGGCCCCGTACCTAAGGAAAGATGTGCTGGCCTTGGAAAAGGTCCAAAGGAGGTTCACATGAATGATCTCTGGAATGAAGAGCTTGTCGTATGAGGAACAGTTGAGAACTATGGGTCTGTACTTGTTGGAGTTTAGAAGAATGAGGGGGGATCTCATTGAAACTTGCAGGACACTGTGAGGCCTGGATAGAGCGGACATGGAGAGGATGTTTCCATTAGTAGGAAAAACTAGAACCAGAGGGCACAACCGCAGACTAAAGGGACGATCCTTTAAAACAGAGATGAGGAGGAATTTCTTCAGCCAGAGAGTGGTGAATCTGTGGAACTCTTTGCCGCAGAAGGCTGTGGAGGGCCAGGTCATTGAGTGTCTTTAAGACAGAGATAGATAGATTCTTGATTAATAAGGGGATCATGGGTTATGGAGGAAAGGCAGGAGAATGAGGATGAGAAAAATATCAGCCATGATTGAATGGTGGAGCAGACTCCTATGTCTTATGGTCTTATGGTCTAACCCCCTCACCACCATTAATTACCACCCAAAGTTTCCCTGCATCACAGCCAATTGATGTCTTTCCACTGAAAACAAAGGGGCCATGAGGGGGCATAGAAACATAGAAACTAGAAGCAGGAGGAGGCCATTCAGCCCTTCGAGCCTGCTCCACCATTCATTTTGATCATGGCTGATCATCCAATTCAATATCCTGATCCCCCCCCTTCCTCCCATATCCCTTGATCCCTTTAGCGCCAAGAGCTATATCTAATTCCTTCTTGAAATCACACAACGTTTTGGCCTCAACTACTTTCTGTGGTGGTGAATTCCACACATTCACCACTCTTTGGGTGAAGAAATTTCTCCTCACCTCAGTCCTAAAAGGCAGTAATGAACGTATATACGGCACTGTGTTTATTGCCCTCTTCTGCATCCATAGTTTTCATTGGGAGGACAAACATTCGGCATTTTTCCTAAACAGTGGATTCACAAAGGGGAGGCTGCTTTTAAAAAAAAACTAAAATTGCTGTCAAACTGCAAACAAGACAGAGGTATTTTTTAATATATGGAACAGTGTGACTTCAGGGAGACAAATGAACAGTCAAACACACAAACAGCCCACCTGCCGAGTCATATTACACAAAACGCCGCGCCAAATTCCACAGTGCGCCATTGTGACTTAACAATGATGGATTTCCTTGTCTTAAGGCCAATTACACAAAGAGGATTATAAGAGGGATATTTTTAGATGCAAGCAGAATCAGGCCAAGCAACACACACCTTCCGATGTGACCGCAAACCACCGGGGTGTGTGAGAAAGCATCGCCACCTCCCAGTCCCCCTGCCTGTCACACACCGACCTGAGTTGGAAGTGTGCTGCCGTTCCCTCATTGTCACTGGACTCAAAGTCCAACACGATTGTAGGAGTACCTTCGCCACATGAGCTGCAGTGGTTCGAGAAAGCATGACCCCAAGACCATCTACTTAAGAGAAACCAGAACCGGGCAATAAATGCTGGCCTTGCCACTCACCCGGGTACCCCGGGAATGAACAGAGAAAGTTAGATTTCTCCATTTTGTACATCAGAGTCGGATTTGTCACTCATGGCTCACTAACTGTTGGCACAGTGGTTAGCACCGCTGCCTCACAGCGCCAGGGACCCAGGTTCAATTCCCGGCTTGAGTCAGTCTATGTGAAGTTTGCATGTTCTCCCTGTGTCTGCGTGGGTTTCCTCCGAGTGCTCCGGTTTCCTCCCACAGTCTGAAAATGTAAAGTAAAAAGTGTATTTATTTGTCACAAGTAGGCTTACATTCACACTGCAATGAAGTTACTGTGAAAATCCCCAAGTTGACTGTTCGGGTACACTGAGGGAAAATTTAGCATGGCCAATTCACCTAACCAGCACTTCTTTGGACTGTGGGAAGAAACCGGAGCACCCGGAGGAAACCCACGCAGACACGGGGAGAATGTGAAAACTCCACACAGACAGTGATCCAAGCCGGGAATCGAACCCGGGTCCCCGGCACTGTGAGGCAGCAGTGCTAACGACTGTGCCTCCGTGCCGCTATGTGCTGGTTAGGTGCATTGGCCATGCTAAATTCTCCCTAAACAGGCGCCAGAGTGTGGCGACTAGAGGATTTTCACAGTAATGTCATTGCAGTGTTGATCATAGAAATCATAGAAACCCTACAGTGCAGAAGGAGGCCATTCGGCCCATCGAGTCTGCACCGACCACAATCCCACCCAGGCCCTACCCCCACATATTTACCCACTAATCTACGCATCCCAGGATTCTAAGGGGCAATTTTTAACCTGGCCAATCAACCTAACCTGCACATCTTTGGATGTGGGAGGAAACCGGAGCACCCAGAGGAAACCCACGCAGACACGAGGAGAATGTGCAAACTCCACACAGACAGTGACCCGAGCTGGGAATCGAACCCGGGACCCTGGAGCTGTGAAGCAGCAGTGCTAACCACTGTGCTGATGTCGCCTACTTGTGACACCAATAAATAAATTTGAACTCATTTATGCTCACTTCAAGTGAGAAAATGCATTGTTTAAATCAGTATATTTTGCTTTGCTGAACTATTTTTTACTGTTTGTGAGGTAAATGTATATCTGAATGCAAGGGCGCAATCTTACAGGCCCTTCACACCACACTCCCGCTGCAGCAAAGTCGGAGAACTTGGCATCCAGCCAGACCTCCGTTCAGGAAAATCCTGCTGGCATGAACAGTGGTAACGTTCCGGCCAAACAGTTAATAAATTTCGATCCTAATCGAAAACCCAAAATAACAACTAAAATCCTGAAATTCATTTACAATCGCCCATGAAAGCCAACTTGGCAATGTTATCAAAATCAGCTCAATTTCACGCCTACATGTTGGTGGCTTTACTGATACATTTCCTCTCAGTTCTTTTTCCTTTGCACCATCATGATCTTTCCCTCGGCGGTCGACTACACATTTATCGGCACCCACTCTATCCTAATTCACTTGATGTGTAAAAAGTCCATTCAATCCTTCGAATAGACGAGGACATCACTGGTACAATGAATTTCTTTTATTGAACGGGACTTAAAGAAGATTAAATCATTACAGAAGCAGAGAAAAAGCAAACTTTGAGATTGTCCGCTAAGCCGGTCCCTGTACTCCACTGGACAGGATCTCGAAAACAAACTGAACTCTGAACACACACTGAAACCAAAATACATATTAATTCTTGTCTCGTTATTGGAAATGTTTTTTGCAATCTCTCTCTGTCTGGCAAACACGGGTCTCGCAGCTGTCGTTATCAAAACTTGTTTTGCTTGCTGTGTACCTTTCAGGAATGCGGTCAATTTTCAGCTAACCCAGCGTGCCTTCGGAGTTTTAAAATATAGTCAATTTAGCTTTAAAAGTTAGTAGAGTTAGTTGCGTATGACGGAAATATCTTAAAATGAAGCAAACAGAGCTAAGCATACATTGGACCTCTCAATGTGAAACACAATCTTACCTGTTAGAGCTGATTTCAATCAGGTGAAACTTTCAAATGAGATCCTAGATGGACCTAGATGGAGGGATTCTGAAATGAATCAGACAAATCTGTTGGAGCTTAATGTTGAGAAGAGCCAGATAGAATTCCAACCCTGGGCTCACTGTCTGTGTGGAGTCTGCACGTTCTCCCCGTGTCGGTGTGGGTTTCCTCCGGGTGCTCCGGTTTCCTCCCACAGTCCAAACAAGTGCAGGTTAGGTGGATTGGTCAAACTAAACTACCCCTTAGTGTCCTAAGATGTGTAGGTTAGGGGGGTTAGTGGGGTCAAGGGGATAGGGCCTGGGTGCTCTGTTGGAGAGCCGGTGCAGACTCGATGGGTCCAATGGCCTCCTTCTGCACTGTAGGGATTCTATTCTATGAGATTGATTTATCATGTCAGCCACAATTTTGCCTATAGTCTTCGCTCTGTGGTGCCTACTTCCAGTTTTAATGCATTACAAGTGATAGTGAGTATATCATATAGAAACATCGAAAATAGGAGCAGGAATATAGTGTCCTAACTATGTTAGGGGTTGTGGGTTTTAAACAATGCGTAGATTCAAAATAACAACAACAGACTTATTGTAGGAGCTGTTGCCTGTACAGAGTAGAAAATTAAACCTGTGAAACACCCCATCACCATCAAATCATGTGATTGGCAATCATGCAACCACTTAAATATATAACACAGAGTAGGCCCTTTGAGCCTGCTCCACCATTCAGTATGATCATGGCTGATCCTCTATCTCAACATCATACTCTTGCTCTCTCCTCATACCCCCTGGCACCTTTAGGGTCTAGAAATCTATCTACTTCCTTCTTAAATATATTCAGTGATTTAGCCTCCAAGCTTTCTGTGGTAGAGAATTCCATAGGTTCACCACCCACTGAGCAAAGAACTTTCTCCTTATCTCAGTCCTAAATGGTCTACCCCGTATCCTGAGACTGTGACCCCTTGTTTAGACCCCACACAGCCAGAGGAAACAACATCCCAGCGTCCAATCTGTCCAGCCTCATCAGAATTTTACACGTTTCAATGCGATCCTCTCTCATTCTTCTAAATTGCAGTAAATACAGGTCCAGTCGACCCAATCTCTCCTCATACAACAATGCTGCCATCCCAGGAATCTGTCTGGTGAACCTTCACTGCACTCCCTCTATGGCAAGTCCTAAAGTGACCAAAACTGCATAGAACATACCCGGTGTTCCCAGGTCCTATACAGAAGAAGTAAGATATCATTACCCCTGTACTCAAGTCTGCTCGCCATGAAAACCAACATACCATTTGCCTTCCTAACTACTTGCCATACATGTCTGCTTGCTTTCAGTGACTAGTCTACTGGGACACCCAGGTCCCCTTTGAACATCAACATTTCCCAATCTATTACCATTCACATAATGCTGTGCCATTCCGGTTCTTCATCCAAAGCGGATAATGTCATATTTATACTGTATTTAGAGCTATAGAGATTTACAGCATGGAAACAGGCCCTTTGGCCCAACTTGTCCATGCCACCCTTGTTTTTTAACCACTAAGCTTGTCCCAATTGCCCTCATTTGACCCATATCCCTCTGTACCCATCTTACCCATGTAACTGTCTAAATGATTTTTAAAAGACAAAATTGTACCCGCCTCTACTACTACCTCTGGCAGCTTGTTCCAGACACTCACCACCCTCTGTGTGAAAAAAATTGCCCCTCTGGACCCTTCTGTATCTTTCCCCTCCTACCTTAATCTATGCCCTATAGTTTTAGCCTCCCCTACCTTTAGGCAAAAATGTTGACTATCTAACTGATCTATGCCCCTCATTATTTTATAGACCTCTATAAGATAACCCCTAAGCCTCCTACGCTCCAGGGAAAAAAGTCCCAGTCTATCCAGCCTCTCCTTATAAGAACATAACATAAGAACATAAGAACTAGGAGCAGGAGTAGGCCATCTGGCCCCTCGAGCCTGCTCCACCATTCAATAAGATCATGGCTGATCTTTTTGTGGACTCAGCTCCACTTACCCGCCCACTCACCATAACCCTTAATTCCTTTACTGTTCAAAAATTTATCTATCCTTGCCTTAAAAACATTCAATGAGGTAGCCTCAACTGCTTCACTAGGCAGGGATTTCCACAGTTTCATAACTTTTTGTGTGAAGAAGTTCTGCATCAACTCAGTCCTAAATCTGCTTCCCCTTATTTTGAGGCTATGCCCCCTAGTTCTCCTTTCACCCGCCAGTGGAAACAACTTCACTGCTTCAATCTTATCGATTCCCTTCATAATCTTATATGTTTCTATAAGATCTCCCCTCATTCTTCTGAATTCCAATGAGTATAGCCCCAGTCTACTCAGTCTCTCCTCATAAGCCGACACTCTCCACTCCGGAATCAACCTAGGGAATCTCCTCTGCACCCCCTCCAGTGCCAGTAAATCCTTTCTCAAGTAAGGAGACCAAAACTGTACACAGTACCCCAGGTGTGGCCTCACCAGCACCTTATACAGCTGCAACATAACCTTGCTGTTTTTAAACTCCATCCCTCTCGCAATGAAGAACAAAATTCCATTTGCCTTCTTAATTACCTGCTGCACCTGTAAACCAACTCCTTGAGATTCCTGCACAAGGACAGCCAGGTCCCTCTGCACAGCAGCATGCTGCAATTTTTTACTATTTAAATAATAGTCCATTTTGCTGTTATTCCTACCAAAATGGATGACCTCACATTTACCAACATTGTACTCCATCTGCCAGACCCTCGCCCACTCACTTAGACTATCTATATCCCTTTGCAGACTTTCAGCGTCCTCTGCACACTTTGCTCTTCTACCCATTTTAGTGTCATCTGTGAATTTTGACACACTACACTTGGTCCCCAACTCCAAATCATCTATGTAAATCGTAAACAATTGCGGTCCCAACACTGATCCCTGAGGCACACCACTAGTCACTGATCGCCAACCAGAAAAACACCCATTTACCCCCACTCTTTGCTTTCTGTTAGTTAACCAATCCTCTATCCATGCTAATACATTACCCGTAACACTGTGCACCTTTATCTTATGTAGCAGTCTTTGGTGCGGCACCTTGTCAAATGCCTTCTGGAAATTCAGATACACCACATCCACAGGTTCCCCGCTGCAGCTCGATCACTGGCCAGCTTGATCACTGGCCAGCCCTGCGACCCCCGCATCGCCGGCTATGCGATCCCCCCCAACGGACCAGTTGCTGGTCACTCGGACATGTCCAGGCCATCCTCGACTCTCCCCTACCCTCTCCCCCGATCGCCCCAATTTCATGGCCCACCCCCACCAATCCCACTCCCCCCAGCGGCAGTCCAAACTACCCCCCCCCCCCAACAATGCTGACCCCCCCGAGAGTGCCAACCCCTCCCCTGCAGCCCCACCCCCCAGCAGGCTGCTAAACCCCCACCCCACCCCCACAGCAGGGTGTCTGCCCCCACCCCAATGGCCAGCCCTGATCACTGGCCTCCCTCTCTCCCCCACCGATCCCAACTACAGAATGGCAGCGGGGCCCCCCACCTCCATTGATCGCCCCCCACAGAGGCCCCACTCTCTTGTCAGGCCCCATCCCCTTTGCACTGCCCAGTGTCCCCTGGGCATGGGTACTTTGCCCCTTGGGCAGTGCCAGGGCCCAGGCTGGCACTGCCAAGGTGTCAATACCAAGGCGGCCTCGATTACCTCCTCTTCACTCCAGCGGGGTTGGGCCGCCAGCTCCCCACAAGTGGGGATCTACTGCAAACCCCGCGGGAGTGAACCACTCCTGCTGGGGGTGGGGGGGAGACGCTAGCGGGCCCGGAGACTTCAGTCCCACGCCCGCTAATGATATTCAAATAGCATTTAAATGGGAGGCTGCATAGATTAGGCAGCTCCGCACCAATTTCTGGCATGGAGCTGTGGGCGCCGGAAATCCGGTGTTGGGAGACGCGCGGAGGCCTGGCTGCCCAGCGTGGATCGTGCAAAATGGCCGCCCTAGAGTCTCCCGGCTCACTGCGCTAAAATAGTAGTGCAGCAGGATGGGAGAATCGCCCCCGTCATGTTTGGCTTGAGATTCTGAGAGGCTTGGCAACCTAGTGCGGAGTGGATGGCACTTTAAAGTTAAATCATAGAAGCACAGAATCCCGACAGTGCAGAAGGAGGCCATTCGGCCCACCGAGTCTGCAGCGACAAGAATCCCACCCAGGCCCTATCCCTTTCACCCCACGTATTTACCCTAGCTAGTCCCCCTGACACTAAGGTACTACTTAGCATGGCCAATTCATCTAACCTGCACATCTTTGGACTTTGGGAGGAAATTAGAGTACCCGGAGGAAACCCACACAGACATGGGGAGAATGTGCAAACTCCACACAGACAGTGACCAGAATTGAACCCATGTCCCTGGTGCTGTGAGACAGTCGTGCTAACCACCGTGCCACCCCAGTGTTTGCACGTTCCTGGCATGCCCCCACAACAACTCATGAGCGCACTCGCTACGACACTGCCTTTTAATTTTAAAGGGTGAAACATTGTAGGAGGCTGGCTTGCATTATGCCACTCTGTATTCCTGTCAGGTGAGTATGGCGGCACGGTAGCACAGTGGTTAGCACTCTCCCCGTGTCTGCGTGGGTTTCCTCTGGGTGCTCCGGTTTCCTCCCACAGTCAAAAGATGTGCGGGTTAGGTTGATTGGCCATGCTAAAATTGCCCTTAGTGTCCTGAGATGTGTAGGTTAGTGGGTAAATATGTAGGGATATGGGGATAGGGCCTGGGTGGGATTGTGGTCGGTGCAGACTCGATGGGCCGAATGGCCTATTTCTGTGCTGTAGGGATTCTATGATTTCTATGAGTGTGGAATACTCAAACTATCCATCATTTTACCACTACTTGGGCTCTACCTGACCTCAGAATACATCACACTATACACAGAGTATGTTCCATTTACTGACAGTGGCGCAGTGGTATTGTCGCTGGACTAGTAGTCCAGAAACCCAGGGTAATGTTCTGCGTTCAAATCCCACCACAGCAGATGGTGAAATTTGAATTCAATAAAATCTGGAATTAAAAGACTAATTGATGACCATGAAAACATTGTCAATTGACAGAAAAACCCATCTGGTTCACTAATGTCCTTTCGGGATGGAAATCTGCTGTCCTTACCTGGTCTGGCCTGCATGTGACTCCAGAGCCACAGCAATGTGGTTGACTCTCAACTGCCCTCTGAAATGGCCTAGCAAGCCATTCAGTTCAAGGGTCAATGGGGGATGGGTAACAAATGCTGGCCCAGCCAGCGACGCCCACAACTAATGAATGGATAAAAAATAAATCCGCACTTTGACGAGTGTAAAATTCATTTGCAAATTGGCACGCAATGCCAGGGGACAATGAACAGATGAGTCATAGTCTGGTCTTGTGATTTGAACTTCCAACTTCTGCATGACAAGTTAAAAATAATAAATCCACGGGCAGAGTGAAGTTCTAACTTCGGGAGGGAAAAGGGAGCTGAGTAATTAGGTAGTCACATCTTAGTCTAAATTCTTCAGTCGCACGACTGCTCCTCAGGTGTGGCAGACGTACCTTATTCCCTGGCTGGAAAGATAGCTAACACCAGGGCCTGGGGAGGGGGGGAGCACGTGTTAGTGAATTGTGCCTGCGGCAGGGTTTAGCTGATCTTCAGCCTTTGTCTGACTCAGCAGTAAGTTCCACACCAAGTCTGCGGTCGTTTAATTGCACAATTCCCCCCCCCCCTTGACATCTGGCTTTCCTGCATTGCTTCCTCTATCTGTGAGCTAGACGGCCGGTTTTACAACCACGTGTGAACGGATTCCGTTTCAGATTTCCCCTTTAACGCACCCCCTGGCCACAGACTGGCCGGCCGTCATTCCACACGGGTTACAGGTGATATGCGACTCTTGGGCAGCTTGGTGGCACAGTGGTTAGCGCTGCTGCCTCACTGCACCGGGGACCCGGGTTCAATTCCGGCCTCGGGTCACTATCTGTGTGGAGCTTGCACATTCTCCCCGTGTCTACGTGGATTTCCTCCGGGTGCTCCGGATTCCTCCCACAGTCCAAAAGATGTGCGGGTTAGGTGGATTGGCCATGCTAAATTCACCCTGAGTGTCAGAGGGATTAGCAGGGTAAACATGTGGGATTACAGGGATAGGACTTGGGTGGGATTGTTGTTGGTGCAGGCTCGATGGGCTGAATGGCCTCTTTATAGAACATAGAACATAGAAAAACTACAGCACAAAACAGGCCCTTCGGCCCCACGAGTTGTGCCGAACATACCCTACCTTTTAGGCCTACCTATAACCCTCCATCCTATTAAGTCCCATGTACTCATCCAGGAGTCTCTTAAAAGACCCTATTGAGTTTGCCTCCACCACCACTGACGGCAGCTGATTCCACTCGCCCACCACCCTCTGTGTGAAAAACTTCCCCCTAACATTTCCCCTGTACATTCTTTCTGCACTGTAGGGATTTTATGATTCTTTAATTCTGAATCCTTCATCTCCAGATTCTCATACTGTGAGAAATATTTGACCCCGCCTCAGTTTCACCTTTCTCCTCTGAACTCTGAACTTCTGAAGTGGCCTGATTTAATCAGTGTATACTGCTTTGCCTCCTGCAATTTTAAACCTTGCTTAACCTTCCAATTAAAATCGGACTCTGTCCTGAAATTACTATGGTTTGATGCGGAGTGCAGATCTCTATTTGAGGGGGCGAGGGTGTGGGGGAAGAGAGGAGAGAATTTGGGGAGGAGAGAAGATTAAGCAGTTTTACAGCCCCATTGATTCCCGGCTTGGGTCATTGTCTGTGTGGAGTCTACAGTTTCTTCCCATGTCCGCATGGGTTTCCTCCGGGTGCTTGGGTTTCCTCTTAGAGTCCGAATGATGTGCTGGTTAGATGCATTGACCATGCTAAATTCTCCCTCAGTGTAGCCGAACAGGTGCTGGAGTGTGGCGACTAGGGGATTTTCACAGTAACTTCATTGCAGTGTTAATGTAAGCCTACTTGTGACACTGATAAATAAACTTAAACTTAGACCTGACCGAATGAGTGCACATCTTCCATAGAGAGGTCCCAGTGTTCACATTGTAAAGCCCACCACGTGATTCTTTATGCCCTCGAGGGGCATACATAACAGCCAGCACCCGTGGTATCCAGTTTCTCGATCCCTATCATTCCCGTCCACGCTTGAGTTTTTACCGTGCCGGTCTGGCTGTTTTGGATGGTTTCTTCTGGATTGAGCTACTGGAATATTCACTGTAAATTGGGAGAAGCATCGACGTTGCTTTATTGCAATTATTTTGCAATTGCTGCTGCCTCACAGCACCAGGGTCCTGGGTTTGATTCCCAACTTGGGTCACTGTCTGTGCAGAGTCTGCAAGTTCTCCCCGTGTCTGCGTGGGTTTCCTCCGGGTGCTCTGGTTTCCTCCCACAGTCCAAAGATGTGCGGGTTAGGTTTATTGGCCACGATAAAGTCTCCCTCAGTGTACCCGAACAGGCGCCGGAGTGTGGCGGCTCGGGGATTTTCACAGCAACTTCATTGCAGTGTTAATGCAAGCCTACTTGTGACACTAATAAATAATGATGTGGAGATGCCGGCATTGGACTGGGGTGGACACAGTAAGAAGTTTCACAGGTAAATGTCCAACAGGTTTATTTGAAATCACGAGCTTTCAGAGCGCTGCTCCTTCATTGGGTGAGTGGAGAGGTAGGTCTCCACTGAAGGAGCAGCGCTCCAAACGCTCGTGATTCCAAATAAACCTGTTGGACTTTAACCCGGTGCAGTGAGACTTCTTACTAATAAGTTAAACAAAGAAGTGAGGGGGGTTGCAGCTTGCACTGGAGAGATGCTAAATACTTCAATGGCAACACAACAGTCAAGGCAAGAAGTGACTGCAGGCTTTCCTCTGTTTAATGGTCATTTCCATGCACTTGGGTGATGCAAATACTGCCTGACACTTGGCAATGTCAGCCTGGATGCTATCCAGCTCTTGTTGGAGTTTTCTTCATTGCAGGTGTTGAAACTGATCAAATTATCACTGAACAGTTCCACTCCTGACCTTATGATGAAGCTGCAGAAGGTGGCTGCTTCTCTGTGGGACTGCGGCAAGTGGTGTCCAACTGTTGTAATGATTGGTGTCAGACTCCACAATCATTTCCTTTCATCGTGGGCTCTGACTCCAGCTGAACGATAGTATATTAGGTGGGATTTTCCAACCATGCTCACCCCGAAACCCGGAAAATTCTACCCGAGGTCAACGAGCCTTTCCATGGTCCGTCCCTTGCCCGCTCTGATTCCCGTGGCGGGTGGAACGGGAAACTTTGCCCCGCTGAGATTTTCCAGCATTTTCTGTTTTTGTTTCAGATCCCAGCATCCTCAGTGTTTTGCCTTCACCTTAATTATTTACCAACGCTGATTCCAAACTCCCTTAGTTTTACCATTTTAGTTTTGGCTGATAGAGATTTCCCACTGGAATAACTCTCCACATTCCCTCCTGATTTCTTTATAGAACATCCTCATGTATTGTCCTGCAGGTCAGAAGTGAAGCCACTGTAAATTTGAATGTTTTTAACCAGTTATAATTCATCTTGCAGTTCACCCATTCGCACAGAAACAACATCATAGAACCATAGAATCCCGACAATGCAGAAGGAGGCCATTCAGCCCATCGAGTCTGCACCAAACACAATCCCACCCAGGCCCTATTCCCGTAACCCCACATATTTACCCTGCTAACCCTTCTGACACTAAGGGGCAATTTAGCATGGCCAATACACCTAACCTTTGGACTCATTTGCCTTCCAAATGTCTTTGCCTTACACTTCCTTTTCTTTCTGTGCACTCATAAATATTGATTTGTTTCCATCATAATCTTTCTGTTGTTCTCAGCATCCTGCTATTATCTATTATACGGGTCAAATTTGATGGGCTGAATGGCCAAATTCTCCTCCTACAAACCTGGCACTTTATTTCTTGTGTTCCTAGCATTAATGTAGATCCATCTTATAGATTTATCTCCTTTATATATTTCTCACTATCTCTCCATTCCTAGTTTCCACTTCTCGCGTGTGACTCTGGGCATTGTCACAATTACCCATCTATTGACTACCCTCTATCCCATTCTCAGTCACATTTGAGATCTGCTTCTCCCCCTACCCAGTGGGTCTGACGCCTCAATGTGTCAGGAGAGTAAAACCAAAACTGGGCATGAACCCGAGAGAAGAAAAAGGCAACTCAAATTCCAAAAAAATGAAACTCGAGTAACCACAACTACGTCAAGCAGAAAAAAGATCCTTAACAAGCAGACGGGTCAAACCTACATTGAAGTTGAAGGACTAAATGCCTTCCAAACTATTAACCCTTTGCGAGAGTTAGTTCCCTTTGTTTGATGGGGCATTCTGCTATTGCAGACATGATCTGGAACTCAGTTCCTTCGGATGCGAATTATACAGTAAATAGCAGAACCCTTAAGAGCATTGACATGCAGAGGGATCTGGGCGTAGAGGTCCACGGATCCCTGAAAGTGGCAACGCAGGTGGATAAGGTGATCAAAGAGGCATACAGAATGTTTGCCTTCTTCGGCTGGGACAACGCGTATAAAAGTTGGCAAGTTATGTTACAGCTGTATAAAACTTCAGTTAGGCCGCATTTGGAATATTGCACCCAGTTCTGGTCTCCACACTACCAGAAGGACGTGAAAGCTTTGGAGAGGGTGCAAATAAGGTTTGCCAGGATGATGCCTGGTCTGTCTGGTTTTAGGTATGAGGAGGGGTTGGATAAACTCGGATTGTTTTCATTGGAAAGACGGAGGTTGAGGTGCGGCCTGATAGAAATCTACAAAATTATAAGAGGCATAGATTGGGTGGATAGTCAGAGGCTTCTTCCCAGGGTGGAAGGGTCAACTATAAGAGGGCACAGGCTTAAGGTGGGAGGTGGTAGGTTTAGGGGAGACGTGTGCGGAAAGCTTTTCATGCAGAGGGTGGTGAGTGCCTGGAACACGCTGCCAGTGGAGATGGTGGAAGCAGGCACATTAGCAACCTTCAAGGCATACTTTAATAGGCACATGAACGGGAGGCAAACAGAGGGATAGAAACTGTATTGACGCAGGTTTGGTGGGCCGAAGGGCCTTTTCCTGTGCTGTTTTGTTCTTTGTTCTTTGAAAGGCCACCCCAATGCTTCGATAATTACACAGTTGTACAGAACCAGTTTTGATTCAGCGTTTTAGAGTGTGTGGTTTTTTTTCGAAACTTTATTCGTAAGAGAAGCGCATCAGGCAGTAAAGCAACGGTTGCTTTTTCCTTTAAATATACCCAGAGGAACATCTTTAAAATCAGACGCATCGTTACATTAGTTATTTCACAAAAGCTTCAGGGGAAACTGCACCCTGTGCAAGATATTGCGACTTGTATTTGGTTCAAAATAAAACAAATGGAAAATTATTTGGTGCACAATGCATTCAAGAATCCAATGTTTAGCATCAAGCTGCAGGAGGCAAGCTTATCCATGCTGTTAGTCACATGCTGTTCGCAATACCAGCCAGTCTGTCATGGGAAAGAGTTTCCATCAGGCAGAGATAATGAGAGTCGCTGCCGGTGACATACTTAAAAACCAGTATCGACACAGATAGTGGCCTTAAGTATCTTCAACCTTTCCTTCTTAAGTTGTGCAGACCACATGGGGCATGGAAATTCGACAGTGGGAGAGGGGTAACTAAAGGAAAATAAAACAAGTTTTGCAACGCTGCCTCGGTGCGGCCATTCATGAGCTTTTAAATAGCAGGTACTTTTAACTGACTCACCGCTCAGAACGGCACGGCATGAGAAATCAATTCATAAGAACATAAGAAATAGGAGCAGGAGTAGGCCATCTAGCCCCTCGAGCCTGCCCCGCCATTCAATAAGATCATGGCTGATCTGACGTGGATCAGTACCACTTACCCGCCTGATCCCCATAACCCTTAATTCCCTTACCGATCAGGAATCCATCCATCCGCGCTTTAAACATATTCAGCGAGGTAGCCTCCACCACCTCAGTGGGCAGAGAATTCCAGAGATTCACCACCCTCTGGGAGAAGAAGTTCCTCCTCAACTCTGTCTTAAACCGACCCCCCTTTATTTTGAGGCTGTGTCCTCTAGTTTTAACTTCCTTACTAAGTGGAAAGAATCTCTCCGCCTCCACCCTATCAGCCCCCGCATTATCTTATAAGTCTCCATAAGATCCCCCCTCATCCTTCTAAACTCCAACGAGTACAAACCCAATCTCCTCAGCCTCTCCTCATAATCCAAACCCCTCATCTCCGGTATCAACCTGGTGAACCTTCTCTGCACTCCCTCCAATGCCAATATATCCTTCCTCATATAAGGGGACCAATACTGCACACAGTATTCCAGCTGCGGCCTCACCAATGCCCTGTACAGGTGCATCAAGACATCCCTGCTTTTATATTCTATCCCCTTCGCAATATAGGCCAACATCCCATTTGCCTTCTTGATCACCTGTTGTACCTGCAGACTGGGCTTTTGCGTTTCTGTATCCACCATACTGCCCCATGTGGGTTAGGTTGATTGGCCATGCTAAATTGCCCCTTAGTGTCAGGGTAAATATGTGGGTTACGGGGACAGGGCCTGGGTGAGATTGTTGTCAGTGCAGGTTTGATGGGCCAGATGGCCTCCTTCTGCACTGTAGGGATTCTATGGGCCCCATTTTACCATTTTAATTCTAAGTGCTGGGCGGACTTGAAACTGGGAATGTTTCAGATCCGATTTTTAGACCCATTCAGATCGCTTGCCAAGAAAATATGATGAGATTTGGGCGGCACGGTGGCACAGTGGTTAGCACTGCTGCCTCGCAGGGACCCAGGTTCGATTCCCACCTTAGACGACTGTCTGTGGAGTCTGCACCTTCGCCCCATGTCTGCGTAGGTTTTTTTTGGGTGCTCTGGTTTCCTCCCACACTCAAAAAGTTTATTTATTTATTTGTCACAAGTAGGCTTACATTATCCAAAAGAGAAAATGCTGGAAAATCTCAGCAGGTCTGGCAGCATCTGTAAGGAGAGAAAAGAACTGACGTTTCAAGTCCAGATGAGGGCTTGACAAAGGGTCATCTGGACTCGAAACGTCAGCTCTTTTCTCTCCTTACAGATGCTGCCAGACCTGCTGAGATTTTCCAGGATTTTCTCTTTTGGTTTCAGATTCCAGCATCCGTAATAATTTGTTTTTATCCTAGGCTTACATTAACACTGCAATGAAGTTATTGTGAAAATCCCCCAGTCGCCACACTCCGGCGACTGTTCGGATACACTGAAGGAGAATTTAGCATGGCCAATGCATCTAACCAGCACGTCTTTTGGACTGTGGGAGGAAACCAGAGCACCCGGAGGAAACCCATGCAGACATGGGGAGAACGTGCAGACTCCACACAGACAGTGACCCAAGCCGGGAATTGAACCCGGGTCCCTTGCACTGTCAGGCAGCAGTGCTAACCACTGTGCCACCATACTGCCCCATGTGGGTTAGGTTGATTGGCCATGCTAAATTGCCCCTTAGTGTCAGGGTAAATATGTGGGTTACGGGGACAGGGCCTGGGTGAGATTGTTGTCAGTGCAGGTTTGATGGGCCAGATGGCCTCCTTCTGCACTGTAGGGATTCTATGGGCCCCATTTTACCATTTTAATTCTAAGTGCTGGGCGGACTTGAAACTGGGAATGTTTCAGATCCGATTTTTAGACCCATTCTGAGGCGCCCCCATACGCACTCTGCCTGAATTCTGAATCGTGATGCAGAAGCCTGTGGGTGGGACTTAATGCACCTGAAATCTTGCAGCTCCAATCGGAGCCTTCAATGTGCAGTGAAAAAAAAAGATAAATGCGACTCCCTTGCCACATCTCTCCCGGGCTGGATAATGCCTCCCTCCGGTCCCCACAGACATTGCCCTACCCCCACAACATAACTGACCTCCTTATCCCCCGACCTCCCATCACACAGACTGATCGCGGGCCCCTCCTCCCTTCACCCCCACCGATTGTACGCAGAGTGGCAGCGGATCCCCCTGCCACCCCCCGCCCCCACCAGAGAACCACCTGACCCGCCTCCGGCCGCCCCCCCCCCCTTCCCCCACCACCGATCTGAGTTAGAGAGCCGCTGAATGCTCTGAACTTATCTCCTCAGAAGCTGGAGCGCCCAAATTGGACCTTTGCGAACCAGGTCTGTTTCATGCCGAATCTGGATGGGCAATCGCGGTGGTAAAGAGGGAAGTGCCGTTAAGTTTGCGCGTGCAGCCCATTAAGTCAATTTAAATCCATGCAAATGCATTTATATTGATGTTGCGCCCGTTTTGGGCTCAGTCCTGACGGCGGCCATTTTCAGCCATTGGTAAAAGGGGAATGGGCGCAGAGGCGGGCGCGGATCCCGCTACTCTCCTCCTGCCCGACTTTACCGAGTTTTGATGGTAAAATCGGGCCCCATGATTCTATTCCGTGATTTAAATTTTGACAGAAGTAAATTGTCTTCTTCGAATTTTGAGTTTCCTGAAAAAAACTCTTCAAAAGTTTTTTTTTTCAGAAATGTTAAAAGTGGAGTGCGGGAAGCGGCTTCCTCGATCAGCGTTCTCTCCACAGGCTGCTTGCAAGGTTCAAAGATCACAATTCATGCAAATGAATGAATGGAGAAGATGCTTTACACAAGCACAAGTGGGCTTGTGGTCAGTACAGACTCGATGGGCCTCTTTCTTTACTGTAGGGATTCTATGATTCTATTCTATGAAGCAGTGTATGCGAGGGGAAATGTAGAGAAAGTGCTTGTAAACTTGTAAATCAACACTGTTCCTAAGTAATACACTTAATTAGAATCATAGAATCCCTACAGTGCAGAAGGATGCCATTAGGCCCATCAAGTTTGCACCGGCCACAATCCCACCCAGGCCCTATTCCCTTAGTGCCACGTATTTACCCTGCTAATCCCCTGACACTAAGGGACAATTTATCATGGCCAATCCACCTAACCTGCATATCATTGTACTGGGAGAAAACTGGAGCA
This sequence comes from Mustelus asterias, assembly GCF_964213995.1. Lineage (NCBI taxonomy): Eukaryota > Metazoa > Chordata > Chondrichthyes > Carcharhiniformes > Triakidae > Mustelus > Mustelus asterias. The sequence continues at coordinate 88,773,706 of NC_135815.1, read as the reverse complement.
CCCGGAGGAAACCCATGCAGACACAGGGAGAACGTGCAAACCCCACACAGATAATGACCCGAGGCAAGAATTGAAAACTGGTCCCTGGCACTGAGGCAGCACTGCTAACCACTGTGCCACCGTGCCAATTATTGCTATACATTTTTCTCTATGTTCCCCCAAAATGCACAGCGTCACTGGTTTTATACTAGTCCATCACATACTTAATTTTGTACAAACTGCTTCGTTCCCATCGGGGAGACAATGGTCTAATGGTATTATCGCTAGACTATTAATCCGGGAAACTCAGCTAATGTTCTAGGGACCCAGGTTTGAATCCCGCCATGGCAGATGGGTGGAATTTGAATCAATAAAAAATATCTGGAATTAAGAATCTACTGATGACCATGAAACCATTGCCGATTGTCAGAGAAACTCATCTGGTTCACTAATATCCTTTGGGGAAGGAAATCTGCCGTCCTTACCTGGTCTGGCCTACATGTGACCCCAGAGCCACAGCAATGTGGTTGACTCTCACCTGCCCTTGGCAATTAGGGATGGGCAATAAATGCTGGCCAGCCAGTGACGTCCATGTCCCACGAATCAATAACAAAAAAAATCCACAAAGCAAACAGGAAAGACTCAGCCTCCCTGACACTGAGGGGCAATTTAGCATGGCCAATTAACTTAACCCACATGGGCAGCACGGTGGCACAGTGGTTAGCACTGCTGCCTCACAGTGCCAGGGACCCGGGTTCGATTTCCGGCTTGGGTCACTGTCAGTGTGGAGTTTGCACATTAATAATAACTAACAGAGTTGATTGGCCCCTTAAAAAAAAATTATTGGCCTGATAAAGTAGTTGTATGGCAAAAATTTGAAACAGATTTGATTGGGTATGTCATGATAGGAGAGTATAACAACATATGACATGAACCCAAGATCCCGGTTGAGGCCATCCTCAATCGGAACGTGGCTATCAGTTTTTGCTCGGTGATTCTGTGTTGTTCTGCGTTGGGTTCATGCCACACTATATGTAATGCCCACCATTTGGCCTGGCTTGCAAAATCCTACTAACTGTCCTGGCTTGAGACAATTCACATCTCTTTAACATGTGCTTAACCCTCTCTCCACTCGCAAAGTCTGTATCTGTAAAGACTTGATTACCTGTAAAGACTCGCATTCCAACCATTATCTTGCAATTGCGTTTTTGCCTATATATGCCGTGTTTGTGAACCCAACTCTCCACTCACCTAAGGAAGGAGCAGCGCTCCGAAAGCTCGTGATTCCAAATAAACCTGGTGGACTTTAACCTGGTGTTGTGAGGCTTCTTACTGTTCCGTTGTTGTTGCCTTTCTCTCTCTCTCTCTCCCCCAACTCCCTTTGGGTTGATTTGATTTATTATTGTCACTTGTAATAGTATACAGTGAAAAGCATTGTTTCTTGAGCACTATACAGACAAAGCACACCATTGTTATGGTTCAGGTCAGAAACTTTACAATGTTTTACGGAGACCGATTGGATCATAAGTTTTGCGTCTTGAATTTGGCTAGGATAAGCATGAGATGTTACACTTCAGGTATGATTCAAATGACCCACGAGGGAGCTTTTATCAAACAAAGTTTAATTCAGAATATAGTTAACATGTATAGTAAGAAAGTTGGCAAGAACTTTTATCAATTACAAACAGAAACAAAACAACCACAATAATGTATAACTCTCAACAAATATGTTGAGAACTAAGATGTTCCAATCAAAACCAATTCCATAAACAACCCTCAAAACAGGTTCAACACAGCAAAGACTAATGCTCACGTGATACTGGAATTGAGTCCTTTGGCTGGAGAATTGAAAACTGTCAGTCCTGTAAGTTCCAGTTGTCCTCTTGACACACCCGGAACAGTTTGAAGTCAGAACAGCTTCCCAGAACCCCAGGTAGACTCTGGCCAAGCCACCAACAGCAGATTCTCCCCTTCAGAAAGGCAAGATCTTGTTTTCACATAACCAGCAGAATTTCCAAATAAAACAGGGAGAGAGAGAAACACTTCTTTTCAGCTTGCGGTCCCTTCTAAAACACAAAACTCAAACTTCAGCCAAGTAGGAAAAAAACTTTAACTCCCTAGGAAGGGGAAAAAAAACTGTCCAGAACCCATGACCTTTTCTCCTAACAATGCAGGGCCATAAAACTAATCTCAGAATAAATAGAAACAACCTCATTTAAGCCACTTCAGTAGCAATAAAATGACTCCTTGGAAACAGCTCAGCAACGGTGACATCAGCTGAGGCTGTGGTTCGGAAGAACATGATATATTTTTTTAACAATGTCTATTAAAGGTACACCAACATCACACCATACATAGAGAAGGAAAGGAAAGGGTGCAGAATGTAGAGTTATAGTCATAGCTATGGTGTAGAGAAAGATCCAAATCTGTAAGAGATTGAATTAAAGTGTTGTTACGGAGTTTAAAAGAGTTAAAGTTTTAAAAGCATGGAACAAGAGTAAAATCATAGAAACTCTACAGTGCAGAAGGAGGCTATTTGGCCCATCGAGTCTGCATTGACCAATCCCACAGTCCTATTGCTGTAACCCCACATATTTACCCTGCTAATCCCCCTGACACTCGGGTCAGTTTAGCATGGCCAATCCCGCACATCTTTGGAGTGTGGGAGGAAACCAGAGCACCCGGAGGAAACCCACGCATACACGGAGAGAATGTGCAAACTCCACGCAGATAATGACCCAAGGCCGGAATTGAACCCTGTGAGGCAGCAGTGCTAACCACTCTGCCAGTGTGCACAGCTAGAATTAGACGGTATGCTGTGCACAGCTCCCAAGAAGTCACCACGCTCCAGCGCCATCTTGGAAATCTTTTTCTCCCCTCACATCTTTTGCGCTCATTGAACTGAGAAGTGCTAATGCTAGCGAGCGGGACAGAGGAAAGCTTTTTCCACTGAGCTTCAAGAATGTGTCTCAAACTACATTGGAAGAACAGGAGTGTGAAAGGTCTAGATTTAAAAAAAATTCATTCCTAGGACATGGGTGTTGCTGGCCGGCCAGCATTTATTACCCATCCCGAGTTGCTTGACGGCAGTCAAGAGTCAACCACAGGGATAGGTGGTGACGTTGTGGTATTGTCGCTGGACTAGTAATTCAGAGACCCAGGTTAATGCTCTGAAGACCCGGGTTCAAATCCCACCATGGGAATTAAAGATCCAATGATGACCATGAAACCATTGTCAATTGTCGTTAAAAACTCATCTGGTTCACTAATGCCCTTTAGGGAAGGAAATCTGCCATCCTTACCCGGTCTGGCCTGCATCTGACTCCAGAGCCACAGCAATGTGGTTGCCTCTTAAATTCTCTCAGGGATGGACAATAAATGCTGGCCTACCCAGCAACACATCCCACATCTCATGAACGAATAAAGAAAAACATTGCTGTGGCTCTGGAGTCACATGTAGGCCAGACCACATAAAGACAGCAGATTTCCTTCCCTAAAGGACACTACTGAACCAGATGGGTTTTTCCAACAATCATTTCATGGTCATCAGTAGATTCTTAATTCCAGGTATTTTTATTGAATTCAAATTCCACCATCTGCTGTGATGAGATTCGAACCCAGGTCCCCAGAACAGTAACTAAGTTTCTGGATGAATAGTCTTGTGATAACACCACGAGACCGCCTTACCTTACCTCAGGACTGTTCAGTGTAAATTAGAACTTATAATCCTGTTAAAGAAAACCTTATCCTGTGATCATAAACCCAACTTGGTTGAGAATTTCCTAAACCCACTTAGGAGTTTTCTTCTCTTGCCAGTCTGGGCTGGATGAAGACCTGTATTCCCAAACACTGCACCACCCAGTCCACTTAGGCATACCTTTCTAATTTTGACAATGCTTCACACTATGAATAGATAAACCACTTGCCAAATATAAAATCCCTACAGTGCAGAAGGAGTCCATTCAGCCCATCGAACCTACACCAACAACAATCCCACCCAGGCCCTATCCCCATAACCCCACGTATTTACCCTGCTAATCCCCCTGACACTAAGGATCAATTTAGCATGGCCAATCCACCTAACCCGCACATCTTTGGAGTGTGGGAGGAAACCAGAGCACCCGGAAGAAACCCATGCAGACACTGGGAGAATGTGCAAACTCCACCCAGACAGTGAACCAAGGACGGAATTGAACCCGGGTCCCCAGCGCTGTGAGGCAGGAATGCTAACCACTGTGCCACCATGACACCCCTAGCAAGTAAAAACAGGATAAGGTTTTCTTTAACTGGATGATAAGTTCATAGCAGGTGCCGGAGTGTGGCGACTAGAGGATTTTCACAATAACTTAATTGCCGTGTCGATGTAATCCTACTTGTGACTAATAAATAAACTTTACATTTACACTGATACAGCCCATAAGCAGTATTGAGGCAAGATAAGGGGAGGCGATGGTTTAGTGGTATTATTGCTAGACTATCAATCTGGAAACCCAACTAATGCTGTGGGTACCCAAGTTCAAATCCCACCATTGCAGATGGTGGAATTGAAATTCAATCAAAAATAACTGTAATTTAGTATCTCAATACATAATTATTTATATTAGGTGCATCTGGCGAGTATTTTACATTTGTTTTAGGTTGAATTTGGGGTGGGTGCAGGCGGGAGTGGGAAATAGCGGGCAATCTCAAAAATCGTTTTCAATTTGCGATCGGCTGCGCCAAGCTGTCAGTGTTGGGCCATGTTTCCCACTGCCTCACGTCAGGGATCTAATTTTAATGCATTAGCATCTGATTATAAGCCCCAGTCACCGGAATCATCCCCCCCACGTTGTATCCTGAGGAACGCACGCTGATGTGTACATAAGCAATGGTACATAAGAAACGTGTACCCAGTGACCTACACTTTGCTTGTGACTTCGAGGTTCGTTTGCCTATCTTGCTCTGGGTAGCTCTCCCACTCATTAGTGCCAGGCTCTGCTGGCACCACAGTGCTTTCAGGGCAGGTCATAAGCAAGTTTCTACCACCAGACTAGTGGCGAGGTGGGGGTGTCATCGCAATGGGCTGCAGAGCTAGGGCTTACTTAGGGAAGGGGCTGGTGCGGGGGGTTGTGGGGGGAGGAACAGCGAAGAGGACTCGGGGAAGGGAAGAGGCTGCAGGGCTAGGGCAGTGCTGGGGAAGTCGGGGTAACCCCAGGCTGTGTGTTGAACTGTGCAAGTGGCCTCAGGGTGGTGAGGGCTAAACGGCATAGTCACCTTAGTCACCCCCACCTCACAGTGCCCATGGGCTAACAAGCGGATATCCACCAAACAAACAATGGGATCAACAGAGGAACATAGGAATTAGGAGCAGAAGGAGGCAATTCAGCCATTCGAGCCTGCTCTGCCACTCAATCAGATCATGGCTGATCTCTCTTTGGTCTCAAATCCAACTCTCCATCCATTCCCCATATCCCTTTAACCTGTTTTTTATTAGAAATATATCTATCTCCTTCTTGAAACCAATCAACAATTCAGACTCCACCGCGCTAGGGGGCAGCGAGTTCCACAAATTCACCACCCTCTGCGAGAAGTAGTTCCTCCTCATCTCAGTTTTAAATCTACCGCCTCTCAATCTATACCTGTGACCTCTTGTTCTAAGGGTGATGACACGATACGGGGGAGGACTGAGAGATCTATGAGTGACGGTAATCTTAATGTTTACTTCCTCAGCAACAATAAGGGTGGGTGGCCTTCCATACTTGCACAGGAGGGGGTTCCAAGCTGGTGAGAGCTCACCATATTCAAATCCACAGAGACTGTGCAGTACACAGAGACTGTGCAGTACAGACTCTGCTGGCGAGGGTTATACGTGCAGCTTGGGGCTAGCCGAATGCACTAAGGGTGCCGATTAAAGGACCACCCAACTTAACTGTGCATTCCCACATAAACAGATAGACTGAGATGTCAGTAGTCTCTCAATGACATTGCAGGGAATCACCAAGGTGAAGCAATGATGTACATTCAGGGGGGAGGTGATGGCCTAGTGGTATTATCTCTAGACTATTAATCCAGAAATTCAGCTAATGTTCTGGGGACCCGGGTTCGGAGCCCTGCTAGATCTGGTAGAATTTGAATTCAGTAAAAAATACCTGGAATTAATAATCTACCATGAATCGAATGTTGGAAAAACCCATCTGGTTCACTAAGGTCCTTTAGGGAGGGAAATCTCCCGTCCTTACCCGGTCTGGTCTACATGTGACTCCAGAGCCACAGCAATGTGGCCGACTCTCAACTGCACTCCAAGCACAACTAGAGATGGGCAATAAATGTTGGCCAGCCAGCAATGCCCATGTCCCACAAATGAATAAAACAAAATTCATGAGAGACTAATTGTGCAAAGTGGCACTAATTGATCGCCTTGGCTTAACGTCTTGTTCGCTGGGTGGAAATTCCCCAGAGTGATGAAGAATTTCAGAGTAGTTGGGTAACTGAAGATTCAGAAGTATCTTTCAGTAATAGCACTGGGTGGTTCACATATCAGAAACCTGAGGCTCCCCCTCAAAATGGCTCACAAAATTGGCGTTCATGTATATTTCAAAGACCAAAGTATTGCGTTGAATGGGAATGCCAACACCTGGGCTGAAAGCAGCACATCTATGCGCTTGGCCAACAGTATATCTCCCAACAGTCGCTCATGTGAAGACAAAGGGTAGCAGGGCCCCCTCTGGATCCAGAGGGCAAGGAGAAGAGGAGTGTCATGTGTAGGAGCCCCGCTAGATCTGGGCAGTACAGAGGCCACCTGAGGGAGAACCAGTGTTGCCAACACTGCTGCATGTCCATCGATCATAGAATCCTAGAAGCCTTACAGTGGGGGGAAAAGTTTTAAAGTTTATTTATTAATGTCAAAAGTAGGCTTACATTAACACTGCAATGAAGTTAATGTGAAGATCCCCTAGTTGCCACACTCCGGCGACTGTTCGGGTACAATGAGGGAGAATTTAGCATGGCCAATGCACCTAACCAGCTCATCTAAAAAAACAAAAGGAAAAAAGTTTATTTATGAGTCACAAGTAAGGCTTACATTAACACTGCAATGAAGTTACTGTGAAAATCCCCTATTCACCACACTATGGCGCCTGTTTGGATCAATGCACCTAACCAGCACATCTTTCCGACTGTGGGAGGAAACCAGAGCACCCGGAGGAAACCCACGCAGACTCCGCATAGACAGTGACTAAAGCTGGGAATCGAACCCGGGTTTATTTATGAGTGCCACAAGTAAGCTTACATTAACACTGCAATGAAGTTACTGTGATAATCCCCTAATCGCCACACTCTGGCGCCTGTTCGGGTACACTGAGGGAGAATTTTAGCATGGCCAATGCACCGAACCAGCACGTCTTTCGGATTGTGGGACGAAACCAGAGCACCCGGAGGAAACCCACGCAGACACGGGGAGAATGTGCAGACTCCGCACAGACAGTGACCCAAGTCAGGAATCAAACCTGGGTCTCTGGCGCTGTGAGGCAGCAATGCTAACCACTGTGCCATCATGTTAAAAGGGAAATGTCAGGAGTGGGAGTGGGGAGGAAGAGGACATCACGACGGGTCTCCATGGAGTCCAAAAAGCGTTTCAGGGATGCTGATTCTGGGGGAGCTTTCAGGGCCAGTCCTGGGCTGCGAGGATTGAGATCTGTGTGCGTGGCTGCTGTTTAAATATGGCATCTGGCGTGAGGAAATGGTGCGGTGATGGTGTGGTGGGCAAGTTCGAGGTCACCTGCAAGCGACACAGTGTTGGATCCGCATAATTAACGAAGCAGACGATTTGGCGCATAAACCTGACATTGTAGTTGGTGAGAAAAAGGTGGATTTTCACGCCCGCCACCACCTTTGGTGCAATTCAGGGGAAATGCCTTTGATTTTTCTGCCATGCACTAAGTTGTACATTCACACAGCTCATTCTGGCGATAACTATAGAATCATAGAATTCCTACAGTGCAGGAGGACAGCCCATCGAGACTGGGTCAGTCTCGAGACTGCACCCCATCGAGACTGCACCGACAACAATCCCACCCAGGCCCTATCTCCGTAACCCCACATAATTATCCTGCTAATCCCCCTGACACTAAGGGGCAATTTAGCATGGCCAATCAACCTAACCCACATATCTTTGGACTGTGGGAGGAAACCGGAGCACCCGAAGGAATCCCACGCAGACACGGGGAGAATGTGCAAACTCCACATAGTGACCCAAGTCGGGAATTGAACCTGGGTCCCTGGCGCTGTGAAGCAGCAGCGCTAACCATTGTGCCACCACGTCGCCCAAAGCGGCCTTCAAACCCAGTGTTGGAAACAACAGCCTCGGCCTGGGTCGATAATCGATCACAAGAAGTCATTGATTGTGAGGCCATTGGCTCCTTCAAATGTGGAAATGTTCAATTCTTTTGCGGGGGATAGGGAGGGAAAAAAGATAACTTCACAGCACAGCACTGAACACCACGGTGGCACAGTGGTTAGCACTGCTGCCTCACAGTGTCAGAGACCCGGGTTCGATTCCCAGCTTCGGTCACTGTCTGTATGGAGTTTGCACATTCTCCCCGTGTCTGCGTGGGTTTCCTCCGCGTGCTCCGGTTTCCTCCCACAATCCACAGATGTGCGGGTTAGGGGGATTGGCCATGCTAAATTGCCCCTTAGTGTCAGGGAGGCTAGCTAGGGTAAATACATGGGGTAATGGGGATAGGGCCTGGGTGGGATTGTGGTCGGTGCAGACTCGATGGGCTGAATGGCCTCCTTCTGCACTGTAGAATTCTATTGCAGCAAGTCTTGAGGGGAATAAAAGAAAACTAACCTGTTCCCTACACCGAATGTGCATTTTTATAATACAACGCCTGGCTAACAGATTGCATTAATATTGTTCTGTCCAGATAAATCAGGGCCCACATCAGAAGCTGCGGCAAAGTGTACGAAGAGTCATGCTGTATTCATCTTATTAGAAATGATATGAAACTAGCCAAAAATGTCGTCTATTAAAAGAATTGAATGGCTTTTTCTGACTGTAATATCATTAAATTGTGACAATAGCTTCTAAAGAGGTAGGAACTAATTGTTGTGTGGTGCCGGGGGACCGCATTCGCTGCTGCACTGGAGCCAGGTGCCTAGTAACAATGTAGGCCCAAGCCTGAGATCAGGTGTAATGTCTGCTCTTGACAGCTTAGATCTAGTACCTCTCTCATGTTTCTTTTTTATTAATTTTTACGGGATGTGGGTGTCGCTGGCTGGGCCAGCATTTATTGCCCATCTCTAACTGCCCTACATTTCAGAGGGCATTTGAGACTCAACCACATTGCTGTGGCTCTGGAGTCACATGTAGGCCAGACCAGGCAGATTTCCTTCCCTAAAGAGACATAAGTCAACCAGATGGGTTTTTCCGACAATCAGTAGATTCTTAATTCCAGATATTTTTTTATTGAATTCAAATTCCACCATCTGCCGTGGCGGGATTCGAACCCGGGTCCCCAGAACATTAGCTGAGTTTCTGGATTAATAGTCTAGCGAAAGTACCACTAGGCCATCACCTCCCCTATACTTCTATATGGGCGGGATATTTGTTAGGAAAATTTCTTCTGTGGATATCAAAGCTCATCCTCAATATCAATCAGCAACTGTGTGGCTGAAATGGCTTTAAAATAGACATAGGAATTGGTTGCTTCTATCAGGAAGGATGATTTGACGGAATTAATAGATTTTTTTAACACAATATTGTGTAACCCACAGCTGCAGCAGTGATGATATGGATAGTTGACCTATATGTTGTGGCTTCAGTACCATGTTACCACAAATCTCTGGAATAGTTCTTACAGTCTAACGCCACAACAGTTAAAACCATGCCACCTCTCTGTGTTAGCCTCTGGGAATAAGTAGCACAGATAAAAGGACATCGGCAACATAGTCTTGGCAGGACAGGGATAATGTCTGAGGTGTATGATTTATGCAAAGGACTTTATTGCAAAACTCAAGCCACACCATGCGAAGGACAACACTGTGCATCTGCGAATAAAGCTGTCACTTGGAAATAGAAACCCTACAGTGTAGAAGGAGGCCATTCGGCCCATCGAGTCTACAATCCCACTTTATCCCCGTAACCCCTCATATTTACCTGCTAATCCCTCCAACCTGACACAAAGGGGACAATTTAGCATGGCCAATGCACCTAACCCACACATCTTTGGAGTGTGGGAGGAAACTGGAGCACCTGGAGGAAACCCACGCAGACACGGGGAGAATGTGCAAACTCCACACAGACAGTGACCCAAGCCAGTAATCGAATCCGGGTCCCTGGCGCTGTGAGGCAGCAGTGTTAACCACTGTGCCAACGTGCTGCCCCCAGAATATCTGAAGCCATTGAGCAATTCCTTGCCGTGGCTTAATCTGGGTCTTAACGTCAAGTGTGTTTAGGTTTTTGGTAATGGGGCTGAGGATTGGGGGAGGCGGGATGCGAACTGGAATTTCAGTTTATTTATCAGTGTCACAAGTAGGCTTACATTCACACTGCAATGAAGTTACTTTGAAAATCCCCTAGTCGCCACACTCCGGCGCCTGTTCGGATACACTGCGGGAGAATTTAGCACGGCCGATGAACCTAACCAGCACGTCTTTCAGACTGTGGGAGCAAACCGGAGCACCCGGAGGAAACACGTGTGGACATGGGGAGAACGTGCAGACTCCACACAGACAGTGACCCAAGCCGGGAATTGAACCCAGATCCCTGGATCCCTGGCGCTGTGAGGCAGCAGTGCTAACCACTGGGCTACCATGGAGAGGAGCTGGAAAGGCTTGTCGCCATGATCATGTAAGTGTAAGCACAAATAGTTTTGCCCACAAGCTTTCTCATGATGATGGTGCGGCTTGTATCCAGCAGAGCTTGTCCGGAGCAGAGGCTCGTGGTCACATGTCCAGAAAGTCTATATTTCAGTTCTGGGTGTGGAGAGACTTATTCATTTCGAAACTATCTTGTGGTTCCTTGACTTCATTACAACGTCAAAACTGTCATTGGAGAGAGATGACCCAGCAGATGGCCACCTGTTTTCTATAAGAGCAGCAGGAAGTGGGTTTAAAAAGCGCAAAAGCAAAACTCTGCATATGCTGGAGATCGGAAATAAAAACAGAAAGTGCTGGAAAATCTCTGCAGGTCTGGCAGCATCTGTTGATAGAGGCAGAGTTTACGTTTTGAGTCCACTATGACTCTTCTTCAGAATTGATGAGAGGCAAGAATATGATGGGTTATAAGCTGTTGAAAAATTGTTGAGGGGCAGGTGGAGGGAAGAGGCGGCTAGATAGAGCACTTGGGGCGAACGGGGTCAAAGGTAATGGGGATTAAAGCAGGATTAGGCTACTGAGTTGAGAATCAGCCATGATGGTGATGAATGGCGGAGCAGGCTCGAAGGGCCGAATGGCCTCCTCCTGCTCTTATCTTCATTGTTGCTATGTAAAGAGGTCAAGGGTAGGATAGAGGGTGTGTGTACGTGTGTGTGTATATGTATCATGTGTGTGTCTTGGAGGGAGAGATGTTTGCGACAAAGCAGTAGACAAATGAAACCTTAAAGGAAAGCTTTTATCTGACAAAGATAGGATCATAGAATCTTACAGTGCAGAAGGAGGCCATTCAGCCCATCAAGTCTGTACCGACCACAATCCCACCCAAGCCCTATCCCCATAACCCCATGCATTTACCCTAGTTGGTTCTCCTGACACTAAGGGGCAATTGAAAATGGCCAATCCACCTAACCCGTACATTTTTGGACTGTGGGAGGAAACCAGAGCACCCGGAGGAAACCCACGCAGACACGGGGAGAATGTGCAAACTCCACACAGACAGTCACCCCAGCAGGGAATTGAACCTGTGAGGCAGCAGTGCTAACCACTGTGTCACCGTGCCGCCCCAGTTTCACAGAAGTGGAATCCTAACTAGAATTCGCAGCTTGCAATATTTCACTGGTGACTTATTTCCTTAAGTTCTTGGCTACGAATGTACGTTTTAAAGAAGGTTTCTCTGAAGCTACTGCAATTGAACAAATAGAGGAACCGCGTTCGGAACCCGACAGAAAGTAGAAAAATTTGCTAGAGAAACCAATTGGATGATTGGTAACCAGTGAATTCTCCTTGCAGCAAGGGCTTGATGAGGGGAAGTCAGGTTGACACGCCAAAAGCTGCCCTTGTTACAAAATGTTACACCGCTCTCCAAAAATAAGCTGTATAAAATTCCCAAATCCTGAACGTGACTCAGCACACACAATCTACTCTCGACTCACAACTCGTGATGATATGAAAATACTAATAATATACTTTATGGCCCAGACTGAATTTTTATTCTTTTTCCCAAGTCTTGTTTGCATTAGATTTCAACTCCGATTGGAGTTGCATTATTTCCCCTGCGAGAGCAAAGCAGTGTTGTTACCAGTGTTCTTTCCAACAGAATACTGGGACAAATGGCTGGCCAGTCACTTCATGATAAGCCAATAGGTATGTTCGTTCCTTGCATAAAATACTTCCCATCTTCCAAAAGGCCTTCAAGTCCTTTTGGCACAAAGAGCTCACAGTGTTTAACTAGCCTACTGGGCGAGCTTAATCTTTAATCAACTCAACGTGACAGAAATCATAAATCCCTACAGTGCAGAAGGAGGCCGTTCAGCCCATCGAGTCTGTACCGACCACAATCCCAACCAGGTCCTAACTCCATAGCCCCACCCGAGCTAGTCCCCCTGACACTAAGTGGCAATTTAGCACGGCCAAATCCACCTTACCTGCACATCCGCAGGAGGAAACCAGAACACCCGGAGGAAACTCATGCAGTCACGGGGGAGAACGTGCACACTCCACACAGTCACCCGAGGCTGGAATCGAACCCAGGTCTCTAGTGCTGTGAGGCAGCAGTGCTACCCACTGTGCCACCCTGGGCAACAAGAATAATCTCCAAGCAAAACAATGCTGTCATTTCCATTGACAGTCAACCAAACAGATCATACCACACTTCAAAACAAACATTCAGGGGTCAAATTCCGGTTTTAGTTAACTAACAAAAGTTAACACGAGTATATTGCCAAGACGTTATTCTCTTGGATTTGGAAAGAAATCTACAGCAACAGTTTGTCCATGACAACTGTGGATAGATTGAAACAGTTGAACAAATTGATAAAGGTAATGTTGCATTAAGCCTCACATATTGTCAGCTACACAAACCCCCATGTTCAACAGCTCTGCCAACCTGATCTCCTAGCATGCTGGCAGTACAAGACCAAAAGAGAAAATGCTGGAAAATCTCAGCAGGTCTGGCAGCATCTGTAAGGAGAGTAAAGAGCTGACGTTTCGAGTCCAGATGACCCTGCTGAGATTTTCCAGCATTTTCTCTTTTGGTTTCGGGATTCCAGCATCCCGCAGTAATTTGCTTTTAGCATTACAAGACTTTCCTTTTCCAAAGAGATCCTACACTGGGGGCAGATTGTGCTATGGGGGCACAGGGGGGAACGCAGGAGGATATGAAATAAACTTATTCTTCAAATCCTGATTTGAGGATTGATGGTGGGATTGAGAAAGAAAGAGTTGGAGAGGGAGAGATACAGATGTTACACTGTAAGGATATTTAATTGTAGAATCCCTATAGCGCAGAAATCATAGAAACCCTACAGTACAGAAAGAGGCCATTCGGCCCATTGAGTCTGCACCGACCACAATCCCACCCAGGCCCTACCCCCATATCCCTACATATTTTACCCGCTAATCCCTCTAATCTACGCATCCCAGGACACTAAGGGGCAATTTTAGCATGGCCAATCAACCTAACCCGCACATCTTTGGACTGTGGGAGGAAACCGGAGCACCCGGAGGAAACCCACGCAGACACGAGGAGAATGTGCAAACTCCACACAGACAGTGACCCAAGCCGGGAATCGAACCCAGGTCCCTGGAGCTGTGAAGCAGCAGTGCTAACCACTGTGCCACCGTGCCACCCTTCGAGTTTGCACCGACTTTTCTACAGAGTATCTTGCCCAGGCCCTGCCCAGGCCCTATCCCCGTAACCCCACACATTTCCCATGGCCAATCCATCTAGCCTACACATCTTGGGACACTAAGGGGCAATTTAGCACGGCCAATCCACCCAACCTCCACATCTTGGGACACTAAGGGGCAATTTCGCACGGCCAACCCGCCCAACTGCACATCTTTGTGTTGTGAAATTTGAGTTTGTAAAGATATAAAGAATGTTTATAAAGATATAAAAGAATTGTAAAGAATGTTCGAGGGAAAGAGAACAGTGTGTGGTCCCTTTAAAAGCTGTTGTTGAGTTCTGTGCTGAACTGCAGAGTACACACAGACTCCAGGTTGCAACATTTGTTTCAAAAGGACCAAGCATCAGTGTTGCCTTGGTAACTGGCTCTGCAGGTTTTTGCATTTATGTTAGCCTATGAGTTTAAAGAAGACACTCAGCTATTAAGAGCCTATCAGATTTGAATTTGATATTGTTGACAGCATCAAACCAATCGTGGTGTAAGATAATTGCGAGGTCATAGCAAGTTTAAAGGCAAAAGCAACAGCCTTTTCAAGTGAGAACATCTTGAGAGAACATCTCCAGAGGCCAGGGCAGCCAGTAAAACAGCCAGCATTCCTCTCTAGAGCAGCACTCCACTCTGCCAGTTTAAATAACTCTTAAGAGAATTATCCAGCTATCTAACAGAAGGATACCGAGTCAGAAAGATCTTACAGACAGCGGACAACTACTGAAGAACTCCAAAAAACTTTGAACGCTACCAGACCTGGGTGTATTTATTTTGATGTGAAGATGCCGGCGTTGGACTGGGGCAAACACAGTAAAGAAGTCTCACAACACCAGGTTAACGTCCAACAGGTTTATTTGGTAGCAAATACCATAAGCTTTCGGAGCGCTGCTCCTTTGTCAGATGGAGTGGAAATGTGCTCTCAAACAGTGCACAGACACAGAAATCAAGTTACAGAATACTAATTAGAATGCAAATCTCTACAACCAGCCAGGTCTTAAAAGGTACAGACAATGTGGGTGGAGGGAACATCAAACACAGGTTAAAGAGATGTGTATTGTCGTTCTCCAAGGCGGCCTTCACGACACACGACAGCGCAGAGTCGCTGAGCAGAAACTGATAGCCAAGTTCCGCACACATGAGGACGGCCTAAACCGGGATGTTGGATTTATGTCACATTATCAGTAACCCCCACAACTTGCCTCCTGGGCTTGTAGAATCTCACTAGCTGTTCTGTCTGGAGACAATACACATCTCTTTAACCTGTGTTGAATGCTCCCTCCACCCACATTATCTGTACCTTTAAGACCTGGCTGGCTGTAGAGATTCGCATTCTAATTAGTATTCTGTAACTTGATTTCTGTGTCTGTGCACTGTTTGAGAGCACATTTCCACTCTATCTGACGAAGGAGCAGTGCTCTGAAAGCTTATGGTATTTGCTACCAAATAAACCTGTTGGACTTTAACCTGGTGTTGTGAGACTTCTTACTGTATTTTTTTTGACAGTGACTAAACTTTAATGTTTTGGTAATGAATGTTCCTTGTATTATTCAAGCAGCATTTCAGTCGAAATGTACCTTAGATAAAATGTTACTTGTTTGGTTAAAGTTCCTGGTTATTTAAATAAAAAAACCTTGTTAATTATTCACTGTCAGGTCTTTATATTTATGAAGCTCTAACCGTAAATTAAGAACAGATCACACCTTCCCAAATAATTGTAGAAGATTACAACGTGAGGTAAATGGGTTTAATCTCTGTATTATAATATTTGGGCTGTGGGAAGAAACTGGAGCACCCGGAGGAAACCCACGCAGACACGGGGAGAATGTGCAAACTACACACAGACAGTCATCAGAGGCCGGAATTGAACCCGGGTCCCTGACGCTGTGAGGCAGCAGTGCTAACCACTGTGCTGCCCCCTGCAGGAAGATATGGAATAAACTTATTCTTTAAAATCTGGTTTGAGGATGGATGGTGGGGTGAGAAAGAAAGAGATAGAGAGGGAGAGATACAGATATTAACACTGTAAGGATATTTAGTGAAATAATAACAAGGGGAGAATAGGATTGAGCAATAATGGATAGTGCAGCTACTGTCGCTGGTGAGTAATCCACACAAATATTCGATTCACTGCTGGTGATCCAAACCTCATGTCTCTCCTTGGAGAGACGTAGGATGAGAGGAGACCTAATAGAGGTATATAAGATGTTGAGAGGCATAGATCGGGTGGACTCTCAGAGGCTTTTTCCCAGGGTGGAAATGGCTGCTACGAGAGGACACAGGTTTAAGGTGCTGGGGGGTAGGTACAGGGGAGATGTTAGGGGGAAGTTTTTCACACAGAGGGTGGTGGGCGAGTGGAATCGGCTGCTGTCGGTGGTGGTGGAGGCAAACTCAATAGGGTCTTTTAAGAGACTCCTGGATGAGTACATGGGACTTAATAGGATGGAGGGTTATAGGTAGGCCTAAAAGGTAGGGATATGTTCGGCACAACTTGTGGGGCCGAAGGGCCTGTTTTGTGCTGTAGTTTTTCTATGTTTCTAATATCCATGAAAAATTTGAAGTACATTACAAAATTCTGAGAGGTATAGACAGGGTGGATAGTCAGAGGCTTTTTCCTTTGGATGGAAATGTCAACTACAAGGGGGCACGGGTTCAAGGTGAGAGGGAGAAAGTTTAAGGGAGATGAGCAGGGGAAGCTTTTCACGCAGAGTGGTGGGTGCCTGGAACGGGCTGCTAGAGGAGGTGGTGGAAGCAGGAACATTAGCAACATTTAAGAGGCATCTGGATGGATACATAAATAGGGAAGGAATAGAGGGATACGGACCGAGTAAGGGCAGAAGGTTTTTTTTAGTTACGTTAGGGCAACATGATCGGCACGGGCTTGGAGGGCCGAAGGGGTCTGTTCCTGTCCTGTACTTTTCTTTGTTCCATTAAATTTCTCATTGCGGCACGGTAGCACAGTGGTTAGCACTGCTGCTTCACAGCACCAGGGACCCGGGTTCGATTCCCGGCTTGCGTCACTGTCTGTGTGGAGTTTGCACATTCTCCCCGTGTCTGTGTGGGTTTCCTCCGGGTGCTCCGGTTTCCTCCCACATTCTTAAAGGTGTGCTGGTTAGATGCATTGACCCGGACTGTGGCGAACTAGGGGAATTTCACAGTAACTTCATTGCAGTGTTAATGTAAGCCTTGTGGCTAATAAATAAACTTTATCTTTGTATCCTCAAGAGCAGAAGAAAAATCACATTCTTATTGGAAATATAATTTAACACTGTCCTGTAGTGGTAGACGTTTGCTTGTAAACTTTGGCGAGGTGTGATAGATTGGAAAAACAATTCGCCCCTTTCCGATCATAACTTGGGCGTTCGGTGGTATCAGTATATCATCGCTTAAGAAGACAAAACCAAAGGAACCAGATACATTAAGAGCGAGAGAACTGACTACAATCAGTTTGGCGGAGCCATTTTGTAGCAAATTCATCTACAAATTTATTAACTATAGCAACAGTTAAAGAGAACAATCTTCCTCATCATGGTTATTCCATCTTTGTCGGAAGAGGTAAAATAAGCTGAAGAAGACAAGACACAGAAGACCAAGGGGTGGGAGGGAGGAGGAGGGGGGGAGGTTAAGCATGCAGGCATGTGCACGGTGCTGTGAGAGATTCCTGTAAAAATGTGCTGTGAAACTTGCAAAGTGGCCTCCTGTGCTGTTTTTTTTATAAATATATAAATTAAACATGCTTTATTCTTAAAACTACCCTGTACAGTCAAAAACTAGAGCTTCTTCAGCTGCACCCTTTGTACCTTCGACAATATTTCCAAATCTAAAAACCGTGCAGCAGGGTAAAACTGTGATCATAATAATATCTTATATATTCTACCTTTTTGGAAAAGAGAAAAAAAAAAATTCCCAATATATACATTTTTATACCATCAATATACACACATGTACCATTGACTATGCAACTTCTCCGAGGACAAAATAGAACAGTTTCGTGCAAATATACCTCCTGGAAAAATCAGTCCTGTCGGAGGGGGCTAGTATCTGGGGTACAAACTGCAGTGATTGTAGAGATTTCAAATTTCACATCTCAAAGTCCCTGCACGAAGGCTGTGTGGCTCAGAGCTTCAACTCCGCTTTTCTCTCAGCAGTGGGAACAGCTGGTGAGCATAAGGATAAGGTGACTATCGTCCATATGTACATTCTTGGTATTCAAAGCTCTTCTGGGAGGGAAGGGCACGAGGAGGGGGAGGCAGGTGGAGAACGGGGATGGAGAGGGTTTGGGAGGGCGGGGGGGAGGTGGGAGGTAAAAATCACAGATCAATAAAATCCCTCGCTTGCAGACATTCTCTCCCATAAGCACTCAACCTCTCACTCAACCTCTCACTCATCCATCTCAGGGCAAAATATTTCTTTCCGACAATAACTGAGAATATACAAACATGGCAGGTTCATCTTCCAGCCTTACGTCAATTAGCAGCCAATGAAATCAGATAGTTTTGTGTGTGTGTGTGTGTGTGTGCGCGCGCGCGTGTATATGTGTGTGTCTGTCTGTCTGCGTCTATCATGACTCCACATAAATACATTAAAAATACGTTCACATCAATACAGGTGTTTTTTTTGTTATATCTCTCAAAAATACGTCTTGTACCAAGTTCATCTGTAAGAGCAACTCTGTGTAGCCAACCAAAAGCCATGGGACTTCAGCTCTTTACATTGTCTTTGTATTGCACTGATACCAAGGTGCTTGCTCCCAGGTCATCTTCGTTGTACATCAGTGTTCCTGGCACATGGGAAGGTTCACAAAAGTGAAAACGTTGAACTCCGTCATGATGGAGAAACACAAGAAGATGGCGTAGAGGAACAGGGACACGCAGCCAAGCTTCTTATCCAGCTTCCATTTGTTCAGGTGGACACCAACTACCTACGGAGACAGGAACAAGAGCAGTGATAACACACTTTAAGTTTATTTATTTGTGTCACAAGTAGGCTTACATTAACACCGCAATGAAATCACTGTGAAAATCCCCTAGTCGCCACACTTTGGGTACACTGAGGGAGATTTTTAGCACCTAACCAGCACGTCTTTCGGACTGTGGGAGGTAACTGGAGCACCCAGAGGAAACCCACGCAGACACGGGGGAGAAAGTGACAGTGACCCAAACCGGGAATCGAACCCAGGTCCCTGGCGCTGTAAGACAGCCGTGCTAACCACTGTGCCACCACCAGTCCTTCCCATTTCCCTAATGGGCGCGATTGTCGAGTGTCTTGACGAGGCCTCACAAACACAAAAACAAACCAGATGATAGCACGTAGGAACATTAAGATCAGGAAGTGGCCATAGGGGAGGCGATTGCCGAGTGGTATTATCACTAGACTATTAATCCAGAAACTCAGCTAATGTTTTGGGGTTCGGACCACCCACAAATGGTGACCATGGTACTATTATGTTGGGGCGGCACGGTGGCACAGTGGTTAGCACTGTTAGCCTCACAGGGGCCCGGGTTCAATTCTGGCCTCAGGTCACTGTCTGTGTGGAGTTTGCACATTCTCCCCGTGTCTGTGCGGGTTTCCTCCCAAAGATGTGTGAGTTAGGTGGATTGGCCATGCTAAATTGCCCCTCAGTGTCAGGGGGATTAGCAGGGTAAATACATGGGGTTATGGAACAGGGCCTAGGTGGGATATTTGCCAGTGCAGACTCGATGGGCTGAGTGGCCTCTTTTGCACTGTAGGGATTCTATGATTAGAATGTTGTCAGAAGCAGACAGACTTTGGAGATAAATATTGTCAGATTCCTTTCATTCTCCTGAGTGCCACAGTGCAAGATAACGCTGGAGTCTGGAGAGCAGCTGGGTCCATCAATATAGAAAGGGGTTCCTTTCCCTGCTCCTGCTCGTGAGATAACATTGTTCTTTCGAGTCCTTGAGACAGAATTATCTACAATAAGAAGCTTGCAGACCACTCGAGCACCAGAACGTGAGTGAGGAAGAATGCAGAAAGTTAACCGGCTAATTTGAATTTCTGGATGGATTCTTTTCAAACCAACAACTAGGATTTTGACTCAATTCGGGCAGATTGGTTGAAATAATCGGGTAGATTTTCCGGTCCCACCCGCCTCAGGAGCCGGTGTGGACAGGGTGGAAGATTTGACGGAGGTTTGAAAGGTCCCTTGACCTCGGGCGGGAATTTCCGGTCTCAGGGCGAGCAGGATTGGAAAATCCTGCCTGGATCTTGGTTTGGCTGAAGGCACTTTGAGTGTGAGCGTGCCTGTCTGAGGGAAGGAAGGGAAGCGGATTGATGCGGACGAGAGACGTGGAAAGGGGATGGCTCTGCAGAAGATTTTGCCTGTTTGTAAAACACAAACAGAACCCAAGGAGAGTAAGTTTTAGAAAATTCAGAATTAAACAGTCTCCATAGAATCCCGACACTGCAGAAAGAGGCCACTCGGCCCATCGAGTCTGCACTGACTCTTTGAAAAAGCATCCCACACAGCCATCGCCCACCGCACCCCCCCCCCCCCTCCCCCGGCCTCCATTCCTGCCAACCTAGCCTCATTTTTACCATGCCTAATCCACCGAAACTGCTCATCTTTCGACACTAAGGAGCAATTTAGCATGGCCAATCCACCTAACCGGCACACCTTTGGACACTAAGGGACAATTTAGCATAGTGCATAGAACATTACAGCACAGTACAGGCCCTTCGGCCCTCGATGTTGCTCCAACCAGTGAAACCAATCTAAAGCCCATCTAACCTACACTATTCCAATATCATCCATATGTTTATCCAATGACCATTTAAATGCCCTTAATGTTGGCGAGTCCACTATTGCTGCAGGCAGGGTATTCCACATCCTTACTACTCTCTGAGTGAAGAACCTACCTCTGACATCTGTCCTATATCTATCACCCCTCAATTTAAAGCTATGTCCCCATGGCCAATTCATCTAATGTGCCCATCTTTGGACATTAAGGGGCAATTTAGCATGGCCAATCCACCTAACCTGCACATCGTTGACACTAAGCGGCAATTTAGCATGGCCAATCCACCTAACCCGCACATCTTTGACACTAAGGGGCAATTTAGCATGGCCAATCCACCTAACTTGCACATCTTTGGAGTGTGGGAGGAAACCGGAGCACCTGGAGGAAACCAGGCAGACATGGGGGAGAACATGCAAACTCCACAGAGACAGTCACCCGACGCCAGAATTGAACCTGGATCCCTGGCGCTGTGTGCCACAGTGCCTTGTACAGCAAATGAACTAAACCAGGTGTTAGGACATCAGTGGCATACAGCCATGGAGTGAATGATGGCAACATCATTGTACAGACATCAGTTACAATTCACCACGAGCTCAGAGATGGCATCAATCTCACGGCACAGGCAATGACCTGGTGTGAATATGATGGGAGTCAATACTTACTGTGACGAAAACAGAAGCTAGCAGCAATCCAACTGAATATATAAGCCCCCGACTGTTCAACGGCAACTAAAGGAAGAAACAGAAAATATTTTATCTTCCTTATAAAAAATTTCACCGTGTTCATATGAGACCTCCTTCTGTTGATTCGAGTGCGACGCGAGATGTAAATACAAAGAACAACAAAGAACAAAGAACAGTACAGCACAGGAACAGGCCCTTCGGCCCTCCAAGCCTGCGCCAATCATGATGCTTGCCTAAACTAAAACTGTATGGAGACCGTATCAAAGAACAAAGAACAGTACAGCACAGGAAACAGGCCCTTCGGCCCTCCAAGCCTGTGCCGCTCCTTGGTCCAACTAGACCATTCGTTTGTATCCCTCCATTCCCAGACTGCTCATGTGACTATCCAGGTAAGTCTTAAATGATGCCAGCGTGCCTGCCTCCACCACCCTACTTGGCAGCGCATTCCAGGCCCCCACCACTCTCTGTGTAAAAACGTCCCTCTGATATCTGAGTTATACCTCGCCCCTCTCACCTTGAGCCCTTCACGATCACCCCTCGTGATCGTCACCTCCGACCTGGGAAAAAGCTTCCCACTGTTCATCCTATCTATACCCTTCATAATTTTGTACACCTCTATTCGGTCTCCCCTCATTCTCCATCTTTCCAGGGAGAACAAGCCCAGTTTACCCAATCTCTCCTCAAAGCTAAGACCCTCCATACCAGGCAACCTCCTGGTAAACCTTCTCTGCACTGTCTCTAAAGCCTCCACGTCCTTCTGGTAGTGCGGCGACCAGAACTGGACACAGTACTCCAAATGTGGCCTAACCAGCGTTCTATACAGCTGCAACATCAGACTCCAGCTTTTATACTCTATACCCCGTCCTATAAAGGCAAGATACCATATGCCTTCTATCCTTCCATTCCCATCCTATTCATGCATTCGTCTAGATGCTCCTTAAATGCCGCTATCGTACCTGCTCCCACCACCTCCCCGGGCAGCACATTCCAGCCACTCACCACCCTCTGTGTAAAAAACATGCCTCGCGTATCTCCTCTAAACTTTTCCCCACGCACCTTAAACCTCTGTCCCCGAGTACTTGACTTTTCTACCTCAGAAAGAGCATCTGACTATCCACTCTGTCCATGCCACTCATAATCTTGTAAATCTCTACCAGCCTTCCATCCATTGACTCTGTCTACACTTCCCGCTGCCTCGGCAAAGCAGCCAGCATAATTAAGGACCCCACGCACCCTGGACATTCTCTCTTCCACCTTCTTCCGTCGGGAAAAAGATACAAAAGTCTGAGGTCACGTACCAACCGACTCAAGAACAGCTTCTTCCCTGCTGCCGTCAGACTTTTGAATGGACCTACTTCGTATTAAGTTGATCTTTCGCTACACCCTAGCTATGACTGTAACACTACATTCTGCTCTCTCTTATTTCCTTCTCTATGAATGGTATGCTCTGTCTGTATAGCGCACAAGAACAATACATTTCACTGTATGCTAATACATGTGACAATAATAAATCAAATCAGGTCGCCTCTCAACCTCCGTTGTTCCAGTGAGAACAAGCCAAGTTTATCCAACCTCTCTTCATAGCTAATACCCTCCAGATCAGGCAACATCCTGGTAAATCTCCTCTGTATCCTCTCCAAAGCATACACATCCTCTGGTAGCGTGGCGACCAAAATTGAACACTATGTTTTAAAGAGGCCTAACTAAGGTTCTGCACAGCTGCAGAACTTGCCAATTTTTATACTGACCAATGAAAACATCAGTATTGCACTTTAATCTCCAGCTCACTGGCTAAACATATTCTGTTTCCTTCCCCTTTCTCCCCATCAACCCGCATGATAATTGGGCAACTATCCCAATTCCCTGTGAGCACATGACTAGAAAAATCACAGATCCAATTGCCCACGAGCTTTCCCCGGTGTACAAAGTATCTTCCCATTTGTGGGGACTTGGAAAATCTACACCGGTGGCTCTCAGTTGCACAGGGGTCTGGCAGTCCCTCTTTACCTGGCTCGGATGTAAGTGTTGGTGTACTCCTTGACATGGGTATGGGGAGAGAGTATAATGGAGTGTCTTGTCCTAAAGCCATTGGGATGCGCAGCGCTGAATTGGAAGTGATAATCAACTTTGCTGCATCGCTATCCTTACAAACCCATTTCTGTAGTCGGGGACACTCCCAGTTTTGACTTTTTATAAACCCCATTTTGCTTTATAGTTATTTTATTCATGACTCTGATAATGAAAAATCAGGTATCCTTCTGTCCTGGACCACAACAGACGACTGGCAATTGCTGGCCATCTTGTTTTGACAAAGACCACCTCAGTGCTAACCACTGTGCACGGTAGCACAGTGGTTAGCACTGCTGCTTCACAGCTCCAGGGTCCCGGGTTCGATTCCTGGCTCGGGTCACTGTCTGTGTGGAGTTTGCACATTCTCCTCGTGTCTGCGTGGGTTTCCTCCGGGTGCTCCGGTTTCCTCCCACAGTCCAAAGATGTGCGGGTTAGGTTGATTGGCCATGATAAAAAATTGCCCCTTAGTTTCCTGAGATGTGTAGGTTAGAGGGATTAGTGGATAAAATGTGTAGGGATATGGGGGTAGGGCCTGGGTGGGATTGTGGTCTGTGCAGACTCGATGGGCCGAATGGCCTCTTTCTGCACTGTAGGGTTCTATGATTCTATGATTGAATGGCGGAGCAGACTCGATGGGCCGAATGGCCTAATTCTGCTCCTATGTCTTATGGTCTCATGTGATGAGCAGGAAATGGTGGGTGAAGAGACACAGGAATTTTTGTTTTAGATCCACAGACAAGGCCCATCGCTGACTGCTGTTGAAAATTGGCGGGTTGGGTTATGAGTTGGGAAGGGAGGTTGTGTGGTGAACTGCTCCAGCCTCAGGGAGCGGGTGAGAAAAGTGCCTTGTTTTGAGGTATTGTACATCATTTTTAAAAAGTTGCATGGCAAATAAACTGAAGCTAAAGCGGTGAGTAAACTGGGGCCTGTCAGCACTGTAATATATTTATAATCGATCACTCAGCACAGGAATTCAGTTGAAGACTTACATATGATCCGTAATTCACCATAATAGTTTTTATTGTCCAGGGTAGGCCAAGTCCGATCAGGATGTCAAAGACATTGCTTCCTATAGAATTCGATACTGCCATATCTCCCATGCCTGTGGATATCAGAACAGGTTATTTGTTATTCAAAACCTTATTCTTTACTTTGTTGTTACCTCATACTACTTGGACATGTTGAGCCATGAGTCAGCAAACATCACCGAACCATCCTTACAGTACAGAAGGTGGCCATTCGGCCCATTGAGTCTACACTGACTGTTACTGAAACCCCTTCCCATTGCCCCATCCCTGTAATCCCCACACATCTACTATCCTACATATCTTTTGGACACTAAGGGACAATTTAGCATGGCCACTCCATCTAACCTACACGTCTTTGGACTGTGGGAGGAAACCAGAGCACCCGGAGGAAACCCACGCAGACACTGGGGAGAATGTGCAAACTCCACACAGACAGTCACCCAAGACTGGAATTGAACCCGGGTCCCTGGCGCTGTGAGGCAGCAGTGCTAACCACTGTGCCAGCGTGCCATGCTAAACCGATGTTTCTCTCACTTCCCTCTTGCCAACCTCCATCCCGTGGACAGAGGACGAATACCTTTGACGTTTACTTGCAATGTGCCTTTCTTTGTACTGAACATGATTTGCCATTGAATAGCACAGAATTGTGTTCCCTTTAAAAGATTCTGGCCATCTCCTTATAAGTTCACAATCTCTCATCTTGTGGGAACTTAGCTATTTGACAGTGAGGTGGCACTTCTGGTAAATAAACAGGTTAAAGGGATATGGGGAACAGGTGGGGAGGTGGATTTGAGATCAGGAGAGATCAGCCATGATCTGATTGAATGGCGGAGCAGGCTCGAAGGGCTGAATTGCCTACTTCTGCTCCTAGTTCTTATGTTTTATGTTCCTCTCCCATATCATCTCCTCCCTATCGTCCATTTACAGCTAGGGTACAGCTCTCCTAATCTTTGTCATGCCTTTGTAAGCTGAATTCTCAGTGTGTCTACTTGTGTGAATATTTTGACTGCTGACTTAGACTTCTCTTGACGCCTCTTTAACTCTTCTCTCTTCAATCTAGTCCGTGTGGACACAGTCAGTGAATCAACAATCATAGACCCTCTCTACACTCCTCCCCACATCACCCATTTACTCTCAAACAAAACCCTTGCCATCGACAAGACTTTTGCGGACCATGACAATATGGATTTAACAGAAACTTGCCTACTGCATTCCCACCTTTGTCTCAGCAATCATTGCCCAAGGTGTCCCCACTGCCCTAGCCAAGAACCCATATCTTTCTCTCCTATTTTCCCTTTAACTTCACCTTATCCAAGAACCATAGGAACTCTACAGTACAGAAAGAGGCCACTCAGCCCATCGAGTTTGCACCGACTCGCTAAAAGAGCATCCCACGCAGGCCTTCCCTTCCACTCTATCCCCATATCCCTGCGCATTTACCATGGCCAATCCACCTAACCCGCACATCTTTGGACACTAAGGAGGGGATTTTCGGGCCGCGCTCGCCCCAAAACAGGAAAATCCCGCCCGATCATGGCGACAAACCTTTCCAGCTCCTCTCCACGGTGGCCCAGTGGTTAACACTGTTGCCTCACAGCGCCAGGGACCAGGGTTCGCTTCCATCCTTGGGTCACTGTCTGTGCGGAGTCCGCAAGTTCTCCCCGGGTCTGCATGGGTTTCCTCCGGGTGCTCTGGTTTCCTCTCACAGTCCGAAAGACGTGCTGGTTAGGGTGCATTGGCCATGCTAAATTCCCCCTCACTGTACCCGAACAGGTGCCGGAGTGTGGCGACCAGGGAATCTTTATAGCAACTTCATTGCAGTGTTAATGTAAGCCTACTTGTCACACTAATAAATAAACTAAAAAACTCAGTGCTCTCAACACCTTCTGGCACCATTTTGCCAGACTTCCTTGTGTGGCGATGTTAAGAAGTGTATTTGTGTCATGTTTCTTGTATGGGATTTCTTTTAGCAGTCCGTTATATTTATTGGAGCCGCTTTGTCTGTAGCCGGCCTCTCCTATTGTTACTGCAGCAACATCTTAAATGCTGGAATGTTGGTTTTAATCTGGGGTTCGTGAGTTTTGTCGAGATGGAAAAGAGGGAGTTTTAGGTTGCACCAAAACCTTAACCATACTGTGCATAGCCTGAGGGAGCTTGGGGCTGGCTGTGCATGTTGGAAGCATTCCGTAGTACCTCCTTGACATCCCTCAGTTTGCTCGGCACAGAAAGAGCTGTGCCATGGATATGTGAATGGAGAATATGCCACACATTTACACAATTGTACACAAGATGAGCAGAGTTACTGAATTCAGGCCATATTGGCAAGGCATCATATATGTTACTCTTAGGTGAACAAAATAGTCATTTGATAGCACAGGACATGAATATCGTTGAAAAAAGAGACATATTATCAAAGCTTTTTGTTTTGTACTCATCAGAATGGCTACGCAAGACAAACCAACAGTAAAAGGAACAATTTAAACTGCATGAGAAGGGAACGTTTACTGATTGGAAGTAGATTCTTGATTGGTGGAGATGTTAAAGTTTATTTCATAGTTCATTGAATCTACAGTGCAGAAGGAGGCCATTTGGCCCATCAAGCCTGCACTGACAACAATCCCACCCAGGCCCTATCCCCTAACACCACACATTTATCCTCCTAACCCCATGATACGAAGGGGCAATTTAGTATGGCCTATCAACCTCACCTCCACGTCTTTGGACTGTGGGAGAAAACCGGGGCACCCGGAGGAAACCCACGCAGACATGGGGAGAATGCGCAAACTCCACACAGACAGTCACCCAAGGCCGGAACTGAACCCAGGTCCCTGACGCTGTGAGGCAGCAGTGCTAACCACTATGCTACCGTGCCACCCAATTTATTAGTCACAAGTAGGCTGCTTACATTAACACTGAAATGAAGTTACTGTGAAAGTCCCCAAGTTGCCACACTCCCGTGCCTGTTCGGGTACACTGAGGGAGAAGTTAGCATGGCCAATTCACCTAACCGGCACGTCTTTCGGACTGTGGGAGGAAACTGGAGCACCCGGAGGAAACCCACGCAGACACGGGGAGAATGTGCAGACTCCGCACAGACAGTGACCCAAGTGGGAATCAAAATCCTGACATTGTGAGGCAGCAGTGCTAACCACTGTGCCACCATGCCGCCCCATTCTCTGGTGCCACAGAGAATACAGCAGGGCACAGTTAACTGACTAGCTTCTGTTTGAAATTCAAACCAAGCAGTAGCACGTTACTCTCTTTATTCAACAATATGTTATCCTCTTTCTTATTAAACAAACGGTGACTCTCGATGCTGACGGTGGTACTCTGCTTACCTTGCCGGGCCACAATAAGGCTGGCCATGCAATCCGGTACACTCGTCCCAGCTGCCAGGAAGGTGATTCCCATGATAACATCCGGAATTCCCAGTGTGTACCCAATTATTGTGACCTAGACAACAACACAGTACTGTTAGTAACTAAAGCCAGGATTCCAAAAGACTTAATTTTTCAGCTTACACCAAGATAACCATCAATGAGCCACCATTCGAGGTTAACTACACAGTTGGACATCCAGTTCTGCTTTTTGGTGAATTTATTTCATTAATTCAGATCACAGGCATTTCGGACACTTCTGCATCCACGTCTCTCAGTCCCCTTTCCAAACGCCCGGGCTACTAGCATTATTGCAGTGCTAAAAAGCCTCAACAGAAGCAGAAACGTCCCTGTGCTCCTGCCCTATTTAGCATCTGAATCCCAATTCGCAAATAGCATGTACAAAACGGGAGAATGGGTGCACAATGGATTAGCAGCGAGTTGTTTCACTCCTGCGGTCTGGGGTCGAGTCCAGCCCAGTGCCCTGAGGAGATGGAATGCCTGCCCACGCTGTGCACAGCTTCAGGCATTGGCTTTAACCTCACAGAGAGCGCTCTGCAAAGTTTTGGACCACCCCACCATCACTCAGTGCGCCTGACTGGAGAGTTTTGGATTGCACCCGATAATCTCTCTCCCAGTTTTTCTTTTGGCTCACGATGTTTCCATCACTTCCAAGACACCTGGTCCTTCTAACAGCTGTTAGCAAAACACACGCACACACACACACTCATACTCACACACACACATAGTCACACACACACTCACACACACAAATACTCACATGTACACACACGTACTCACACGCACAAAACCACAAACGGCATACACACAAAACCGCACGCACTCACACACACACACACACACACAACCACACACACACAAAACCGCACACACACACAGACACACACACATGGACAGACAACCACACACATGCAGACAGACAGACAACCACACACACACATACAAAACCACACGTGCTCACACACACGCACACGCATATTCACACACACACACACAAAACCACAGACACACAGCATACAAACAAAACCACACGCACTCACACACACAGACAGACAACCATGCATACACACACACATACACAAACACACACGGACAGACAACCACACACAACATACACGTGTGCACACACACACACGCACGCACACGCACATGCACACACAAATAGCTATTTTCCAAACTTTGCAAGGGGAATGTTTGACTTAATTTCCTGGAAAAAAACAGAAAGCGAAGCAATTAAAACCATCGGGAATCGGAGCGGGCGAGGGCCGGACCATGGGAAGGTCTGTTGACCTCGGGCAGGATTTTATGATTTCGGGATGAGTGAGACTGGGAAATCCCGCCCATAGACTTGAGATGCTGATTTCTCCCATCATCCCCTGCAGCTCATGGACTCAACTTGACTGCATCAGGGAGGTGCCGCGCAGAATGTGTCCCAGCTCATCAGCCAG
This sequence comes from Mustelus asterias, assembly GCF_964213995.1. Classification (NCBI taxonomy): domain Eukaryota; kingdom Metazoa; phylum Chordata; class Chondrichthyes; order Carcharhiniformes; family Triakidae; genus Mustelus; species Mustelus asterias. The sequence goes on along the minus strand of NC_135815.1, from coordinate 88,744,312 downwards.
GTTAGTCACACTTTATCAGTATATTCTTCTGATCATTTTAAATGCCCATCCTCTAAAGGTTCCCTCAATGCCCCTGCTTTCCCGTGGTCAATTCCCGGAGGTGGGATTCCCCAGCCCATCCTTTGGTTGGGGAATCTTTTCACAGAATCCCTTAGAATCCCTACAGTGCAGAAGGAGGCCTTTCGGCCCATCAAGTCCGCACCGATTCTCTGACAGAGCATCTTACCCAGACCCATCCCCATAAGCTCACGTACTTACACTGTTAATCTACCTAGCCTACTCGCCTAGGGACAGAAAGGGGCAATTTAGCATGGCCAATCCACCTAAAGTGCTCATCTTTGAACAGTGGGAGGAAACTGGAGCACCCGGAGGAAACCCACGCAGACACGGGGAGAATGTGCAAACTCCACATAGACAGTCACTCAAGCCGGGAATCGAACCCGGGTCCCTGGAGCTGTGAGGCAGCAGTGGTAACAACTATGCCAATGTGCCACCCTCCTTCATTTCCTCCTGCTCCTTTTATCAACTCTCCATGTGCTATCATTGAGTTCTTATTGCCAGAGATGGGCCTACACTTTTGGGAGCAGTTTATCCCAATCTTTTAGCCTTTGGCATGCAACAGCCATCAGAAAAAAATAAACAATTGCCTCATAGTGCCAGGGACTCGGGTTCAATTCCGGCCTCAGGTCACTGTCTGCATACAGTTTGCACGTTCTCCCCGTGTCTGCGTGGGTTTCCTCCGGGTGCTCTGGTTCCCTCCCACAGATGTGCGGGTTAGGTGGATTGGCCATGCTAAATTGACCCTACTGTCAGGGGGACTAGCAGGGTAAATATGTGGGGTTGCGGGAATAGGGCCTGGGTGGGATTGTGGTCAGTGCAGACTCGATGGGCCGAATGGCTTCCTTCTGCACCGAGGGGATTCTATGATTGTATGAATTGCTAAAAATACCATCAATAAATTTGGTGATGAAAAGCACTGTTCTATCACGTCAATAAACACAAGGAACCCTAGGAAATATTTTGTTTTCATGAAACATTGCACCTTTGTCAAATTTAGGTCAACCCTCATATACAAGGTATCATAGGATTGCCATGTCCCAACTCTACAGGACTTTGCTGGATGCCAGTACCTAACAGGGCTGGATATATTAAGCTGGGAAATGCAGGGGGTTCCTGGGAGAATTAGGGAATGTACAGAGGCAGACTCAAGTGGCTCCCCAGTTGAAAAAACAAGATGTGTTCGCCCAATCACACACAAGGTGGTCATGAAATGGGGAGAGCATTCTCAAAGCCAGGCATGCAATGATGTGGCTTTCACTGAAAACACGGTTCGTCTTTGGCCTGTTGCTATGGTAAGACGGCCAAACTGGCTCGGAACGTCGTGGGTTCAGACAGAGGTCACAAGAAAAACATGTTTGTCTTCTTGACTAGCAAGGGAGTGGGAAGGATGTTACACACTGCGCTGATGTAATGGGCTGAATGACACTTTCTGATCTACCGCATGAGTTGGATGGCGTCCAAATGCGAATTGACGTACAGAACAATCTGATGTCAGGGCTTTTTGCCAACGCAGCTTGGAAAGTCTGTTTCTTAATTCTCCCCATGTCTCTTGACGGCGCTGGTGGGGATAGCATTTAACAGCAATAAGCTGCCCTCCAGTGCCACTGCAAGTCTCCTTTCTCAATGTGTGCACCGTCCTAGATAGTGAGCACTTATGGTAGACTAATTAACTCTGGGAGGCCAAACCTAATCCTGTCCTTATGCAGTGTTTGCATGAGTATTTACTGGGAGATAGCACTACAAAGTGATCGGGAGCTGGAGCCCTATCTGATTATTCTGTGGCTGCAAGTTGGAGATAAGGAGGCAGACTAATAATATCCACGATACCCAAAGATTGCTCAGTATGGACCAGGAATTGAACCGGGAATCTTCACGGGGGAGTGTTGTCATCTGCCTCCATCAGGGAACCTGGCAATGAGGGTGGGATTTTATGGCCTCGCTCGTCCCATAAGATATAGGAGCAGAATTAGACCATTCGGCCCATTGAGTCTGCTCTGCCATTCAATCATGGCTGATATTTTTCTCATCCCCATTCTCCTGCCTTCTCCCTGTAACCCTCAATCCCCTTATTGATCAGGAACCTATCTACCTCTGTCTTAAAGACACTCAATGACCTGGCCTCCTCTGTGGCAATGAGTTCCACAGATTCACCACCCTCCGGTTGAAGAAATTCCTCCTCATCTCAGTTTTAAAGGAGCGTCCCTTCACTCTGAGGTTGTGACCTCACGTTCTAGTCTCTCCCACTAGTGGAAACATCCTCTCCACATCCACTCTATCCAGCTCTCCCACAGTATTCTGTAAGTTTCAATTAGATCCCCCCTCATCCTTCTAAACTCCATCGAGTACAGACGCAGAGTCCTCAACCGCTCCTCATATGACAAACCCTTCATTCCTGGGAGCGGTAAAATCCCGCCCGAGGTTAATGGACATTTCCATTGTCCGCCCCCTCGCCCGCTCTGATTCCGTGGCGGGCGGAGGCGGTAAAATTCCGGCCTGAGCATCCACCTTGCGCCCTCCACGAAATCTTACAAAGGTTCTATTTTAAAAAAGGCAGGGGATTGGCAGGGGAAAGCGGGGGTCACTCTCTTTCTTCTCCCGCTTTGTGAAGCTTGCACTTACCATCCACACCATCATGTAGGAGAAAACGGCGATCCATAGGGTAGCTGCGACGAATGTGAACATGAAGTACTTCTCCCAACGAGGCTTGGCACAGTTCGGAATGGTGAAGTACATCAGAAAGCACAGCGGCCATGCAATCGCCCACTTTATCACATCCCACATTCCCACTGCGGAGACAGAGCGGGGAGGGATCAATCTCAGACAAACTGACAGCTTTCGCAACCGGTAGGGGAATGGGAACAGGGCAATAAGCTGAGGCCCAGAGTCGTGAGCTCAGAGTGCCACCAGACAGCATGGCATGACAGCAATATCTCCTGATCCCCAGCCCCTTGCAATTGTTTTTATTTTTTACAAGTTTATTTATTAGTATCACAAGTAGGTGGAGACGCCGGTGTTGGACTGGGGTGGGGACAGTAATAAGTCTCACAACACCAGGTTAAGTCCAACAGGTTCATTTGGAATCACGAGCTTTCGGAGCGCTGCTCCTTCCTCAGGTGAGTGAATGATGAAGGAGCAGCGTTCCGAAAGCTCGTGATTCCAAATAAACCTGCTGGACTTTAACCTGGTGTTGTGAGATTTCTTACTGTACATTAACACTTCAATGAAGTTACTGTGAAAATCCCCAAGGCGCCTGTTCGGGTACACTGAGGGAGAATTTAGCACGGCCAATGCAGCTAACCGGCACGTCTTTCGGACTGTGGGAGGAAATCGGAGCACCCGGGGGAAACCCACGCAGACACGAGGAGAATGTGCAAACTCCACACAGACAGTGACCCGAGCCGGGAATCGAACCCGGGTCCCTGGCGCTGTGAGGCAGTAGTGCTAACCACTGTGCCACCGTGGATGCCTATCAGCCAAGGCTCAGTGCTGGCAGCACTGAGAAATAAGCCCCATTGTACAGGTCGCCAATATAAACCCGCCCAATCAGACTAATAGCGTTCCAGTCAGATAATAACTCTTACGTTCTTGTCACCTCCTCGTTCATTTAAAAAATAAAATTCTCCCCCTCAGAATCTTATTGTCTTCTATTTTAATCAATATTGCCATGGTCGTTACACAGCATGACCAGATACTATGACCATAGCATGATCATATTCTGTGACCGCGCACTGTGACCAGCTATTGCGGCCATATTTGTGGCATACACAAAATGTTATAGAGTCATTGGCTGGAATTTTACTGGCACGCCCGCCCCGGAGGCTCGGAGAACAGCATTCTCCGTTGGCCTCAGGCAGGATTCACAGAATCACAGAAACCCTACAGTACAGAAAGAGGCCATTCGGCCCATCGAGTCTGCACCGACCACAATCCCACCCAGGCCCTACCCCCATACCCCTACATATTTTACCCGCTAATCCCTCTAATCTACGCATCCCAGGGCACTAAGGGACAATTTTAGCATGGCCAATCAACCTAACCCGCACATCTTTGGACTGTGGGAGGAAACCGGAGCACCCGGAGGAAACCCACGCAGACACGAGGAGAATGCGCAAACTCCACACAGACAGTGACCCAAGCCGGGAATCGAACCCAGGTCCCTGGAGCTGTCAAGCAGCAGTGCTAACCACTGTGCTACCGTGCCGCCCGTATGAACCTCATGAGGTTGTATGAACCTCGGGTGGATGTGCCATAAAATTCCGCCCACTGTCTTCAGAAAAGTTGTTTTGCAATCTTTTTAAATGGATAATCGGGATGGGAAGAGTTCCAGCAAGACCTAGCTTCCCTGATGAAAACACGGGATGATGTGTTTGCATACAACTTTATCTCTATCCCCTCACAAGGATCTTTTCTCAACGTGACTTAGTTGTGGAGATAAAGGATGAGTGTATTTTTTTGAATGGCAGAGCAAGCTCGAGGGGCCAAATGGCCTACTCCTGCTCCTAGTTCTTATGTTCTTATGAGTCTGGATCCTGACTTGAAACATTGGCTCTTATTCTCTCTCCACATAACAGCGCAGGGTGCTTTAGAATAGACTCACACCCCAGTCCCTCTCTGCACACTTTTCCAAAACCTGCCTAGGCTTAACTCTGACACAGCTCCTCTTAAAAACAGCCCCCCCAACTCAAAAAGAAAATTATGACTTGCATTGAAATAGTGTTTTTCACAATGTCAGGACATCTCAAAGTGCTTTACAGCCAATGAAATATTTTTGAAGTGTGGTCACTGTTGTAATGTCGGAAATGCAGCAACCAATTTGTGCACAGCAAGCTCCCACAAACAACAATGTGAAAATGATTGGATCATTTGTTTTTGACTGAGTGATGAGTGTTGGCCAAGACACCAGTGGTAACTAACTATCCTGTTTGTCTCTGCAATAGCGATTAGGCAGTGGGCTATGTAATTCCGTCCTCTACTGAGCTGTTCAGCCATGTATAAAGTCATAGAATCATAGAATCCCTACAGTGCAGAAGGAGGCCATTCGGCCCATCGAGTCTGCACCGACCATCATCCCACCCATCCAGTAGCCCCATGCATTTACCCTGTGCAATGTGTCAACATACGGGTACGCGTTTGTTACATGTTTTCAAATCCCTCCATGGCCTCGCACTCTCCCTATCTCTCTAATCTCCCCCCACTCCACAACCCTCTTGAGATATCTGCAGTCCTCTAAATCAGGACCCCTGTACATTCCTCATCGCTGCACAGAATCATAAAATAGAATCCTTACTGTGCAGAAGGAGGCCATTTGGCCCATCAAGTCTGCACTGCCAACAATCCCACCCAGGCCCTATTCCCATAACTGCATGTATTTGCCCTGCTAGTCCCACTGACACTAAGGGGCAATTTAGCACGGCCAATCCACCTAACCAGCACATCTTTGGACTGTGGGAGGAAACCGGAGCACCCGGAGGAAACCCACTCAGACACGGGGAGAATGTACAAACTCCACACAGACAGTGACCCAAGCCGGGAACCAAACCCAGGTCCCTGGCGCTGTGAGGCAGCAGTGTTAACCACCATAGGTTTAACCCATATTTGGGTCCTGGTAAGTGTTGGCCCAAACCTTGTAACAATCCTTCAATTCATTGTATAAAAATATTGTTACTTGACAAACAATTTTAAATAAAACATGCTCAGATTTGCTTTGGATTGTTAAAAAATGTAAGGACGCAGAGTTTTAAGTTTTAAGCTTAAGTTTTTAAATTTAAAGTTTATTTACTAATGTCACACATTAGTATGTGCCCTTATATTAACATTGCAATGAAGTTACTGTGAAAATCCCTGAGTCGCCACACTCCAGCGCCTGTTCGGGTACACTAAGGGAGAATTTAGCACGGCCAATGCACCTAACCAGCACATCTTTCAGACTGTGGGAGGAAACTGGAGTTATCGGGGATTCAATTGCAAGGACATTTCTGTGGCCGCAAACGAGACTCCAGGATGTGTTCACCTCAGAGAGCAGCCATTTTATCCAAAAGACTGCACCTCTGACAGGGCAACTGCCTTAACCATCTGTACCTCTGTGTTCTGCCATTCACACATTCTGATCACTTAATGGATACTTCTAGCACTTTTCTCAGCCTTCTTCATCCTCATTTACATTCCCTTTGTCCTAATACAGCCCTCCCTATCCTCTTGGAAAAATCTCTTCTGATTTTCTTTGCTCTCAGCTCCGATGAAGGGTCATCCAGACTTGAAACGTTGGCTCTATTCTCTCTCGATGTGGAGATGCCGCCGTTGGGCTGGGGTGAACACAGTAAGAGTTTTAACAACACCAGGTTAAAGTCCAACAGGTTTATTTGGTAGCAAATACCATTAGCTTTCGGAGCGCTGCTCCTTCGTCAGATGGAGTGCAGAGATAGACATCGAAGAGTCGCTGAGCAGAAACTGATAGCCAAGTTCCGCACACATGAGGACGGCCTAAACCGGGATGTTGGATTTATGTCACATTATCAGTAACCCCCACAGCTTGCCTCCTGGACTTGCAGGCTCTCCTGTCTGGAGACAATACACATCTCTTTAACCTGTGCTTAATGCTCCCTCCACCCACATTGTCTGTATCTTTAAGATCTGGTTGGCTGTAGGGATTTGCATTCTAATCAGTATTCTGTAACTTGATTTTGTGTCTCTGTGCCCTGTTTGAGAGCACATTTCCACTCCATCTGACGAAGGAGCAGCGCTCCGAAAGCTAATGGCATTTGCTACCAAATAAACCTGTTGGACTTTAACCTGGTGTTGTTAAAACTCTTACTCTATTCTCTCTCCACAGATGCTGTCAGACCTGCTGAGATTTTCCAGCATTTCCTGTTCTTGTTACGTCCGACAGTGCGGCACTCCCTTGGTACTGCACCAGAGTGTCAGCCACGAATTATGGTGCTCAAGTCCTGGACGGAGACTTGAACCCACAACCTTCTGCTCAGGGGGTGGGAGAGTGCTACGAAGCGAGCCACGGCCGGCATGGACTCACCCGGTAGGTGAAAGGGCACATACGGCCCTTCGCCTTCATCCTCCTCCTCCTCCTCTTCATCGTTTTCGTTGTTCTGGTTGTCCTCATTCTCGTTCTCGTTCTCCCTCTCGTTGCCGACCACCGTCCTGTCCTCCTCCCTCCTCTGCCCGTTGACGGTCCTCTCCGTGGAGTTGCTCGGCCCCGTCCCGTTCTCCATGTTGTGTTTTGCCGGCATTTTAATGGAAACCTCGGGTTCTCCGTTGGAAACACTCTTGCTGCTGATGAGTCTTTGTCTCTGGAAATACAGAGGGCAGGAAAACGGAACACGTTAGCGCCAGCGAAGGCACGCGGGCTACTTGGGTACAAAAAGCTATGTTTTCACGAGGGACTGATATAACCTCTGGCTTCATAACGGAGAATAGAAATAGCAAGAAAGAAATCGCAAATCCACGGGGGGGCGGGGGGAGCATTCACTCAACTATCAGTCATTTTAGCTTAAAGAGATGAGGTCTACACAGACTTTAGAAGAAAGATTTACTCCGTCCTTAAAGTTACAAAGCCAACGCTCAGAATCCTTTCCTTGCTTGCTCCGCAAACCAAATTCAAAATTTTTATTATTTACTCATTCCTGGGACATGGGTGCCGCTGGCTGGGCCAGCATTTATTGCCCATCCCTAGTTGCTCGAGGGCAGTTGAGAGTCAACCACATTGCTGTGGCTCTGGAGTCACATGTAGGCCAGACCTGGCAAGGACGGCAGATTTCCTTCCCTAAAGGGAAATGCGTGGACCCCAGATGGGTTTTTCCGATAATTGACAATGGTTTCGTGGTTGTCAGTAGGTTCTTAATTCCAGATTTTTAAAACAAATTCAAATTCCACCATCTGCCGTGGTGGGATTCGATTGAATCCAATTTATGGTTCCTACAAGAGAGACAAACAAGATCCAAGCTGACAGGATAAGGCATCGTGCTACATCATGGGTTTGATCTGACACTTGATCTTATCCGAAAGCTTGAAGAATCTTCAACATACAGTTATTTTAGTGACCTCCAACCACCAACAAATTGGATGTTGTCTCCTCCTTGTCAATAGGGTTAGGATGTTTTTGTGGCCCAACTGCTTAAAGAGTCCCCACTTACCACACGCCAATATTGGGCAAATGGCGTGAACCATTCACCTTCGCCATCACTCTTACATACCGCCCATTTAACTGGCAATTTTAGGCGGGATGGGAGGTGGAGGTTTCCCCACCTTTAAGTTGCTGCCTACCCACCTTGATGCTGTTGGACTGATTAGCTCTGACACGCAACTCTTATTCAACACTCCCGTGAATTTTACTGGTGCATGGAATCTGCACAATACCCAGGAACAAGAGAGAGAAAATCCCAATGATCCAGAGATGGAGACTCTGAGAAAGTCTGTGCAGCAATTTTACCGCGTGGGCAAATCACATTTATACAAATGTACCAATTATAAGCAATGGGGACTGTATTTAATTCTCACAATCCTCATCTGTTCTGTCAGTTCTGGTAAGACGGTGCCCTTGTGAGATCTGGCTGCAGGGCACGGCCTGGCCACTTTATCACATTGGCTCCCTACACCTGGCAAGTTCTGTCCTTGCAGATGCCAGTGTCAATGCCACACAGCCTGACTCCTGATTGGGGTGTTGTGGAGGGTGAGGAGAGTGGGTGGGTGAGAGGCTGGGTGAGGAGTGGTGGAGGGGTGATGAGGGGTGGGGTGAGGAGGGGTGCAGGGGAGTGGTGAGGAGGAGTTGGGGGTGAAGTGGAATGGCAGGTGGGTGCGGAGGGGTCAGGGTGAGTAAGGGTTCAGAGGGTGTGGAAGGGTGAGGCTGAGGAGGAATGAGGGGTGAGGGGAGTGGGCTGAGGAAGGGTGGGGGGTGGCGGGTGAGGGATGAGGAGGGGTGAGGAAGGGTGGGGGGTAAGGAGGCGTGGGGGGTGGCGGGTGGGGGGCGAGGAGGGGTGAGGGGGGTGGGGGGTGAGTTGGGGGTGGGGAAGGGGTGAAGCGGCTGCCTTTTCAGTAACTGCAAAATGTGATGGAGAAATGGTAACTGGGAGTGATCGGGGTCTGGGGATTGGCATCGTGTGGGCAGGGGATTGGCACTGTGGGGGCAGTGGGGATTGGCATTGTGTGGGCAGGGGATTGGCACCATGTGGGCGGTGGGGATTGGCACCATGCGGGCAGTGGAGATTGGCACCATGTGGGCAGTGGGGATTGGCACCATGTGGGCAGTGGGGATTGGCACCATGTGGGCAGTGGGGATTGGCACCATGTGGGCAGGGGATTGGCACTGTGTGGGCAGTGGGGATTGGCACCATGTGGGCAGGGGATTGGCACCATGTGGGCAGGGGATCGGCACTGTGTGGGTGGGGGATTGGCACCATGTGGGCAGGGGATTGGCACCATGTGGGCAGTGGGGATTGGCACCATGTGGGCAGTGGGGATTGGCACCGTGTGGGCAGTGGGGATTGGCACCGTGTGGGCAGGGGATTGGCACCGTGTGGGCAGGGGATTGGCACCATGTGGGCAGGGGATTGGCACCATGTGGGCAGTAGGGATTGGCACCGTGTGAGCAGGGAATTCAACAGCATTGCCCACATCGGCCACTTGCTGGAGCTGCCCAGAGAGGCACTGAGCTGGGTAAAAGGATTTCATTCTGGAGTAAATACTCCATGGGTTCTGATAGTTGCTCCGCTGCATGGATTAAGGAAAGATTATCTGTGGAAATGTCAGCATTGAGCTGGAGAGGAATGACAATAAGACTGACAGCCAGGAACTGCTCTCCAGGGACAGTCAGGGAAACGAGTCGGGTGAGATAATTTATTTACATTCTCAGTGTTGTAATCTCCAAAGCTCAAAGTTCAGAGCTGATTGGAACAAAGGCCTGGGCTTGAATTTTACTCCGGGCGTCGGGGCCCTGAGATTGCAGCAAAAAGCAGCCCCTGGCTCCAATTCAGGATGGTACGCAAGCTCCCAAAGCTGCTGGTCCAATCAGAGGGTGTTGCCTTTGAGCAGGCAAAAGATCTCAGGAGCTCACCCAAGTAAGGCCAAAAACTGAAGTCCTGTTGGTTGAGGGACAGTGAACCCTTCTGGGGGAGTGGGGAGGGGTGGGCGGGCGTGGCAGGAGGGGAGAATCATTTGACCGCTTGGACAGCCTTCACTGCCTGCGGCCCTCCCCTGTCTTCAGGCCATCAAGCCCTCTGCCTCTGGCTTCTGTAGAGATGCCACTTCCATTAAGCTGGCAGCCTTCGCAAAGTGGCAGTTCTGTAAAATGGCCCGGAGTTTGGCCTTCAATTATACCAAGCAACTCCCTCCTTTCTCAGTGTCCCAATGGCGGGACTGAGTCAGGGTGTTGCCTCAGCACGGCTGCCCGCTATTTTACCAGTCCCCTGCAGCTCCCCCCCTTGCCCCATCGTTTTTTACCTCCAATCGGGCGGCTGATAAAATTCAGGCCTTATTTTCAGTAAAATAGAAATGGCAGGTTAAAGGTCGCACCTTTTCAAGGGGCAGGTGTCACTGGATTGTTGGTCATAAGGACTCAGAATATAAGTTTTTTATCGCTAGGCCACAATTTCAAACTCTCAGGTGACGATCTTACAGATTCTACATGCTGAACGAGCGTGGAAACGGGAGAGAATCGCACTTATTTTTTCAGTGAGCTTCCAGACACGATCTTATGCCACATAGCGTTAAAAAAAGAGGCAAAGTGTGATTCACGCCAGTAGGGGGAGAGAACGGAGTCTATTCTCGCCGGGAAGCTGATGCTCAGAGCTAGAGGGCGCCATTGCACATGCGCAGATCTTTCAGTGCACAAATGTGCATAGAACAGAGAGACCAGTCACTCCTCCCAACACCCCCCCCTCACCCCAATACCCCTTCCCCCTCCCCAGCCGATTGCCACCCTGATGCACCCTCCCCCCGCACCTTCCTGGGCACAAGACTGGTCACACCAACAATCCAGAGAGGCAAGAAACAGGGCGCGAACCCCATCGCGCCCCTCAGTGTGTGTGCGTGAGGGTGGGGGATGGGAATACGTTGAATTGGGGATATAGCACTGACAGGTAACTAAGTTTGCTCCCTCTGACCAGTCAGCGGGAGGAATTTCACACCTGAACCTTCCTGACACCTGCGGCAGAGGCTGTGAGGCACATACCTCATTGATGAGCATACGGCTCGCCATGCTGAGTCGGGTCTTGGGTCCAAAGTGACTGGTGATCATGATCCTTAAACTGGCCTCAGAGAAAGAGAGCTGGTGAGGGTAAGCCGAAAGCAGCTCATCGACCATGAGCACCGAGGAGTTGCGGCAGAAATTAGCTGCGAAGAAACAGTAACAACATTAAGCCAAAAGTCTCACCATCTCCCGTCTCCCCATTCGAAGGGCTACTGTTTTCCCCCAGTGCTGTTGAGATTCCCTCAAACCCGTGATACCAACATATGAGCCAGGAGCAGGAGGAGGCCATTCAGCCCCTCAGGCCTGCTCTGCCACTTAATAGGACCGTTGCTGATCTTAAGGTGAGGGGAGAGATACTAAAGGGTCCAGAAGGGCAATCTTTTCACTCAGACGGTGGTGAGTGTCTGGAACGAGCTGCCAGAGGTAGCAGTGGAGGCAGGTACAATTTTGTCTTTTAAAAAGCATTTTAAACAGTTACATTGGGACTAGTTTAGTGGTTAAAAGGAAAAAAGGGCAGCATGGACAAGTTGGGCCGAAGGGCCTGTTTCCATGCTTTAAAAATATTCAAACTCGCTGCTTCCACTGCCTTCTGAGGAAGAGAGTCCCAAAGATTCATGACTTCAGAGAGAAAATAACTCTCCTCATTTCCATCTTGAATGGGCGACGCCTTATGTTTGAACAGTGAACCCTAGTTGTAGATTCTCCCACAAGAATTATAGAATCATCGAATCCCTATAAGGCAGATGGAGGCCAGTCGGCCCATCGAGTCTGCACCCACTCTCCGAAAGAGTATCTTACCTAGGCCTGTAATCCCGTGCATTTACCCCACTAATCCCCCTAACCTACACATCTTTGGACAATAAGGGAAATTTACCAAGGTCAATCCACCTAACCTGCACATCTTTGGAGTGTGGGAGGAAACTGGAGCACCCGGAGGAAACCCACACAGACACGGGGAGAACGTGCAGACTCCGCACAGACAGTGACCCAAGCCGAGAATCGAACCTGGGTCCCTGGCGCTGTGAGGCAGCAGCACAAACCACTCTGCCGCCATGCCACCCCCAAAAAACCCACAACCCTAGAAAGAGACCAGAACAATCAGGATTCCACGAGGGAGATAACCACATTTCGAAAGTCTGGAAATATCATCTCTACATCCACCCTGTTAAGGCTCCTCAGGATCTCATATGTTTCATAGAATCAAAGAATCCCTACAGTTCAGAAGGAGGCCATTCGGCCCATCGAGTCTGCACCAGCAACAATCCCACCCAGACCCTATCCCCGTAATTCCACATAGTCACCCTGCTAATCCCCCTGACACTAGGGTCAACTTAGCATGGCCAATCAACCTAATCAAGTTTGAATCAAGTTGCCGCTTACTCTTCTAGACTCCAGCAGATACAAGTCTAGCGTCTCCAACCTTTCCTCATAAGACAACCCACCAGGCCAGCTATTAATCTGGTAAATCTTCTCTGAATGCATGGTGGCCTCCAATGTGATGACTCAAAACTCCACGTAGAAACATAGAAGCTTAGAAGATATGAAAAGGAGGAGGCCATTCGGCCCTTCGAGCCTGCTCCGCCATTCATTACAATCATGGCTGATCGTCCAACTCAATAGTCTAATCCTGCTTTCTCCCCATAACCTGTGATCCTATTCACCCCAAGTGCTACATCCAGCCACCTCTTGAATACATTCAATGTTTTGGCATCAACTACTTCCTGTGGTAATGAATTCCACAGGCTCACCACTCCTTGGTTGAAGAAATGTCTCCTCACCTCTGTCCTAAATGGTCTACTCTGAATCTTCAGACTGTGACCCCTGGTTCTGGACTCCCCCCACCATCGGGAACATCCTCCCTGCATCTACCCTGTCTAGTTCTGTTAGAATTTTATAAGTCTCTATGAAATCCCCCCTCATTCATCTGAACTCCAGCGAAAACAATCCTAACCGAGTCAATCTCTTCTCAAACATCAGTCCCGCCATCCCCGGAATCAGCCTGGTAAACCTTTGCTGCACTCCCTCAAGAGCAAGAACATCCTTCCTCAGAAAAGGAGACCAAAACTGCACAAAATACTCTAGATGTGGCCTCACCAAGGCCCTGTATAATTGCAACAACACATCCCTGCTCCTGTACTCGAAACCTCTCGTAATGAAGGACAACATACCATTTGCCTTCTTTACCGCCTGCTGCACCTGCATGCTTACCTTCAGCGACTGGTGCACAAGGACACCCAGGTCCCGCTGCACACTCCCTTCTCCCAATTTACAACCATTTAGGTAGTAATCTGCCTTCTTGTTTTTGCTTCCAGAGTGAAAAACCTCACATTTATCCAAATTATGCTGCATCTGCCATTGATTAGCCCACTCACCCAACCTGTCCAGATCATTCTGAAGGATCTCTGCATCCTCGTCACAGTTCACCCTCCCACCCAACTTGGTATCACCTGCAAACTTTGAGATGTTACATTTGTTTCCTCATCCAAATCATTAATATATATTGTGAATAGCTGGGGCCCCAGCGCCGATCCCTGTGGCACTCCACTAGTTGCTGCCTGCCAATTTGAAAAGTACCCATTAATTCCTATTCTTTGTTTCCTCTCTGCCAACCAGTTTTCTATAAATCTCAATAGACTTCCCCCAATCCCATGCGCTTTAATCTTGCACGATAATCTCTTGTGCAGAACTTTGTCAAACGCTTTCTGAAAGTCCAAATATACCACATCGACTGGTTCCCCTTTGTCAACTCTACTAGTTACATCTTCAAAGAATTCCAACAGATTTGTCAAGCATGATTTCCCCTTCATAAATCCATGCTGACTCTGTCTGATCCTGCCACTGCTTTCTAAATGCTCTGTTATAAAGTCCTTTGATTTTGATTTGATTTGATTTATGATTGTCACATGTATTAGCATACAGTGAAAAGTATTGTTTCTTGCACACTATACAGGCAAAGTATACGGTTCATAGAGAAAGAAACAAGAGAGTGTAGTGTTACGGTCATAGCCAGGGGGTAGAGAAAGATCAACTTAATGCGAGATAGGTCCATTCTAAAGTCTGACGGCAGCAGACGCTTGGTACATGACCTCAGACTTTGTATCTTTTTCCCGAGGAAGAAGGTGGAAGAGAGAATGTCCGGCATGCGTGGGGTCCTTGATTATGCTGGCTGCTTTGCCGAGGCAGCGGGAAGTGCAGACAGAGTCAATGGATGGGAGGCTGGTTTGCGTGATGGATTGGGCTACATTCACGACCTTTTGTAGTTTCTTGCGCAGAGCAGGAGCCATGCCAAGCTGTGATACAGCCAGAAAGAATGCTTTCTGTGGTGTATCTGTAAAAGTTGGTGAGAGTCGTAGCTGACATGCCAAATTTCCTTAGTTTTCTGAGAAAGTAGAGGCGTTGGTGGGCTTTCTTAACTAGTGTCGGCATGGGGGGACCAGGACAGATTGTTGGTGATCTGGACACCAAAAAACATGAAGCTCTCGATCCTTTCTACTTCGTCCCCATTGATGTAGACAGGAGCATGTTCTCCTTTACGCTTCCTGAAGTCAATGACAATCTCCATTGTTTTGTTGATATTGAGGGAGAGATTATTGTCGCTGCACCAGTTCACCAGATTCTCTATTTCATTCATGTACTCTGTCTCGTCATTGTTTGAGATCTGACCCACTACGGTGGTGTTGTCGGCAAACTTGAAAATCGAATTGGAGGGGAATTTGGCCGCACAGTCATAGGTGTATAAGGAGTATAGTAGGGGGCTGAGGACACAGCCTTGTGGGCACCGGTGTTGAGGATGATTGTGGAGGAGGTGTTGTTGCCTATCCTTACTGATTGTGATCTGTGAGTTAGGAATGGATTCGAGAAATTTCCCCACTATCGATGTTAAGCTTACTGGTCTATAATTTCCTGTTTTCTCTCTGCCTCCCTTTTTGAATATTGGAGTGACATTCGCTACCCTCCAATCTGCAGGGACTGTCCCAGAGTCTATGGAATCCTGGAAGATGACCACCAAAGCATCCACTATTTCTAGAGCCACTTCCTTAAGTACTCTGGGGTGTAGATTATCAGGCCCTGGGGATTTATCCGCCTTCAATCCCATCAATTTTTCGAGCACCATTTCTCTACTAATATTGATCTCCCTCAGCTCTTCTCTCTCTCTAAATCTTGCATTCTCCAACATTTCTGGCATTTGATTTGTGTCCTCTTTTGTGAAGACAGAACCAAAGTATGTATTCAGTTGCTCGGCCATTTCTTTGTCCCCTATTATATATTCCCCCATTTCTGTCTGTAGGGGATCTACATTTGGCTTCACCAACCTCTTTCTCTTCACGTATCCATAGAAACTCTTAGTGTCAGTCTTTATGTTCCCTGCAAGCTTACTTTCGAACTGTATTTTCCCCTTCTTAATCAATCCCTTGGTCCTTCGTTGCTGAATTCTAAACTTTTTTTTGGCCAATCTGTATGCTTCTTCCTTAGATCGGATACTCTCTCTAATTTCCTTTGTAAGCCCTCTTACCCATTTTGCTTTTTTGTGTTTATATCCAATTCAATTCAATCAAAGTCCAATTCAAAGTCCCAACAAGTGAGATATTCCCGATCGAAGCTGACAAGTCAGTCTCACCACTTCCTGTCTTGGGCTTGATCTACATGATCCAAGCTGATTGGAGCAGGCGTTGCACCTCCTCCAAGGCGTGATCTCATTTGCATCTTAGCCAAAAGGCCGAGATGCCACTTAAAAAAAAATTGCTTCAAATGAAGCCTCGGTGTAACCTCAGGACTAAAACCAGGTGCAGGACAACATAACTACACCTGATCTGAGCTTTTAGCAGGAATAATCAGTTTTTAAAAAATACTTTTCCAATTCAATCAAATCAAATCCAATTCAGAGTCTCAACAAGTTGAGACATTTCAGATCCAGGCTGACAAGACAGGGCGGGAGACCAAACCACCCTGTCCTGGGCCTGATCTACATGAGCCAAGCTGATTGGAGAAGGGGGAGGTTCCCCCTCCAAGACCTGAGCTCATTTGCATCTTAGCCGAAAGGCCGAGATGCCGCTTTAAAAAATTGCTTCATATGAAACATATGAAGCCTCAGCGCAACCCAATGACCTCAACCAAGCGCGGCCGACCATGGGCTGCCGACCACACTACATTTGATCTTAGCCAAAAGGCCGAGAAGAATCAGTTGCTACAGTTCCCCTTTGTGCTCTTTGAATGTTTGCCATTGCCTATCCACTGTCATCCCTTTAAGTAACTCTCCCCACTCTTCTCGGCCTTTTGGCTAAGATCAAGTGTAGTATGGTCGGCCGCACTTGGTTGAGGTCATTAGGTTACACTGAAGCTTCATATGTTTCATATGAAGCAATTTTTAAAAGCGGCATCTCGGCCTTTTGGCTAAGATGCAAATGAGCTCAGGTCTTGGAGGAGGAACCTCCCCCTTCTCCAATCAGCTTGGCTCATGTAGATCAGGCCCAGGACAGGGTGGTTTGGTCGCTCGCCCTGTCTTGTCAGCCTGGATCTGAAATGTCTCAACTGGTTGAGACTCTGAATTGGATTTGATTTGATTGAATTGGAAAAGTATTAAAAAAAACTCTCCCCACTCTATCAAGGCCAACCCAGGCTTCATATCCTCATAGTTTCCTTTATTAAGATTCAGCACCATGTGCTGACTTTTAGCCAGGAAGTGGGCCGCTGAAGCTGCCCAGTTGTTTGCAGTCACCTGTCGATCATTTCAATTTCTTTGTTTGGAAATTTCCAAAGACTCATCACATTTAACAAAAATTTGTTCCCTCTTTGTGTTTGGGTCTTGTCGTGTTGGACCATCACTTGTTCTGATCTTCAATTTATTTTCATCGAAAAAACGAAAGCACAGGCCAGAAGAAACCACAAGAAACTACAAATGGATGGGAGGCTGGTTTGCGTGATGGATTGGGCTACATTCACGACCTTTTGCAAAGGGTCGTGAACAAAGCCCAGTCCATCACACAAACCAGCCTCCCATCCATTGACTCTGTCTACACTTCCCGCTGCCTCGGCAAAGCAGCCAGCATAATTAGGGACCCCACACACCCTGGACATTCTCTCTTCCACCTTCTTCCGTCGAGAAAAGATACAAATGTCTGAGATCACGTACCAACCGACTCAAGAACAGCTTCTTCCCTGCAGTCATCAGAATGGACTTACCTTGTATTAAGTTGATATTTCTCTACACCCTAGCTATGACTGTAACACTACATTCTGCATTCTCTTCTTTCCTTCTCTATGAACGGTATGCTTTGTCTGTATAGCGCGCAAGAAACAATACTTTTCATTGTATCCCAATACATGTGATAATAATAAATCAAATCAAACATTAAGTTGATCTTTCTCTAGACCCTAGCTATGACTGTAACACAATATTCGGTACCCTCTCCTTTCCTTCTCCCCTATGTACTCTATGAGCGGTATGCTTTGTTTATTTAGCGCGCAAGAAACAATACTTTTCACTGCATCCCAATGTGACAATGATAAATCAAATCAAATCAAACCATCCTTCTCCCATTAGTCCCCTCTGCTGGCACCCTCCCCCTCTTGAAAACCAACCTCCCTTACAACGCCCCTCGATTCAAGTTCCCTCACTTCCATGTCTCTCCTTTTTGTGTGAGGCGCGTTGTGTGAATAGGTGACATTGATTTGATGGATAGGTTACCCACATGGAGCCTCGGCCGTACCTTTCTTCAGTAGGACCACCGTTGCATCACAGTTGCTGTTGTCATCCATTTCTGTATTATTTGCGTTCCCGTTGGCCATGTTCACAGAAGCCTTTTTCCACTTGTTTTCGAAGAAAATTTGCATTGCGCTGTTGAACCTGAGACCAGGAAGAGCAGTCGTTAGCAAAACACATCAGAGAATTATTGCACAACACAAATCTTTGAAGTCAGAAGTCGATATCGTAAGACCAAATATATTAACGTTTCCCATGGCACAGTGGTTAGCACTGCTGCCTCACAGCTCCAGGGACCCAGGTTCAATTCCCAGCTAGGGTCACTGTCTGTGCGGAGTCTGCACGTTCTCCATGTGTCTGCGTGGGTTTCCTCCGGGTGCTCCGGTTTCATCCCACAGTCCAAAGATGTGCAGGTTAGGTGGATCGGCCAAGCTAAATTGCCCCTTAGTGTCCCGCGATGCATAGGTTAGAGGGATTAGCGGGGTAAATACGTGGGGTTGTGGGGATAGGGCCTGGTTGGGATTGTTGTGGGTGCAGGCTTGATGGGTCGAATGGCCTCCTTCTGCACTGAAGGAACTCTATGAATACTTGTGATGGAGTACAATGCATATTTCATTGTCGTGAAGCTTGTGGAGCCTTTCAGAGACACACAGTGAGATATGAGATAAACTCACGCCTTTCTCAGGGGAAGAGTGTTTAGCGTTGGTTCCACCTTCTGCAGGGTAGGTCGTGACACAATGGGGTGAACTTTCCCATTCCGCCCACCACGGGAATCGTAGCGGGCGAGGGGGGTGGGACCATGGAAAGGTCCGTTGATCTCGGGCGGGATCTTTCAAGGCGGCCAGAAAACCCCACCCCATGGGTTTCCAAATCTCGGTGGCAGTCAGTGCTGCCCTTGCCCGAACTACAATCCGACCCTTTGCGCCCCTCATCATCCAATCCCGCTTCACATCCCATTCCCACAGCAGAAAATATGGAAGTTGTGGCCATGCGGCCCATCTCCTTATTGTAGGCCTCAGCGAGGTACAAGCAGGGGTTCTTCACATCAGCAAAAGGCAACGTTTGGAACAGGTGTGGATGTTGATTTTTATTATTTATTCTTTCATGGGACGTGGGCATCGCTGACTGGGCCAGCATTTGTTGCCCATCCCTACGGGGCGGCACGGTGGCACAGTGGTTAGCACTGCTACCTCACAGCGCCAGGGACCCGGGTTCGATTCCCGGCTTGGGTCACTGTCTGTGCGGAGTCTGCACATTCTCCCCGTGTCTGCGTGGGTTTCCTCCGGGTGCTCCGGTTTCCTCCCACACTCCAAAAGACGTGCTGGTTTAGCATTGGCCATGCTAAATTCTCCCTCCGTGTACCCGAACAGGCGCCGGAGTGCGGTGACTTGGGGATTTTCACAGTAACTTCATTGCAGCGTTAATGTAAGCCTACTTGTGACACGAATAAATAAAAACAAACAAATTGTTCTTAAACCGAATGGACCTGCTGGGCCATTTAAGAGTCAACCTACATTCCTGTGGCTCTGGACTCACATGTAGACCAGACCGGGTAAGGACGGCAGATTTCCATCATTAAAGGACATTAATGAACCAGATTTTTACAACAATTGATGACAGTTGCCATGTCCATCATTGCTGAGGCTAGTTTTTATTAATTGAATTTAAATTCAACCTAATCCCATGCTGGGATTTGAACCCATGCCCTTAGAGCATTAGCCTGGGTCCCTGGTGACATTACCATTCGGCCATCCTCTCCACTGGCGAGTTGAGGTACAGAGTCGAGCTGAAAGAGTCCAATAATGAGACTGACAAATGTCCAGTCATTTTCCTACATTTAATTTTGGTGTTAAATAGGGGTGGCACGGTAGCACAGTGGTTAGCACTGCTGCCTCACAGCTCCAGGGTCCCGGGTTCGATTCCCGG
Organism: Mustelus asterias; assembly: GCF_964213995.1. Taxonomy (NCBI): domain Eukaryota; kingdom Metazoa; phylum Chordata; class Chondrichthyes; order Carcharhiniformes; family Triakidae; genus Mustelus; species Mustelus asterias. Next base: position 88,724,432 of record NC_135815.1, on the reverse strand, counting down.
CTTGGGTCATTGTCTGTGCGGAGTCTGCACATTCTCCCCGTGTCTGTGTGGGTTCCCTCCGGCTGCTCCGGTTTCCTCCCACGTGAAAGACATCCTGGTTAGGTTCATTGCTAAATTTTCCCTCAGTGTACCCGAACAGGTACCGGAGTGTGGCGACCACGGGATTTTCACGATAACTTCATTGCAGTGTTAATGTAAGTCTACTTGTGACACTAATAGAGTATAAGAGTTGCCGAATTATGTTACAGTTGTATAAAATGCTGGTTAGGCCACATTTGGAATACTGTGTCCAATTCTGATCGCCACACTACCAAAAGGTCGTGGATGCTTTGGGGAGGGTACAGAAAAGATTTACCAGGATGTTGCCTGGTATGGAGGGTATTAGCTATGAGGAGAGATTGAATAAATTGGGATTGTTCTCCCTGGAAAGGCTGAGGGGCGACCTGGTAGAAGTTTATAAAATTATGAGGGGGATAGATAGGGTGAACGGTTGGAAGCTTTTTCCCAGGGCAGAAATGACAATTACAAGGGGGGCACAAGTTCAAGATAAAGGGGGAAGAGGTTCAGTGGAGATGTGCGGGGGAACTTTTTTACACAGAGGGTGTTGGGGGTCTGTAATGCACTGCCAAGCGAGGTGGTTGAGGCAGATACGTTAGTGACATTTAAGACTTACCTGGATAGGTACATGAACAGGCGAGGTATGGAGGGGTACAGGCGGTTGGTCTAGATAGGACAATGTGATCGGCGCAGGCTTGGAGGGCCGAAGGGCCTGTTCCTGTGCTGTACTGTTCTTTGTTCTTTTGTTCTTTGTAACAAATGAACTTTAAACTTTAATTAAGTATGTTTGTGCTTTGCCAGATCCACTGTAAATCCACAGCAGAATCTACAGGTAAAGGTGGCCACACCTGCATTAGTCAGAGGAGCCGTGACTGAGAGGTAGAAACACAACCCAGACCAAGTTATACTGCTTGTTACAAAAATATTCCCTAAGCCTGGCACGGTCATTAGCTGCAAAGGTCACAAATCATAGAATCCCTACAGTGCAGAAGGAGGCCATTCGGTCCATCGAGTCTGCACCGACTACAATCCCACCCAGGCCCTATCCCCATAACCCCATGTATTTACCCTAGCTAGTTGCCCTGACACAAAGGGGCAATTTAGCGTGGCCAATTCATCTAACCCACACATCGTTGGACTGTGGGAGGAAACCGGAGCAACCCCACGCAGACACGGGGAGAACGTGCCAACTCCACACAGAGGGTCACCCGAGACCGGAATTGAACCCGGGTCCCTGGCGCTGTGAGGCAGCAGTGCTAACCACTGTGCCACAGAGCCGTCCAACTACTGTGCCATCCACGGTGCCCAGGTGAAAAATCTTCGTTGCTTTCAAAAACCTTCCAAGGGCCTGTACAAGGAAGTTGGCAGCAAGGCCAGGTATGTTGGCCAAAAGGTGGTAATGCAGGATAGGAGGCCAAAGGCGGAGCGTTTGTGGGCGGTTTTCATTCCAATGAAGCTCGATTCACCAGCGACCAGTCTCTCCCCGTCGATAACAAGAGGGGCTGAAGATACAACGGAATCCGTACTCACTTCATGATGAGAATGTAGACGGCGTACATTGAGATCAACACCAGAGACTCCCACCTGGTGAGGAAATTCACACAAAACCTGGGATTAATCTTTGCAAAGCAGCGAGAAACTGCTGGAATTCTGCAAACTGCAAAATATCCAGCAATTCCGAAAGGATAACAACACAACACTAAATCCCAGAGCAGATAGAGAGGGAATGGTCAGTGTGGCCGGAGAGAGGGAACGGTCAGTGTGGCCGGAGAGAGGGAACGGTCAGTGTGGCCGGAGAGAGGGAACGGTCAGTGTGGCTGGAGAGAGAGTGAACGGTCAGTGTGGCCGGAGAGAGTGAATGGTCAGTGTGGAGGGAGAGTGGGAATGGTCAGTGTGGAGGGAGAGAGTGAATGGTCAGTGTGGAGGGAGAGAGTGAATGGTCAGTGTGGATGGAGAGAGTGAATGGTCAATGTGGATGGAGAGAGGGAATGGTCAGTGTGGATGGAGAGAGTGAACGGTCAGTGTGGCTGGAGAGAGTGAACGGTCAGTGTGGATGGAGAGAGTGGACGGTCAGTGTGGATGGAGAGAGTGAACGGTCAGTGTGGATGGAGAGTGAATGGTCAGTGTGGATGGAGAGAGAGTGAACGGTCAGTGTGGCTGGAGAGAGTGAATGGTCAGCGTGGAGGGAGTGGATGGGCGGTCAGCGTGGAAGCGGTGGATGGATGGTCAGCATGGAGGGGGTGGATGTACAGTCGGTGTGGATGGAGAGAGTGAATGGTCAGTGTGGAGGGAGTGGATGGACGGTCAGTGTGGAGGGTGTGGTTGGACGGTCAGTGTGGAGGGAGTGGATGGACGGTCAGTGTGGAGGGGGTGGTTGGGCGGTCAGTGTGGAGAGGGTGGTTGGGCGGTCAGTGTGGAGGGGGTGGTTGGACGGTCAGTGTGGAGGGAGTGGATGGACGGTCAGTGTGGAGGGGGTGGATGGACGGTCAGTGTGGATGGAGTGGATGGGTGGTCAGTGTGGATGGAGAGAGTGAATGGTCAGTGTGGAGGGGGTGGATGGACGGTCAGTGTGGAGGGGGTGGTTGGACGGTCAGTGTGGAGGGAGTGGATGGATGGTCAGTGTGGACGGAGTGGATGGACGGTCAGTGTGGAGGGGGTGGTTGGACGGTCAGTGTGGAGAGAGTGGATGGACGGTCAGTGTGGAGGGAGTGGATGGACGGTCAGTGTGGAGGGGGTGGATGGACGGTAAGTGTGGAGGGAGTGGATGGGCGGTCAGTGTGGAGGGGGTGGATGGACGGTCAGTGTGGAGGGGGTGGTTGGGCGGTCAGTGTGGAGGGGGTGGTTGGACGGTCAGTGTGGAGAGAGTGGATGGACGGTCAGTGTGGAGGGAGTGGATGGGCGGTCAGTGTGGAGGGGGTGGATGGGCGGTCAGTGTGGAGGGGGTGGTTGGGCGGTCAGTGTGGAGGGAGTGTGGAGGGAGTGGATGGACGGTCAGTGTGGAGGGAGTGGATGGGCGGTCAGTGTGGAGGGGGTGGATGGACGGTCAGTGTGGAGGGGGTGGATGGACGGTCAGTGTGGAGGGAGTGGATGGACGGTCAGTGTGGAGGGGGTGGTTGGACGGTCAGTGTGGAGGGGGTGGTTGGACGGTCAGTGTGGAGGGGGTGGTTGGACGGTCAGTGTGGAGGGGGTGGTTGGACGGTCAGTGTGGAGGGGGTGGTTGGACGGTCAGTGTGGAGAGGTGGATGGATGGTCAGTGTGGAGGGGGTGGATGGATGGTCAGTGTGGAGGGAGTGGATGGATGGTCAGTGTGGAGGGGGTGGATGGATGGTCAGTGTGGAGGGAGTGGATGGGCGGTCAGTGTGGAGGGGGTGGATGGATGGTCAGTGTGGAGGGAGTGGATGGGCGGTCAGTGTGGAGGGGGTGGATGGACGGTCAGTGTGGAGGGGGTGGATGGACGATCAGTGTGGAGGGAGTGGATGGACGGTCAGTGTGGAGGGAGTGGATGGACGGTCAGTGTGGAGGGGGTGGATGGATGGTCAGTGTGGAGGGAGTGGATGGACGGTCAGTGTGGAGGGAGTGGATGGGTGGTCAGTGTGGAGGGAGTGGATGGACGGTCAGTGTGGAGGGGGTGGATGGACGGTCAGTGTGGAGGGAGTGGATGGGCGGTCAGTGTGGAGGGAGTGGATGGACGGTCAGTGTGGAGGGGGTGGATGGGCGGTCAGTGTGGAGGGAGTGGATGGGCGGTCAGTGTGGAGGGGGTGGTTGGATGGTCAGTGTGGAGGGAGTGGATGGATGGTCAGTGTGGAGGGGGTGGATGGATGGTCAGTGTGGAGGGAGTGGATGGACGGTCAGTGTGGAGGGGGTGGTTGGATGGTCAGTGTGGAGGGAGTGGATGGATGGTCAGTGTGGAGGGGGTGGATGGATGGTCAGTGTGGAGGGAGTGGATGGACGGTCAGTGTGGAGGGGGTGGATGGATGGTCAGTGTGGAGGGAGTGGATGGATGGTCAGTGTGGAGGGAGTGGATGGGCGGTCAGTGTGGAGGGAGTGGATGGATGGTCAGTGTGGAGGGAGTGGATGGGCGGTCAGTGTGGAGGGGGTGGATGGATGGTCAGTGTGGAGGGAGTGGATGGGCGGTCAGTGTGGAGGGGCTGGATGGGCGGTCAGTGTGGAGGGGGTGGTTGGGCGGTCAGTGTGGAGGGAGTGTGGAGGGAGTGGATGGACGGTCAGTGTGGAGGGAGTGGATGGGCGGTCAGTGTGGAGGGAGTGGATGGACGGTCAGTGTGGAGGGAGTGGATGGACGGTCAGTGTGGAGGGAGTGGATGGGCGGCCAGTGTGGAGGGGCTGGATGGGCGGTCAGTGTGAAGGGGGTGGTTGGGCGGTCAGTGTGGAGGGAGTGGATGGGCGGTCAGTGTGGAGGGAGTGGATGGACGGTCAGTGTGGAGGGAGTGGATGGACGGTCAGTGTGGAGGGAGTGGATGGGCGGTCAGTGTGGAGGGAGTGGATGGACGGTCAGTGTGGAGGGAGTGGATGGACGGTCAGTGTGGAGGGAGTGGATGGGCGGTCAGTGTGGAGGGGGTGGATGGACGGTCAGTGTGGAGGGTGTGGATGGACGGTCAGTGTGGAGGGGGTGGATGGACGGTCAGTGTGGAGGGGGTGGATGGACGGTCAGTGTGGAGGGGGTGGTTGGACGGTCAGTGTGGAGGGGGTGGTTGGACGGTCAGTGTGGAGGGGGTGGTTGGATGGTCAGTGTGGAGGGAGTGGATGGATGGTCAGTGTGGAGGGGGTGGATGGATGGTCAGTGTGGAGGGAGTGGATGGGCGGTCAGCGTGGAGGGGGTGGATGGATGGTCAGTGTGGAAGGGGTGGATGGATGGTCAGTGTGGAGGGAGTGGATGGGCGGTCAGTGTGGAGGGGGTGGATGATGGTCAGTGTGGAGGGAGTGGATGGGCGGTGAGTGTGGAGGGGGTGGTTGGACGGTCAGTGTGGAGGGAGTGGATGGGCGGTCAGTGTGGAGGGAGTGGATGGACGGTCAGTGTGGAGGGAGTGGATGGACGGTCAGTGTGGAGGGAGTGGATGGGCGGTCAGTGTGGAGGGGCTGGATGGGCGGTCAGTGTGGAGGGGGTGGTTGGGCGGTCAGTGTGGAGGGAGTGGATGGGCGGTCAGTGTGGAGGGAGTGGATGGGCGGTCAGTGTGGAGGGAGTGGATGGACGGTCAGTGTGGAGGGGGTGGATGGGCGGTCAGTGTGGAGGGGGTGGATGGATGGTCAGTGTGGAGGGAGTGGATGGACGGTCAGTGTGGAGGGAGTGGATGGGCGGTCAGTGTGGAGGGGGTGGTTGGATGGTCAGTGTGGAGGGAGTCGATGGACGGTCAGTGTGGAGGGAGTGGATGGACGGTCAGTGTGGAGGGGGTGGTTGGACGGTCAGTGTGGAGGGGGTGGTTGGACGGTCAGTGTGGAGGGGGTGGATGGGCGGTCAGTGTGGAGGGAGTGGATGGACGGTCAGTGTGGAGGGGGTGGATGGGCGGTCAGTGTGGAGGGGGTGGATGGATGGTCAGTGTGGAGGGAGTGGATGGACGGTCAGTGTGGAGGGAGTGGATGGGCGGTCAGTGTGGAGGGGGTGGTTGGATGGTCAGTGTGGAGGGAGTGGATGGATGGTCAGTGTGGAGGGGGTGGATGGATGGTCAGTGTGGAGGGAGTGGATGGACGGTCAGTGTGGAGGGGGTGGTTGGATGGTCAGTGTGGAGGGAGTGGATGGATGGTCAGTGTGGAGGGGGTGGATGGATGGGCGGTGTGGAGGGAGTGGATGGACGGTCAGTGTGGAGGGGGTGGATGGATTGTCAGTGTGGAGGGAGTGGATGGATGGTCAGTGTGGAGGGAGTGGATGGGCGGTCAGTGTGGAGGGATGGATGGGCGGTCAGTGTGGAGGGGGTGGATGGATGGTCAGTGTGGAGGGAGTGGATGGACGGTCAGTGTGGAGGGAGTGGATGGACGGTCAGTGTGGAGGGAGTGGATGGGCGGTCAGTCTGGAGGGGGTGGATGGACGGTCAGTGTGGAGGGAGTGGATGGACGGTCAGTGTGGAGGGAGTGGATGGACGGTCAGTGTGGAGGGAGTGGATGGACGGTCAGTGTGGAGGGAGTGGATGGGCGGTCAGTGAGTACAGAATGTCGATCGCTTTATTGCGGTTGGTGAGTATTTTATTTGTCGATCGAATCGACCATATTTGTGAGAGTGACGATTGTTGCAGAGACCCGGGCGGGCGGAATCTGTGTTTAAAACCATTTCCAATATTCATACAGATTGATTCTGTATCTTTATTGGGTGAGATTATTCAGTGTAACGGTGAATCAGGGACAGGCCTTACGTTAATGCGGAACATTTAACATCGGAGAAGTCGGATTGTTCAGTATTTTGAATAAAAGATACTCACCAAGAAACCTTTTCATCGTAAATAATCTGCAGAGAAAATTAACCAGTTACTGTTTGTAGAACTTAGCGTTTATCAGCACTGTTTCAATTTCAAATAAAGAAATTAAACACTCAATCCTCCAGAATAAAATCAGCACGAATTTAGGAATATATATTCAGCGGTAACATAAAGAGCATGAAGAAAGGAAAGTACAGCACAGGGTCAGGCCATTCGGCCCTCCAAGCCCGTGCTGATCATGATGCCCTAACTAAACTACAAATAAAAACCTTCTGCCCTTACTCAGTCCGTACCCCTCTATCCCCTCCCTATTCATGAACCCATCCAGATGCCTCTTAAATGTTGCTAATGTGCCTGCTTCCACCACCTCCTCTGGCAGCGCGTTCCAGGCACCCACCACTCTCTGCATGAAAAACCTCCCCCGCACATCTCCCTTAAACTTTCCCCCTCTCACCTTGAACCTGTGCCCTTCCCCGCGTCTCTGACTCTTCCACCCTGAGTAAAAGCCTCTGACTATCCACCCTGTCTGTGCCTCTCATCATTTTGTCAACCTCAGGTCTCCCCTCAGCCTAGTGAAAACAATCCTAGTTTATTCGGGCGGCACGGTAGCACAGTGGTGAGCACTGCTGCTTCACAGCTCCAGGGACCTGGGTTCGATTCCCGGCTCGGGTCACTGTCTGTGTGGAGTTTGCACATACTCCCCGTGTCTGCGTGGGTTTCCTCCGGGTGCTCCGGTTTCCTCCCACAGTCCAAAAATGTGCGGGTTAGGTTGATTGGCCGTGCTAAAATTGCCCCTTGGTGTCCTGAGATGTGTAGGTTAGAGGGATTAGCAGGTGGATATGGGGGTAGGGCCTGGGTGGGATTGTGGTCGGTGCAGACTCGATGGGCCGAATGGCCTCCTTCTGCACTGTAGGGATTCTATGATGATTTCTATGATTCAATCTCTCCTCATAGCCAACACCCTCGAGACCAGGCAACATCCTGGTGAACCTTCTTTGCACCCTCTCTAAAGCTTCCAAAGTGGGATTCGGGTTCAATTCCTGGTTTGGGTCACTGTCTGTGTGGAGTTTGCACATTCTCCCCGTGTCTGCGTGGGTTTCCTCTGGGTGCTGGTTAGGTGCATTGGCCATGATAAATTCTCCCTTAGTGTACCCGAACAGGCGCCGGAGTGTGGCATCTGGGGGATTTTCACAGTAACTTCATTGCAGTGTTAACGTAAGCCTACTGGTGGCACTAATAAATAGACTTATAAAAAAATCTTCAAAATCCCACCAGGGGTGAACGGTGGTAACATTCTGGGTGTTAATTTCATAGTTTTCCCTCAATATCAGTTCGTCACATCGTTGTACTTTTCATGGTGAAGGGATGATTGAATAGCCTCATGTTGACAGATGTAAATCAGAGTGTGACTGTCAGTCCTTCCTGTGTGGAGACTGAGTTACAACAGCCCTGACGGATTGCAACTGAACCATTTTCTGCAACTCCACAAACTCTTGCAGGAATGAAGAATAACCACCAGATGGCGGTCAAACCCCAAACATATCAGGCACACTTACAAAGTTGAGGCTTTTAATCTCTCCAGCGACTGGCTTACATAACGGAGTTCCAGATGGGCTTAGCAGAAGTATGCAACATAGAAACTAGAAGCAGGAGTAGGCCATTCGGCCCTTCAAGCCTGTTCTGCCATTCATTTTGATCATCAAATTCAATATTCTGATTTCCCCCTTCTTCCCCATATCCCTTGATCCCTTTAGCCCCAAGAACTATATCTAATTTCTTCTTGAAATCACACAACGTTTTGGCCTCAACTGCTTTCTGTGGTAGTGAATTCCACACATTCACCACCCTCTGGGTGAAGAAATGTTTCAGTTCTAAGAGGTTTATCTCTTATCCTCAAACTATGACCCCTAGTTCTGGACCCCCCCCCCCACCATTGGGAACATTCTTTCTGAATCTACCCTGTCTAACCCTGTTAGTATTTTATGAGTTTCTATGAGATCCCCTCTCACTCTTCTAAACTCCAGTGAATACAATCCTAACCGACTTATTCTCTCCTCATATGACAGACCTGCCATCCCAGGAATCAGCCTGGTAAACCTTCGCTGTACTCCCTCTATAGCAAGGACATCCTTCCTCAGATAAGGACACCAAAACTGCACACAATACTCCAGGTGTGGCCTCACCACCGCCCAATACAATTGCAGTGAAACATCTCTATTCCTATACTCTAATCCTCTCACTATGAAGGCCAAGATACAGTGTTTAGCACTGCTGCCTCACAGTGCCAGGGACCCAGGTTCGATTCCTGGCTTGGGTCACTGTCTGTGCGGAGTCTGCACGTTCTCCCCGTGTCTGCGTGGGTTTCCTCCGGGTGCTCCGGTTTCCTCCCATAGTCTGAAAGACATGCTGGTTGGGTGCATTGGCCGTGCTAAATTCTCCCTCAGTGTACCTGAACAGGCGCTGGAGTGTGGGGACTAGGGGATTTTCACAGTAACTTCATTGCAGTGTTAATGTAAGCCTACTTGTGACTAATAAATAAACTTTTACTTTATTTGCTTTCTTTACTGCCTGCGTTAGGTCACTGACGACGATGATCTTGTGTGCTCGAGTTGTTTGAGGGATTGAGGTCTCTGAGCTCTCTCTGCCGTCCCTGCGTTAGCTGATCAGTTGCTTTCATTACCATTGCACTTGACGCCGAGGGCTCGCGTAAGGCCTCCCACCTTGCACCCCACTCACAATCGAAGCTGCTGTAATACGTCCTCGGAGGCAGAAGTCCCTTCCCCAAAATCCCTTTATTTACAAGTCTGACAACAGCATACAGAGGGCTTTCAGTTAGCAGTCTCCACTCGGAGTCCCAGAGGAACTGACACGCCTGGTTCAGTACAAAGCAGGAGGCTCCCTGATTGGCCCATCATTTGGGTCCTTAATCAGGGAGTTCATATTCTAACAGGCCCACCTCAATTGCCTGAGTAAAATCATTACAGCTGCCCGTGTCATAACTCACACGTGGTCCCGTTTGCATGTTGCCCCAGCACTCATTACAAAATGGCTGCCAACCTGACGACTCTGCAATTTTAAAATGCTCACCCTTCATTTTGAATGGGGAAGGTGCGGGGTTCCAGGGACAGAGTGGGGGAGAGGGCCTGAGTAAGATGCTCTGTCAGAGAGTTGTTGCAGACTCTTTATTTATTAGTCACAAGTTGGCTTACATTAACACTGCAATGAAGTTACTGTGAAAATCCCCTAGTCGCCACACTCCGGCACCTGTTCGGGTACACTGAGGGAGAATTTAGCACAACCAATCCACCTAACGTCTTTGGACACTAAGGGATAATCTAGCATGGCCAATCCACCTAACCTGCACATCCTTTGGCACTGTGGGAGGAAACCGGAGCACCCGGAGGAAACCCACGTAGACACGGGGAGAACGTACAGACTCCACACAGACTGTGACCCAAGCCGGGAATCGAACCCGGGTCCCTGGCGCTGTGAGGCAGCAGTGCTAACCACTGTGCCACCGTGTCGCTTCAATTCAATGGGCGAAATGGCCTCCTTCTGCACTCTCAGGGATTCTATGTCACCCATCCTTGCTGGAGTGTAACCGCTGTGGACATGGCAGAGGCCGGCATTCCCCAATCCGCCAGATTTCATCGTGCAAACATGCACTAGCACCGCTCTACGCAGCTTCATGTCAGCGAACCACTTTATTCAGATCCAAAGCTAAATATTTGGATTACTGAGATTCACTGCGTCAATCTCAGCGATTCATCTTGGTGTGAATCATCAGTGCTTTAAGGAGCTTCAAAAGTACATAGCAGAAAATTAATTAATCATAGAATCCCTACAGTGCAGAAGGAGGCCATTTGGCCCATCGAGTCTGCACTGACAATAATTCCACCCAGGCCTCATCCCCATAACCCCAAGTATATACCGTGCTAAGCCCCCTGACACTAAGGGAGAATTGAGCATGGCCAATGCACCTAACCTGTGACATGGTAGCACAGTGGTTAGCACTGCTGCCTCACAGCGCCAGGAACCCGGGTTCGATTCCCGGGTTGGGTGACTGTCTGTGTGGAGTTTGCACGTTCTCCCTGTGTCTGCGTGGGTTTCCTCCGGGTGCTCCGGTTTCCTCCCACAGCACGAAAGACGTGCGGGTTAGGTGGGTTGGCCATGCTAAATCGCCCCTTAGTGTCAGGGGGACTAGCTAATGCATGGAGTTATGGGATTAGGGCCTGGGTGGGGTTATGGTCGGTGCAGACTCGATGGGCCGAATGGCCTCCTTCTGCACTGTAGCTTCTATGATCTTTGGACTGTGGGAGGAAACCGGAGCACCCGGAGGAAACCCATGCGGACACGTTGGCTTACATTAACACTGCAATGAAGTTACTGTGAAAATCCCCTAGTCGCCACACTCCGGCGCCTGTTCGGGTACACTGAGGGAGAATTTAGCACAACCAATCCACCTAACGTCTTTGGACACTAAGGGATAATCTAGCATGGCCAATCCACCTAACCTGCACATCTTTTGGACTGTGGGAGGAAACTGGAGCACCCGGAGGAAGCCCACGCAGACACGGGGAGAATGTGCAAACTCCGCACAGACAGTGACCCGAGCCGGGAATCGTACCTGGGTCCCTGGCGCTCTGAGGCAGCAGCGCTAACCACTGCGCCACCGTGCCGCTCTATACCACACATTACATAGAAACAGACGCATGGGCACTCCCAGTTTCTGTCGCCAGATCCCTCTACCACAAAAATGTCGTCCTAATCCTTTTTTGCCTGCCCAGTTTCGACATCACCATATTCCCCCTTCCTGTCAAACACAGATCCAACCTGTTGTTAACTGATTACAGGGGCTGGAAAATTGTACTGTGCCGTCTGCCACGGGAATTGGAGCGGGCGACGGGCAGACAATGGGAAGGTCTCTCGAGCTCGGGTGGGATATTACGGTTTCGGGATAAGCGGGGCTGCAAAATCCCGGCCCATCGCCTTGGGTTCAGTGACCAACAGCCCCACCAGTCTCAGTGTAAAAAGATCTATCACGCAATAGCCTTCATTTCTTAATCCGATATCTACGTCCCTCCGTTACAGATCCCTCAAGCACTGGGAACAACCGACCCTGTCTCATTCCCGGTATCATTTTAAATGCCTGCGGGAAATCAATCCGCAATCTCCTCGATCCAAGTGAAAATCTCCCGTTCTGTTCCGATTTGAGAGCCAAGCTCCCAGGCCACAGAGTCTTGGGAGGCGGGAGCGGGACATTGTAATAATTCCCCACCCCCCCCCCTACACATCCATTTGTCCGAGATTCTTCCGGAATAATTCCAGTGCATCCAAACGTGAACAGGGTTAAAATGAAGTCCTGACAGGGGCGGCATGGTAGCACAGTGGTTAGCACTGCTGCTTCACAGCTCCAGGGTCCCGGGTTCAATTCCCGGCTCGGGTCACTGTCTGTGTGGAGTTTGCACATTCTCCCCGTGTCTGCGTGGGTTTCCTCCGGGTGCTCCGGTTTCCTCCCACAGTCCAAAGATGTGCGGGTTAGGTTGATTGGCCAGGTTAAAAAAATTACCCCTTAGAGTCCTGAGATGCGTAGGTTAGAGGGATTCGCGGGTAAATATGTGGGGGTAGGGCCTGGGTGGGATTGTGGTCGGTGCAGACTCGATGGGCCGAATGGCCTCCTTCCGCACTGTAGGGTTTCTATGATTCTATGACACTTCAGCCCTGAGGCACTCAGCTGGAATCTACAGAGAGTAACTGCAACAGGCGAAGGTTCAATTTATTGACAAGTCCACAACGGTTGCTTTCACCCGCTGCGGCTTTGAGGGAGGCTCGGTTGCGCAAGGAAAGCCAAAAATAGAACCCGATTGCCAATTCAATTTACAGCAAATGTGTGGAGGCTTGCCGCATGACAGACTGGCAAGATAACTTGAGTGTGTCAGCCAGAACTGCTGGAGCTGTGTCACAGTGCGTTAGCAATCGTCTTCTAAGGTAGAAAGAGCAATCGGAACACAATCCAATACCCAGTCCTGAGCTGGATGGCACCAGTTAACGGAACATCAAACCGCAGAGAGGCAGAGCGAGGGGACAAAGATCAAGCCCGTTTACCATTTCCCAGGCAAATTTAAACGGCATCGAATGTAATTTTTTCTGGGATTTTGTTTTCATGCCTTACCGTGTAAAAAGGTGACAGATGTAAAGAGTGAGGAATACTCTTGATATCAGTACAAAGAGCAGAGACAGTAAAGTGGCCGGACCTTCAGGGGACGTAGAAAGGTTTCTAGAACAAGAGGTCACAGGTATAGGTTGCGAGGAGGATTTAACTGTGAGATTTAACATTGGGATGAGGAGGAACTACTTCTTGCCGTGGGGAGGGAGGGGGGGTGAATTTATGGAACTTGCTGCCCCATAGCGCGGTGGAGTCTGAATTGTTGATTGGTTTCAAGAGGGGGATACATATATTTCTAATAAATAAAGGGATAAGGGGATTGGGGAATGGATAAGGAGGTGGATTTGAGATCAACATAGAACATAGAACATAGAACATTACAGCGCAGAACAGGCCCTTCGGCCCACGATGTTGCACCGACCAGTTAAAAAAAAACTGTGACCCTCCAACCTAAACCAATTTCTTTTCGTCCATGAACCTATCTACGGATCTCTTAAACGCCCCCAAACTAGGCGCATTTACAACTGATGCTGGCAGGGCATTCCAATCCCTCACCACCCTCTGGGTAAAGAACCTACCCCTGACATCGGTTCTATAACTACCCCCCCTCAATTTAAAGCCATGCCCCCTCGTGCTGGATTTCTCCATCAGAGGAAAAAGGCTATCACTATCCACCCTATCTAAACCTCTAATCATCTTATATGTTTCAATAAGATCCCCTCTTAGCCGCCGCCTTTCCAGCGAAAACAATCCCAAATCCCTCAGCCTCTCCTCATAGGATCTCCCCTCCATACCAGGCAACATCCTGGTAAACCTCCTCTGCACCCTCTCCAAAGCCTCCACATCCTTCCTGTAATGTGGGGACCAGAACTGCACACAGTACTCCAAGTGCGGCCGCACCAGAGTTGTGTACAGTTGCAACATAACGCTACGACTCCTAAATTCAATCCCCCTACCAATAAACGCCAAGACACCATATGCCTTCTTAACAACCTTATCTACTTGATTCCCAACTTTCAGGGATCTATGCACACATACACCTAGATCCCTCTGCTCCTCCACACTATTCAAAGTCCTCCCGTTAGCCCTATACTCAACACATCTGTTATTCCTACCAAAGTGAATTACCTCACACTTCTCCGCATTAAACTCCATCCGCCACCTCTCGGCCCAACTTTGCAACCTGTCTAAGTCTTCCTGCAAACTACGACACCCTTCCTCACTGTCTACCACACCACCGACTTTGGTGTCATCAGCAAATTTGCTAATCCACCCAACTATACCCTCATCCAGATCATTAATAAATATTACAAACAGCAGTGGCCCCAAAACAGATCCCTGAGGTACACCACTTGTAACCGCACTCCATGATGAATATTTACTATCAACCACCACCCTCTGTTTCCTATCCGCTAGCCAATTCCTGATCCAATTTCCTAGATCACCCCCAATCCCATACATCTGCATTTTCTGCAGAAGCCTACCATGGTGAACCTTATCAAACGCCTTACTAAAATCCATATATACCACGTCCACTGCCTTGCCCCCATCCACCTCCTTGGTCACTTTCTCAAAAAACTCAATAAGGTTAGTAAGGCACGACCTACCTGCCACAAAACCATGCTGACTATCACCTATCAATTCATTACTCTCCAAATAACTATAAATCCTATCCCTTATAATTTTTTCCAACATCTTGCCGACAACAGAAGTGAGACTCACCGGTCTATAATTCCCGGGGAAGTCTCTGTTCCCCTTCTTAAACAATGGGACAACATTCGCTAACCTCCAATCTTCTGGTACTATACCAGAGGCCAACGACGACCTGAAGATCAGAGCCAGAGGCTCTGCAATCACTTCTCTTGCCTCCCAGAGAATCCTTGGATAAATCCCATCCGGACCAGGGGATTTATCTATTTTCAGACCCTCCAGAATATCCTGCACATCCTCCTTATCAACTGTAATACTGTCTATTCTACTCCCCTGCAACCCAGTGTCCTCCTCAGCTATATTCATGTCCCCTTGCGTGAACACCGAAGAGAAATATTGGTTCAATGCTTCACCAATCTCCTCCGGTTCCACACATAACTTCCCTCTGCCATCTATAACTGGCCCTAAACTTGCCCTAACCAACCTTCTGTTCTTGACATACCTATAGAACGCCTTAGGATTCTCTTTAACCCTATCCGCCAAAGTCTTCTCATGTCCCCTTTTAGCCCTTCTAAGCTCGCTCTTCAACTCCCTCTTAGCCAATCTAAAGCTTTCTAGTGCACTACCCGAGTGCTCACGTCTCATCCGAACATAAGCCTCCTTTTTCTTTTTAACCAACAAAGAAACTTTTTTGGTGCACCACGGTTCCCTAGCCCTACCAATTCCTCCTTGCCTGACAGGGACATACCTATCACAGACTCGCAGTAGCTGCTCCTTGAAAAAACTCCACATGTCGGACGTTCCCAGTCCCTGTAATCTCCTAGTCCAACCTATGTTTCCTAATTCTAGGAGAGGTCAGCCATGATCTGTTTGAATGGCGGAGCAGGCTCGAAGGGCTGGATTTGCCTACTTCTGCCCCTAATTCCTATGTTCCCTATGTGGGTTTGACAGAGGGGTTGAAGGCTTATTTATTCGTGTCGCAAGTAGGCTCACATTAACACTGCAAAGAAGTCACTGTGAAAATCCCCCAGTCGCCACATTCCGGCACCTGTTCGGGTACACAGAGGGAGAATTTAGTATGGCCAATGCACCTAACCTGCATGTCTTTCAGACTGTGGGAGGAAACCAGAGCACCCGGAGGAAACCCATGCAGACACGGGGAGAATGTGCAGATTCCACACAGACAGTGACCCAAGCCGGGAATTGAACCCGGGTCCCTGGCGCTGTGAGGCAGCAGTGCTAAACCACTGTGCCACCGTGCTGTCCAGACGTTGAATAGGCATCGAATGTAATTTTCTGGGGTATTTCACGCCATACTGTGCAATAAGGTGACAGACGTAAAGAGTAAGGAATACTCTTGACGTCGGTACAAAGAGCAGAGACAATAAAGTGGTCGGATCTTCAGGGGAAGCAGAAAGGTTTGACAGAGGGGATCGTTTCTGTAGAAAATGATTAATCTCGGGGTGCATTCAGCAGAGACAGGGAGTTAATGGGATTGCCAGGGTCACGGGTATCATCTCACCATGACCATTAACCGTCTAGTGATCATGAACCAATCCTTAGAATAGAAAGAAGGTAAATGGGCATGAGATTGCAGAATGCCTGGTACAGAGGGATCTGGGCGTTCTTGTACACCGATCACAAAACGTCAGCGTGTAGGTCCAGCAAAACAAGTGAAGAAGGCAAAAGGAATGCTGTCCTTTATTGCAAGGGGGAAAGGAGTGTTAAAATAAGGAAGTCTCACGGCAACTGTACAGGGCATTGGTGAGGCCACAACTGGAGGAATGTGTACAGTTTAGGTTTCCTCACTGAAGGAGGGAAACACGAGCATTGCAAACGGTTCAGAGAAGGTTCACCGGGCTGGTTCCTGGGATGAGGGTTTGCCTCATGAGAAAAGGTTGAGCAAGTTGGGTCTATTCTCAGAGCTCAGAATAACGAGACATGTACTCATTGAAACATATAAGATACTGAGAGGGCTGGACAGGGAGATACTGAGAGGGTTGGACAGGGAGATACTGAGGGGGTTGGACAGGGAGATACTGAGAGGGCTGGACAGGGAGATACTGAGGGGGTTGGACAGGGAGATACTGAGAGGGCTGGACAGGGAGATACTGAGGGGGTTGGACAGGGAGATACTGAGGGAGTTGGACAGGGAGATACTGAGGGGGTCGGACAGGGAGATACTGAGGGGGTTGGACAGGGAGATACCGAGGGGGCTGGACAGGGAGATACTGAGGGGGTTGGACAGGGAGATACTGAGGGGGTTGGACAGGGAGATACTGAGAGGGTTGGACAGGGAGATACTGAGGGGGTTGGACAGGGAGATACTGAGGGGGTTGGACAGGGAGATACTGAGGGGGTTGGACAGGGAGATACTGAGGGGGTTGGACAGGGAGATACTGAGGGGGTTGGACAGGGAGATACTGAGGGGGTTGGACAGGGAGATACTGAGAGGGTTGGACAGGGAGATACTGAGGGGGTTGGACAGGGAGATACTGAGGGGGTCGGACAGAGTGGATACTGAGGGGGTTGGACAGGGAGATACTGAGGGGGTCGGACAGAGTGGATACTGAGGGGGTCGGACAGGGAGATACTGAGGGGGTCGGACAGAGTGGATACTGAGGGGGTTGGACAGGGAGATACTGAGGGGGTTGGACAGGGAGATACTGAGGGGGTTGGACAGGGAGATACTGAGGGGGCTGGACAGGGAGATACTGAGGGGGTTGGACAGGGAGATACTGAGGGGGCTGGACAGGGAGATACTGAGAGGGTTGGACAGGGAGATACTGAGGGGGTTGGACAGGGAGATACTGAGGGGGTTGGACAGGGAGATACTGAGGGGGTCGGACAGAGTGGATACTGAGGGGGTCGGACAGGGAGATACTGAGGGGGTTGGACAGGGAGATACTGAGGGGGTTGGACAGGGAGATACTGAGGGGGTTGGACAGGGAGATACTGAGGGGGTTGGACAGGGAGATACTGAGGGGGCTGGACAGGGAGATACTGAGGGGGTTGGACAGGGAGATACTGAGGGGGCTGGACAGGGAGATACTGAGAGGGTTGGACAGGGAGATACTGAGGGGGTTGGACAGGGAGATACTGAGGGGGTTGGACAGGGAGATACTGAGGGGGTCGGACAGAGTGGATACTGAGGGGGTCGGACAGGGAGATACTGAGGGGGTTGGACAGGGAGATACTGAAGGAGAGGTGAGGGCAGATGCTGAGGGGGTTGGACAGAGTGGATACTGAAGGAGAGGTGAGGGCAGATGCTGAGGGGGTCGGACAGAGTGGATACTGAAGGAGAGGTGAGGGCAGATGCTGAGGGGGTCGGACAGAGTGGATACTGAAGGAGAGGTGAGGGCAGATGCTGAGGGGGTCGGACAGAGTGGATACTGAAGGAGAGGTGAGGGCAGATGCTGAGGGGGTCGGACAGAGTGGATACTGAAGGAGAGGTGAGGGCAGATGCTGAGTGGATGTATTTCCTCGTGGGGGAATCTGGATCTAGGGGGCACATTTTGAAAATATTGAGTCTTTCATTCAAGTTGGAGATGAAGAGGAATTTCTTCTCTCAGAGAATCGTTAGTGTTTAGCATTCTCTTCCCAAGATGAGGAATGGAGGCTTAGTCTTTGAATGTGTTCAAGGCTGAGTTAGATTGGTGACAAAGGAGCCAAAGGTTAGTGGGGGACAGGCAGGAAAGTGGAGTTAAGGCTACTCTCAGACCAGCCATGATCTATTGTCTGGTGGAGCAGGCCCGAGGCCTAGTGGCCTAATCCTGCTCCAGCTGCTTATCTTCAAAGACAGTCGCCCATCACTGCTTCCATTTAGCACGGACTGGAAATGATTCCTCTATTGCCATTGACAACTCCTCTCCACACACCTTCTATGTCCTTATTACATCCTTACCGCCTCACTTACCCTGCACCATCATCCTTTTGATCATGCAGTCTCTCCTACCCTCCATCCTATCACTGGTCTTCCTTCTCATTATTTTCTCTCTCTGATTTTCCCTGCTCTGGCCTCTCTTCACGGGAATTCTGATGAAGAACCATCGAGCCACCCACCTAACTCGTACATCTTGGGACATTGAGGGAGAATTTAGCATGGCCAATCTACCTAACCAGCACATCTTGGGACATTGAGGGAGAATTTAGCATGGCCAATCCACCTAACCAGCACATCTTGGGACATTGAGGGAGAATTTAGCATGGCCAATCTTCCTAACCAGCACACCTTGAGACTGTGGGAGGAAACCCATGCAGACACGGGGAGAACGTGCAAACTATACCCAGCCAGTCACCCAAGGCTGGAATTGAACCCGGGTCCCTGGCCCTGTGAGGCAGCAGTGCCAACCATGGTGCCACTGTGCCACTTTAGTGAATTCTGATGAAGGAGTCACTGGAGATTGAACCCTCCAATGTTCTGATTTTTAAATCCCCCGAGTAAGGCTTTTTTGACCGTTAGAAAATGGCTGCAGCCATTGCGATGGGACACGCAAAGGAAGACACACGCCAACCTGTCTATTTATTTTGGATATGGGTGAAATGCCACATTCCCCCCCTCGCCTACTCCATCTCCAAGGGTGGAACTTTACGGACCCGTTGCGGCAGAGGTGGACTTGGAAAATGTTCAGAAGTCCGTCGACTCCGGCAGGCCCAGATGTTCCTGTTGGTGGGAAGGGCTGCAAAACCCTTCCCCAAGCATCGGCTCTCGGCGCCCTTCCCAAGCTTTTCCAGATGATTCCCCTGAGAAATCAAGAAGATTCTTACCAGGATAAGAGCCATCACTGACAGCGTGTAGTAAGTGGAATCTCTGATCAATGACCACCACGTCAATGGCACGACCTGTAAGCAGACAGAGAGAGAGAGAGGACACATTACATACGATTCAAACAAGCCCAAAGGAAGAGTACCATGAAGAGGGACAACGCAGCTTAGATTTCTGTGCACCACACTCCCGAATCTAATAGAACGGCTTCTGGTCGGGTTGGAGGCCATTCTCCTTCTCAAAAGGGAGAAAATCTAAACACATCTCCTGTTACAGACATGAATTACGCCTAAAGGAAGTATTATACAGGTCAACGCTCCAACATATTCCCCATATTTGTTGGGAAATATGAAGCACATTCTCCCCATGTCTGCGTGGGTTTCCTCCGGGTGCTCCGGTTTCCTCCCACAGTCCAAAGATGTGCGGGTTAGGTGGATTGGCCATGCTAAATTGCCCCTTAGTGTCAGGGGGACTAACAGGGTAAATACATGGGGTTATGGGGATAGGGCCTGGATGGGATTGTGGTCAGTGCAGATTTACATAGAAACATAGAAGAAGATAGGAGCAGGAGGAGGCCATTCGGCCCTTCGAGCCTGCTCTGCCATTCATCACGATCGTGGCTGATTGTCCAACTCAGTGGCCTAATCCTGCTTTCTCCCCATAACCTTTGATCCCATTCACCCCAAGTGCTATATCCAGCCGCTTCTTGAATACATTCAATGTTTTGGCATCAACTACTTCCTGTGGTAATGAATTCCACAGGCTCACTACCCTTTGGGTGAAGACTTCATGGGCCAAATGGCATCCTTCTGCATTGTAATGATTCTATGATTCATACACAGTAACTCCAAGGGCTAAATATCAGTTATAGGCCCCTAGACTGAATCTTATTGGGGAGGGGACAGATTAACCACCCCCAGGGCTGGAAGGGGGGGATGTGAGGAAAAGCTTTCTTGTCCAGAGGGGGGTGACGGTCTGGAATGTGCTGTCTGACAGGACGGTAAAGGTGAGTTGCCTCACATCCTTTAAAAAGTAGGTGGACACGTCATAACATTCAAGGCTATGGGGTAGTGGGGTGGGGCTGCCCTGACTATGTGACTGGGTGTGTCTTTTGGTACCTTGTAGATTATTGTAGCTGTAAATCTCAGACTTATCTCCACACCCTGTGCAGTTTCTAACTCCCTGTTGTCCCATGAGTGTTTGGAGGGATGCCAAATCATGCACTTCGACCGGGGGGATGTTCTTCTTACTGAAAGGAGCGGCCAATCTCAAAAAAAATAAACTTCCACATGCAGACAACAGCCGGGCAAGCTCCATCCCACACCTGTGAGGGAGGGTGAGATTCACAGTTTGTTTGAGAGACAAACACTAAACAAGCGGCATCTCAACAGCTTATTTTAAACATTTGCCTCCCACAGTTTATTGACGAAGGACAGGGGAAGATGAAGGCTGATTGATTGATTGCAATCCTGGCTTTAAGTTGCTCAAACTGTCTTCAATACCGCTCTTCAGAATTCCCATTGATTCCTGGAGCTTCTCATCGACTAATAGCGACCTCCTCCTGATAAGACCATAAGACATAGGAGGAGAATTAGGCCACTCGGCCCATCGAGTCTGCTCCGCCATTCAATCATGGCTGATATTTTTCTCATCCCCATTCTCCTGCCTTTTCCCCATAACTCCCGACCCCCTTATCAATCAAGAACCTATCGATCTCAGTCTTAAAGACACTCAATGACCTGGCCTCCACAGCCTTCTGCGGCAAAGAGTTCCACAGATACACCACTCTCTATCTGAAGAAATTACTCCTCATCTCTGTTTTAAAGGATCGTCCCTTTAGCCTGAGGTTGTGCCCTCTGGTTCTGGTTTTTCCTACTAGTGGTAACATCCTCTCTGTGTCCACTCCATCCAGGCCTTGCAGAATCCTGTAAGTTTCAATAAGATCCCCCCTCATCTTTCTAAACTCCAACGAGTACAGACCCGGAGTCCTCAACCATTCCTCATACGACAGGCTCCTCATTCCAGGGATCATTCTTGTAAACAGGTCCACTCTCTGCACTCACAAGCGTAAATGCGGGCTGGAGTATTGGCGTGGTTTACTTTGGCAGTGTGTGGGGTAGATGCATAGGGATGCCTTTCCCATTCCCGGCACAGAATGGGGATGGTGCTTTCTGCTCTCGTTGAAGAGACGGACGGACGGGGATTCGGAATTTTCCAGACCTCCTGCGGTGTGTTTTCCCCAGGCGGAGGCTGCTCCCCACTGGCTGCCGTTGGGATCTTCCGGTCCCGCCAATGTCGGCGGTATTTTGCGGGATTCGACCATCCCCGCTGCGGAGGGGACCCACCATTGGTGGAAACAGAAGATCCGGCAAGCGGGAAGGACTGGAAAATCCTGCCCTGGGTTTTGCAGCGTCTCTGTTGAGGACCTTTGGGACCAAAGCCATTGGTCTCCAGCAACTGAACGACAAGAGAGCAATTTGCATTGTTGTGATGTTGGTTAGAGTAATTGTAGGTTGGTGTTGTGAAAGTTGTAAAATATGAGGGAGAAAGAATTGCAAGGTCCCTTTAAAAGGTGGTGCTACTTCTGCGTTTGAGAGTTTAAAAAATGCAAGTACATACAGAGTGCCCAAAATGAAACATTAAAAATGAAACATTTGTATCAAAAGGCCAAGCAGCAGTGTTACCAAGGCAACATGCTTTCAATGGGCTTTCAATAGGCTTTCAGGCTTTTGAATTTTTTTGAATTCAGCCAATGAATTTGGATTAGGCACTTAGAAACTAAGAACCTATTAAATATAAATCTGATGGTTTTGGCAACTGAGGACCAATCTGATTGTGGGGGATAGTGATCTGCAATCACAGCTATAAAAGGAAGGGGCAGTGGGACAAAAGCAAACAGCAGCCATCAGAGTAACGGCTCTTAGTTCAGCTCTTAGCTTCATTTATGTCTTGAGGGAAAGCACCGTCTCGATAGCGAAGATACCAAAGAAGAAAGAAAAATCAACAGAAAAGGCCCAGGATATTCCAGAAGATAAAACCTGGTTGTAATTTAGAGAGTGACTAAAATTCTATCGTTTTGTTAATGAGTGGGAATTGTATTTATCTAAACAACATTCCATTAGAATCATGTTTTATTTGGTTTGTTAATTGTTTAGTTAACCTGTTCACTGTTAATTAGATAAATAAATTGTTATTTGTTGATTTTTTTGATTTGATTTATTATTGTCACATGTATTAGTATATAGTGAAAAGTATTGTTTCTTGCGCGCTATACAGACAAAGCATACCGTTCATAGAGAAGGAAAGGAGAGAGTGCAGAATGTCGTGTTGCAGTCATAGCTAGGGTGCAGAGAAAGGTCAACTTAATGCGAGGTAGGTCCATTCAAAAGTCTGACAGCAGCAGGGAAGAAGCTGTTCTTGAGTCGATTGGTACGTGACCTCAGACTTTCGTATCTTTCTCCCGACGGAAGAAGGTGGAAGAGAGAATGTCCAGGCTGCATGGGGTCCTTAATTATGCTGGCCGCTTTGCTGAGGCAACGGGAAGTGTAGACAGAGTCAATGGATGGGAGGCTGGTTTGCGTGATAGATTGGGCTTCACGACCTTTTGTAGTTCCTCGCGGTCTTGGGCAGAGCAGGCGCCATACCAAGCTGTGACACAACCAGAAATAATGATTTCTATGGTGCAACTGTAAAAGTTCGTGAGAGTCGTAGCTGACATGTCAAATTTCCTTTGTCTTCTGAGGAAGTAGAGGCGTTGGTGGGGCTTTCTTAACTATAGTGTCGGCATGGGGGGACCAGGACAGGTTGTTGGTGATCTGGACACCTAAAAACTTGAAGCTCTCTACCCTTTCTACTTCGTCCCCGTTGATGTAGACAGGGGCATGTTCTCCTTTACGCTTCCTTAAGTCGATGACAATCTCCTTCGTTTTGTTGACATTGAGGGAGAGATTATTGCTGCCACAACAGAGTCTCAGGGAGTCATTTTGATTTAACCACTGAAAGTTGCCGAAGCACAGATTGTACCACTTCACACTCACCTTTTACAGATTATGAGGTGAGGGACTCCTCTTTGAGTGATCAGGTGTTAGTTCTCAGAGGGGGGATCAACCTCCACATTATAACACTATTGAATCTTTTCCTACCGCCCATGCAATACTTCTTGGCGTGTAGTCAATCTTGTCATGCAGGAGATGCGGCAGCCAATTCGTACACAGCAATCTCCCACAAACAGCAATGTCATTCTGAGCGGAGAGTCTGCTTTGGTGATGCTGATGGAGGAATAAACATTGGCCAGCACACCCCAGGAAAAGTCATCGTCGACCTGAGGCCCCAGACACTGAGAGATGGCAGTCGATCAGAGGCTGGCAGCTCCACTGAACGACAGCGCCATCGGGACAGTGCTGGCTGCCGGTATCATGAGGCCTACCTGAGGCCTATCATCGTCACTGGACCCAGATCAGGGGTAAGTGATGGCAGGAGTGGGGGAATGAGGCGATGTGGAGGGGGTGTTGGGGGAGCGATTTCGCAGAACAGGTAGTGGGATGGCTCTCAGCTCCCTTTCCGATGCTGGTGCTCCCGTCAGCCACACTCCCTTTGAACACAAGGCCCTTGAGGACCTGGAAGCAACACATACGCAAGAGAGCGTCCCACCACCTCCCCCCCCCCGCCCCTATCTACCCCCCGCCCCCACATCTATCGTCATGGCGACACTGTGAAGAGAAATGAAGTCTGCCATGGTTCAGGAAGAGTCCAGTTCTGAGGGAAAAGACCAGAGGAAGGATCTTCCCATTTCAAATTGACTTCTAATCTGGAGTGCTGATGCACAATCGTCTCCCTGTAACCACGGCAACAACGTTCACTTTAATATTGGGAGGCAAAGGAAAATCCCGCATTAGTGGAAGCCTGACTCGCGCACACTGCTATTGGAAGAACCATTCCTCAGTTGCCCTCTGCCACCGTGTTTTACACCTCAGAACCACAACTTAAAGACAGCAACCAGGTCACTCCCGCAGTTTGCTGCTGCGATCTACTCTCAGTTTTACTCTCTGAAGGAGAGCAGCAGCTTCCAGAAGGTTCTCTCAAGGTTCAATGAAGATAAAAATGGTCCTGTCGCATTTACGGGGCCCCCATGCCTTTTGTGAACCCACCGTTCACCTGCTTTTCACTGCTGCTGGTACAATGAAAACCAGTCCTTCGCATTTTGACATCACCTCTCATGACCTCGAGGAGGCCCCAGCGATTCCCAGTCGATGAAGTACTCTTGAAGTGTAATCATTGATGTAATGCTGCAGCCCTGTAATGATACTTAAATATATCGAAAAGAGGTTCCGACCTTCCTGGGCGGAAGCCTTGTTCCGTCGCTGGCGGAGAAAATCGGAAAATGAGAGCTTGCCGGTGACACTCTGGCTTTCCAGCTCTCGGGGAATTTTGCACCCATGTCAGCCATTTGCATTCGGCGAATGTGGACGCAAAATTCGCCCCCTTCCCCCTCCCGTGTAACACCTGAACGCAACACGTTTATAATGAGACTAAATGAGAAGAAAAGTAAAATCTGTGATACAATATCCCTTGATAAGTTTGCATTTCATAATTATTCACAAAATATAGTGGCGGCATGGTGGCACAGTGGTTAGCACTGCTGCCTCACAGCGCCAGGGACCTGGGTTCAATTCCCAGCTTAGGTCACTGTCTGTGTGGAGTCTGCACGTTCTCCCCGTGTCTGTGTGGGTTTCCTCCGGGTGCTCTGGTTTCCTCCCACAGTCCAAAAGACGTGCTGGTTAGGGTGCATTGACAATTCTAAATTCTCCCTCAGTGCACCCGAACAGGCGCAGAGTGTGGCGACTAGGGGATTTTCACTGTAACTTCATTGCAGTGTTAATGTAAGCCTACTTGTGACTAATAAATAAATAAAAGTTTTAGCAATCTTATCCACTACAAATAAAAATGAAGAAGCAGATATGTATTGAAAGAGAATACTTGACAGCAGGGCTGAGGGGAGAGAGCAGGGGAAGTGGGATCATTTGGTAGGCTGATTCAAGCACACCTACAATGGGCCGAATGGCCTCCTTGTCTGCTGTGCGATGCTCCAATTCGATTTTTTGAAGAGGACATCTGGATGAATGTGGATCGCTGAACGTCAAGGTTATGAACAGTGTGAGAGCGCCGGCAAAATGGAATAACATTTCTAGGAAATGGTTGAACTCTGCTCCTGTGATATCCCCCGTGGGGAGATCAGCTTCTCTCGTTTCAACACTACCTCGTACATTCTCCCTAAAAGCTTCAAAGACAGCTGAAAATCGATAGAAAAGCTATTCCGGAAGAGGCTGCTTCTCTCTCTGTCCCCGGCGGGACACATCACAATTCCCGCCCTCTCGCCAAATTCTATTTTCAGCAGGCTGTTCCCAAAGCAGGAACCCCCAGCCCTTTCCTGTCTGATAAACGGGGTCAATGCTTCCACTCCTGGATCATCGTTCTGAACAAAATGCTTTGGGAATTTCCCTTCATCAAGTCGGCCAGGTTTGCGTGACCTTAAAATAGCCAGGTCATCCTTCCGTGATGCTAAGGGATATAGGGAGCAATGGAATGTCATTAGAGCAGGCAGCACATAACGGTTCGAGAAGCAGGAGGAAGCAGATCCAGTTAAAGGGTTGAAAATATGTGAGAGACTGGCTTCATAGAATCCCTACTGTGCAGAAGGAGACCATTCGCCCCATCGAGTCTGCACCGCCAACAATCCCACCCAAACCCTATCCCTATAACTCCACGTATTTACCTCACTATTCCCTCTCACCTACTCATCCCTAGTGTTGGGGGGATTAGCAGGGTAAATACGTGGGATTACGGGAATAGGGCCTGGGTGGATTTGTGGTCAGTGCAGACTCGATAGGCCAAATGGCCTCGTTCTGCACTATAGAGATTCCATAATCCCGGGACACTAAGGAGCAATTTAGCATGGCCAGCACACCTAACCTGCACATCTTTTGACCGTGGGAGGAAACCGGAGCACTTGGACGAAACCCACGCAGACACGGGGAGAACGTGCAAACTCCACGCAGGCATTGACCCAAGCCGAGAATCGAACCCAGGTCCCTGGAGCTGTGGGGCAGCAGTGCTAACCACTGTACCACCATGGGTGAATGGGACTGTCGCAAAGTAACAAACTAATGCGGATATGGTAAAGAAAGACAGGCTTACATCTGCACCAGGAAGCAAATATTCTTCGATTCGGAGGAACTGCCCAAGAAGAAGAGAAGGCTAGGCTAGGAATTCAGAGGCCCAGAGTAATGCTCTGGGGACAGGGTTCATATCCCCCAATGGCAACTGGTGGAATTTAAATTCAAGTAATAAAATCTGGAATTGAAGGCTAGTCTCAATCAAATCAAAAGATCTTCTCACCATCTTGGAAACCTCCATTAAATTAACTCTTAAATTCTCGGTCACATGTTCTGCCTCAGAAACGGGGACACAAGAGAGAGAGAGATAGAGAGATCAGAATTGGCCATCAGGCAATAAGCATCATCTTGTACCTGAGATTGACCTTGTAAGATGGGTTGAAGACTCATTCTCTTTAAGTCCTCCATATACTTTGTCACTTGTACAGCCTGGATCTTAATGGCCACACGGACAGCACAATGTGATTTACCTGAATGAGCTACCAACATAGTGGCGCCAGACGGTTATAGGAACGTGCAAAAAACTCTTTGTTTTTTGTTCGGTGATACAATTCCAAAAAACAAAAAAAGAACAAAGTAAAGTACGATGAGGAGATGCTGGCGTTGGACTGGGGTAGGGACAGTAAGAAGTCTCACAACACCAGGTTAAAAGTCCAACAGGTTTATTTGGTAACACGAGCTTTCGGAGCACTGCTCCTTCATCAGATGAGTGGAGAGGTAGGTTTGCAAACACGGCATATATAGACAAAGACACAATTGCTAGATAATTACAGATTGGAATGTGAAGAATGGTTGGAATGCGAGTCTTTACAGGTACTCAAGTCTTTGCAAGTACAGACAGTGCGAGTGGAGAGAGGGATAAGTGGAAAAGTACAGCACAGGAACAGGTCCTTTGGCCCTCCAAGGCCATGCGATCATAGAACATAGAACAGTACAGCACAGAACAGGCCCTTCGGCCCACGATGTTGTGCCGAGCTTTATCTGAAACCAAGATCAAGCTATCCCTATCATCCTGGTGTGCTCCATGTGCCTATCCAATAACCGCTTAAATGTTCCTAAAGTGTCTGACTCCACTATCACTGCAGGCAGTCCATTCCACACCCCAACCACTCTCTGCGTAAAGAACCTACCTCTGATATCCTTCCTGTATCTCCCACCACGAACCCTATAGTTATGCTCCCTTGTAATAGCTCCATCCACCCGAGGAAATAGTCTTAATCATGCTCTAACTAAACTAAAACAAAACCTTTGCCTTTACTCGGTTCCTATCTCTCTATCCTCGCCCCATTCATGTACCCATCCAGATGCCTCTTAAATGTTGCTAATGTGCCTGCTTCCATCACCTCCTCTGGCAGCGCGTTCCAGGCACCCACCACTCGCTGCTTGAAAAACTTTCCCCGCAAACTTTCCCCCACTCTCAATTCCCTTTAAGAAGACTCACGAGATTACACAGTATTATCCTCACCAGGAAATATGACTCATTCCCCACTGCAATTCTAATGTCGGAGCGAGTAAGATCATTATTAAAGGCAACAACGTGTCTGCTCTGATTTCTAAATTGAGTGCGGACATATGTTTGCGAGTCTATGTCAAAAAAAGTCTTACGTTAAATATGCTAATTCTCTTCTTGAAGATGCAATTGGAACGTCTCATGACATTTGGAGGGAAACATTCTTTACACTTGGCTTGCCATCCCTGCCATTGTAAAATCCTTTACTGTTGAGAGTGAATTAATAATATTGGATGTTCCCCGCAGGATAGTTGCACAGTACACAGTTGGAAACAGCGCTTCATTATAACCTGCATTGTAAATTGTAATTTCTACATTGTTTCAGTCTGCCAGAAGCCACAGGGTGCCTCAGCTGAGATTGAAATTAGAAACACAGGTAGCGATTGTAATGTCTTCAATGAGGCCCATGAGGTTGGTCTCTTGGAGTACGAGCTCCCTGATTGAGGTCATAACTGCCTGCCCAATCAGGGAGCCTCACCTGCATATAAACATGTAATAAAATATATAAATATTTTTGGGCGGCACAGTGGCACAGTGGTTAGCATTGCTGCCCCACAGCGCCAGGGACCCGGGTTCGATTCCAGCTTCGGGTCACTGTCTGTGTGTGGAGTTTGCACATTCTCCTCGTGTCTGCGTGGGTTTCCTCCGAATGCTCCGATTTCCTCCCACACTCCAAAGATGTGCGGGTTAGGTGGATTGGCCGTACTAAATTGACCCTAGTGTCAGGGGGATTAGCAGGGTAAATGAGGGTTACGGGACTAGGGCCTGGATGGGATTGTGGTCGGTACAGATTCGATGGGCTGAATGGCCTCCTTCTGTACTGTCGGGATTCTATAAAATATGGGAGTGTCAGGTCCACTGGCACACCGGATTCTGACTTCGTATCTGCAGCACTCTAGGAGTTCTTTTTTATTCAGGGTGGCACGGTGGCATAGTGGTTAGCACTGCTGCCTCACAGCTCCAGGGACCTGTGTTCGATTCCAGGCTTGGGTCACTGTCTGTGTGGAGTTTGCATGTTCTCCCCGTGTCTGTGTGGGTTTCCTCCGGGTGCTCCGGTTTGCTCTAAAGATGTGCAGGTTAGGTTGATTGGGCATGCTAAATTGCCCCTTAGTGTCCCAGGATGCATAGGTTAGAGGGATTAGTGGGGTAAATATATAGAGTTACGGGGATAGGGCCTGGGTGGGATTGTTGTCGGTGCAGACTCGATGGGCCAAATGGCCTCCTTCTGCACTGTAGGGATTCTATGATTCATTTGTGGGATATGGGCATTGCTGGCTGGGCCAGCATTTATTACCCATCCCTCGTTGCCCGTGGAGGGCAGTTGAGAGTCAACCACACTGCTGTGGCTCTGGTGTCACATGTAGGCCAGACCAGGAAAGGACGACAGATTTCCTTCCCTGAAGGGACCTTAGTGAACCAGATGGGTTTTTCCCACAATCGACAATGGTTTCATGGTCATCAATAGGTTCTTAATCCCAGATCTTTTTACTGAATTCAAGTTCCACCAACTGTTGTGGTGGGATTTGAACCCGTATTCCTAGAACATTAGCTGAGTTTCTGGATTAATAGTCTAGCAGTAATACCACCGCCCTCCCATGAATAAAGGTGAAGGTACACCGGCCTCTGAGGAGTTCTTACAGGGATGACTAGCGATCAATAGCACTCACCCCTTCACACCTAAAAACATCACACATGCCTCCGTTCCCATCTTATTTATGCTTCATTAACACGTTGGAAGCGCAGTTCAGAAGATGCCACATTCTCCGAGATTTCTGTCACATCGAACAGTCCCATTGTCACCTTGCTTTGCACATGCCAGCTACGCAAATGGAACAATGCTCCACAGAGCTATTGCTTCATTCTTTATCCTTTCTGCTTTGAAAGGAGAGACAGCGCAGGCAATGGTGCCTGTTAGGAAGCAAAGGCAGGTGGGCATCTGGGGAGCAGTCACTTGAGTGAGGTATCAGGGCACCTGCACTTTAATGGAAGTTGCCACCTTCAGTGGAGGGGGTAAACAGTTGCTAGGAAGGAGGGGAAAGGAGTGGACATCACCCCGACTGGACGCCTTGAGTAAACCCTTTGGATGTGCAGGTTGGGTGCATTGGTCATGCTAAATTGCCCTTTAGTGTTAGGGGAGGTTAGCAGGGTAAATATGTGGGGTTACAAGGATAAGGGCTGGGTGGGATTGTTGCCAGTACAGGCTCAATGGGCTGAGTGGCCTCCTTCTGCACTGTAGGGATTCTATAATTCTCATCACATTCCTCTGGAGAAGTGAGGGATACAGTGGTGGCGTTGTCTAACATGGCACATTCATAGAGTCATAGAGGTTTACAGCATGGAGAAAGGCCCTTTGGCCCAACTTGTCCATGCTGCCCTTTTTATTCAAAACCCCTAAGCTAGTCCCAGTTGCCCGCATTTGGCCCATATCCTCTGTACCCATCTTACCATGTAACTGTCTAAATGCTTTTTAAAAGACAAAATTATACCCACCTCTGGCAGCTCATTCCAGACACTCATCTGGAAACTGGAGCACCCGGAGGAAACCCACGCAGACATGGGGAGAATGTGCAGACTCCGCACAGACAGTGACCCAAGTCGGGAATCAGACCCGGAACCCCTGGCACTGTGAGACAGCAGTGCTGACCACTGTGCTACTGTACCGCCCTCATGGTTTGATATTTGTGTCGCAGTGGTCTCGGATGTTTGGGCCTCTGGTGGAACAGGAGACATGTTGGTGGTAACTTGGTAGGACGCTCTTGGCCTGATTGAAGTCCCCGGCCACGATGAACAAGGCCACGGGATGTTTCGACTCAAGGCTCTTTGTGGTGGTGTATATTTCGTCCAGCGCGATCTTCACGTCCGCCTGGGGTGGGATGTAAACTGCTGTCAGGATAACGGAGGTGAACTCCCGCGGAAGGTAGTAGAGGCAGCATTTTAGCGCCAGGTATTCTAGGTCCGGGGAGCAGAAACTCACCAGTGTAGCTACGTCCAGACACCACGAGGTGTTGATTAGGAGGCAGACCCCACCTCCCTTAGCCTTGCCTGAGGCTGCTGTAAGGTCTATTTGGTGGATTGAGAAGCCCTCTGGGTGTAGGGCACAGTCCGGTGAAGCAGGAGTGAGCCGCGTCTCCGTGAACCAGAGCACACGGCAATCCTTCAGCTCTCATTGCAAAGTCAAAATTATTTCTATTAACTGAGGGAGTAGAGATTAATCGAGGAATAACCCGATATTGCTTCCTTCCAGGACCAGCTTCAGGTTGGTGTTAGATTGTAGCGAGCTGGGGACGGAGAGGATACGGGGAAGGAATGTTACATTCTCCCGACTTCAATTCCAAGATAGTGTCAGAATCAGTCGATTTGAGAGTGATGGAACTTGAAGCTTTTTATAAATCTGGGTTCCTTGTGCTGCTTTATTTCACTTGCAATCTCTTTCATAGTTCAAGGTGATGAAAAGGAAAAAGACAATTATTTACCTCATAGACAAGGTCCCTGAAAGATAAATTTGTGTCGACAGAATGTAACCAGGTAGCGTTGTGATCCAGTTCATTCATCACCATGGCTGGCCCAGTCTAATTAAATAGAACTTTCCCCTGTCCCTCTCTCTTTACTGGCTTTATGTCAAGTGCGTTTGGGCTGTTTATCGGTGATTCTCATTCTGTGCCTACCTGTTGCAGTGGAGTATGTTCGTAGTTTAATAGCCACGGACACTCGCTCTCAAAGACTATAGTGTAGAAGGTATTGGAAATGGAAATATTACATTGAGAGAAAATGCTGGAAAATCTCAGCAGGTCTGACAGCATCTGTGGGGAGAGAATAGAGCCAACGTTTCGAGTCTGGATGACCTTTCGTCAAGCTGAGGGCTCTAACGAAGGATCATCCAGACTTGAAACGTTGGCTCTATTCTCTCTCCACAGATACTGTCAGACCTTAAGGTAAAGTAAAGTTTATTTATTAGTCACAAGTAAGGCTTACATTAACACTGCAATGAAGTTACGGTGAAATTCCCCTAGTCACCACACTCCGGCGCCCGTTCGGGTCAATGCACCTAACCAGCAAGTCTTCCAGAATGAGGAAACCGGAGCACCCGGAGGAAACCCACGCAAACACAGGGAGAACGTGCAAACTCCACAAGGGCAGTGACCCAAACCGGGGATTGAACCCTGGTCCCTGGCGCTGTGAGGCAACAGTGCTAACCACTGTGCCTTTGTTGACTAAACAAAAGCATGGAGGAAGGTAGTTCCCTGGTGCATTCTCCATGGTAATGCCTTGACCAATCAGCCCATCGACCTGTTGAGTTTCTCCAGCATTTTCTGTTTTTGTTTCAGATTCCAGCATCCGCAGTATTTTGCCTTAATATTACATTGAGTTTGGTGACGAAAAAGGACTTTTCACCCTGCACTCATCAGGACAGACACAAGAATGCCAAATTTCAAAGGGAGCAACAATTTATACTGCGTGAGAAAAGAGTGCTGATTGGTTGGCAAGTTGATTCTGATTGGTTGAGGCATTACCACAGAGAATGCACCAGGGAACTACCTCTCTCCATGCTTTTGTTTAATTAACAAAGGCGCAATGCCTGGACATGTTCCTTTTGCCTGCAGAGGACATGTCCCTGAGCACAAATATATGCATTACATATTTTCATATACAAATATTACATTTCTACAGTAGGGGTGATTCTCCCCAGAATTAGCGGTCAAGGCATATTGGTGAGGCTGCACCCATCCAGTGCTTCCTGCAATCAGCAATAAACAGGAGAGGTTAACATGGACTGGGAGCTAATATAAATCCTGACTTAACTTGTCAAACAGTTTCCAAACCTGTAACATTGGACCTGTTGTAGTGTGACCAATGGTAACAAGCTGTAAGGGTCAGCTGACCCAGTAAACTATGTAACCAATGACAAAATGATGTGGTGGTCAGCTGACCAGCTGACTCAGTATAAATAAGAATCTGTTGGGAATTGTGGGGAACTTGGAATGGCCCAGGGTGAGGCCTCAAGTGTTGGAGTAATGACGTTTTTTTATTAAACCTTTTCTTTGATTTATAAGTTGGAGTAAGTCTTGCTTTATTTTATTGCCTACAACTGAAGAATTCCTTCTGGACGATCAACATGCCTCACAGCACCAGGGACCCGGGTTCAATTCCAGCCTCGGGTCACTGTCACTGTGCAATTTGCATGTTCTCCCCATGTCTGCGTGGGTTTCCTCTGGGTGCTCCGGTTTCCTCCCACACTCCAAAGATGTGCAGGTTAGGTGGATTGGCTATGCTAAATTGGCCCTTAGTGTCCAAAGATGTGTAGGTTAGGTTAGGTGGATTGACCATGCTAAATTGCCCTTTAGTGTCCAAAGATGTGTCGGTTAGGATTAGCTATGGGAAATGTGTGGGGTTACGGGATAGGGAGGGGGAGAGGGCTTGGGTAAGGTACTCTGTCAGAGAGTTAGTGCAGACTCAATGGGCCGAATGGCCTTTTCTGTACTGTAGGGATTCTATGAACAAATCAGGAACTCAGCAGATTGCGAGAATTGAGTCTGGATCACTGGGTGGCCATGCATGCTAGGCCAGCATACAGAACCACTATCTCACCCTTTGGCACCAGGTGCTTCAAGCTATGCCATGTACAGCAGAACTCTAAATAAACTGTAAAATGCCACATAAAATTAGTCTCTTTAGAACCTCAAATACCAGTTTAATTTACGAGCCACAGTTAATGTGTGAAGGTTTAAGGCATGGCTGCTGGGAGCAGTTCAGAATTAAAGAAATGTCATCCTTCGAATGTCGGGCCTGCAGTGAAAGTCCAAATGCCCAGAGTGGGATTTAGTCCCGGCATCGCATCCCACCGAGTTCAAATGTTAGCATTGACTGAGGGTCTTCACCTTGCAGTTTACCGTTGAGGTAAAGTGACAATCACAAACATAAGGTGAGGGTTAAACCGAAGCAAAAAATCCCAGATTGTGTCACAAGTGAAGGGGGAACAGCAGGGTGGGGAGGCGTGTGGTTGGGGGGCGGGTGGGGGAGCCGTGGGACTGGGGAGGCATGGGGTGGGTAGGGGCAGGGGGATTGTGTGGGGCAGCATGGGCAAAGCAAAGTGAAAGAGCTTTAAGTGAGGTGTAAGGGTAATGGGAGAAGTAACGAGGCAAAGCGATTGAAAGATCATTGGCAGCGGCAAAGGAATTGGGAAATGCGGATGGAATCAATGGGAAAGCAGGGATGTCAATTGGAAATATTTGACGGTTCCTTGGATATAATGTACATACATACGGTTAGTACATGCAAATTAGGAGCAGGGGAGGTCACTCAGCCTCTTGGGCCTGCTCCGTCATTCAATAAGATCTGATTGCAACTTCAATCCCACATTCCCGCCCGTCCCCGATAACTTGTTACCCCCTTGTTAATCAATAATTTGTCTAGCGTGGCCTTCATGCTCATAGTCATACAGTGCAGAAGAGGCCTTTCGGCCCATCGAGTCTGCACCGACAGATTAGAAACACCTCAGCTCCCACCTAATCCCATCTACCAGCACTTGGCCCATAGCCTCGAAGTGCCAGGGGCCTATCCAGGTACTTTTTTCAATAGGTGTGAGGCAACCCGCCTCTACCATCCTCCCAGGCAGCGCATTCCAGACCGTCACCACCCTCTGCAGAAGATTAGGGTACACGGAGTTGGGGGTAAAGTGTTAGCGTGGATTGGGGATTGGCTATCCAACAGGAAGCAGAGAGTTGGAATAAATGGGTGCTTTTCTGGTTGGCAGTTGGTGACTAGTGGCGTGCCGCAGGGATCGGTGCTGGGGCCTCAACTATTTACCATATACAGAGACGATCTGGAGGAGGGGACCGAGTGAAGGGTAACAAAGTTTGCGGATGATACAAAGACGAGTGGGAAAGCGAATTGCGTGGAGGATGCGGAAAGTCTGCAGAGAGATTTGGATCGGCTAAGTGAGTGGGCGAGGATCTGGCAGATGGAGTATAACGTTGACAAGTGTGAGGTTATCCACTTTGGAAGGAATAATAGTAAAATGGACTATTATTTAAATCGTGAAAAATTACAACATGCTACTGTGCAGAGGGACCTGGGGGTCCTTGTGCATGAATCGCAAAAACTCAGTTTGCAGGTGCAGCAGGTGATCAAGAAGGCAAATGGAATGTTGGCCTTTATCGCGAAGGGGATGGAGTATAAAAGCAGGGAGGTCTTGCTGCAATCGTACAAGGTACTGGTGAGGCCGCAACTGGAATACTGTGTGCAATTTTGGTCCCCTTATTTGCGGAAGGATGTATTGGCCTTGGAGGGAGAACAGAGAAGGTTCACAAGGTTGATACTGGAGATGAGAGGGTTAGCTTATGAGGAGAGATTGAATAGATTGGGTCTGTACTCGTTGGAGTTTAGAAGGCTGAGGGGAGATCTTATAGAGACATATAAGATAATGAAGGGGCTAGACAGGGTAGAGAGATTCTTTCCACTTAGAAAGGAAACAAGAACTAGAGGACACAGCCTCAAAATAAGGGGGAGTCAGTTTAGGACAGAGTTGAGGAGGAATTTCTTCTCTCAGAGGGTAGTGAATCTCTGGAATTCTCTGCCCATTGAAGCAGTGGAGGCTACCACGTTGAATATGTTTAAATCACAGGTAGATAGATTTCTGATCAATAAGGGAATTAAGGGTTATGGGGATTTTATTGAATGGCGGGGCAGGCTCAAGGGGCTAGATGGCCTACTCCTGCTCCTATTTCTTATGTTCTTATGTTCTCTGGGTGTTCAGAGACTCTGCTTCCACCGTCTTTTGAGGAAGAGTTCCAGAGATTCACAACCCTCTAAGAGAAAAGAATCCTCCTCATCGCCCTCCTAAATGGGCGACCCCTTATTTTTAAACTGGTTTCAGATTCTCTGACAAGAGGACACACCTTCTCCGCATCCACTCTGATGAATCTAGCGCTGTGCAGGAACTGGAAGGTAAAGCAGAGGTTTTCCATATCATCTTCCTGGGCAACAGGAAACCAGTGCAGCTAACAGTTTATTTATTAGTGTCACAAGTAGGCTTACATTAACACTGCAATGAAGTTACTGTGAAAATCCACTAGTCGCCACACTCCGGCACCTGTTCGGTTTACACTGAGGGAGAATTTAGCATGGCCAATGCACCTAATGGCAGCACGGTTAGCACTGCTGCCTCACAGCAGCAAGGACCTGGGTTCAATTCCCATTTTGGGTCACTGTCCGTGTGGAGTTTGCACATTCTCCCTGTGTCTGCGTGAATTTCCTCCGGGTGCTCCGGTTTCCTCCCACACTCCAAGGGTGCTAAATTCCCCCTCAGTGTACCCAACAGGCACCGGAGTGTGGCGACTAAGGGATTTTCACAGTAACTTCATTGCAGTGTTAATGTAAGCCTACCTGTGACTAATAAACAAACTTGAAGCTTTAACCAGCACGTCTTTCGGACTGTGGGAGGAAACCGGAGCATCTGGAGGAAACTCATGAAGACACGTGGAGAACGTGCAGACTCCGGACAGACAGTGACCCAAGCCGGGAATCGAACACAGGTCCCTGGCGCTGTGGGGCAACAGTGTTAACCACTGTGCCACCGTGCCACCCTGATATCGAATAGGCATCGAATGTAATTTTCTGGGGTATTTCACGCCATACTGTGCAAAAAGGTGACAGATGTAAAGAGTGAGAAATATTCTTGATGTCAGTACGAAGAGCAGAGACAATAAAATGGTCGAATCTTCAGGGGAAGTAGAAAGGTTTGACAAAGGGGATCGTTCCTGTAGAGAAATGATTAATCTCGGGGTGCATTCAGCAGAGACAGGGAGTTAACGGGATTGCCAGGGTCATGGGTATCATCTCACCATGACCATCAACCATCTAGTGTTCTAAACACTGTGCCACCGTGCCGTACTAGGAAGCTTAGGAAGCTAGGAAGATTGCGGGGCTGGGGAAGGTGACAGAGATAGGGATGGGAAACATCTAACCTCACCTGGAATGGAAGTGACTGCGGGAAAACTTGGAACGACCAGCCATGGGTTCTGAAATTGTTCAAAGATTTTCAAGGAACATTCAACACCCAGACAGCATTATGACTATAATAAACCAGTCAGAGTGTTATAAACAAATCCATCTGTTCCACTAATGTGAGAGGCTGCCTCGTCAACTCACTGAGGCGCTCGGGATGTCTCCTGGAATCTCTGTTTGGACACAAGAAAGGCAAAATATTGGCACCGAAAGTCGGATTAAATTTCCCCCAACTTTCTGCTCATTATCATTTTCTCTGCAGAAAGAATTCGCTTCGTCAGAATTCACTTCCCTAAATTGTGCTTCAATGGAGATGGAGGGCCATATTCTGATTACCGAGGCACGTAGCTTGAGTCAGGTCGCGGGATTTTCCCATCCTGCCCGTTTGGGAATCGTAGCAGGCTGGGAAAGGGGAGCGGGGGGGGCGGGGGTCAGACCGTGCAAAGGCTTGTTGACCTCGGGTGTGATTTTCTTGGGGCGAACGCGACCGGAAATTCCCACCCAGGAAGTCCTGACTTGCTGGATCAGTCTTGGTAAAGGGGTGGCACAGTGGCACCGTGGTTGGCACTGCTGCCTCACAGCACTAGGGATGTAGATTCGATCCCCCGGCTCGGGCCACGGTTCGTGCGGAGTCTGCACGTTCTCCCCGTGTCGGTGTGGGTTTCCTCCAGGTGCTCCAGTTTCCTCCCACAGCCCTTCATGCTAACCCATTGCCCCTTCAACACCCATGCCACTCCCACTCACTCAGTACCCACCATGGGCAGACCTTAAGAGCCACTTCGAGATGAAACAAAAAAAATCCATCATCTAATCCAGCTCTCAAACACACTTGATGGTGAAAAATTACAATTCATAAAACCCATTTAAAGCTTTTAAATCTCAAATGTTTAATCTCTTATAAAAAATAAACTTTTAATCAGATTCCATATCAAAGACGGCAAAATCCTAAATTGCTTTTCTAAACTGTCAACCAAACAATGAACTCAGAGCACCCTGTTGAGATAATTGTAACTTTTAAGTTTCAGCCTAACCTCATAATGACACAATAACGACTCTTTGGAAATCTCAACAAAGTGCCCCATTGAAACTGTACAACCAGCTTTTTTTTCTAACCTGTACCAGATGGCCTGCCAGAGAAAACAGTTTTTTTTCAAACCTGTACCAGATGGCCTGCCAATCAAAACAGTTTTTTTTTAATACTTATGTATAGCAGCAGCCTTTTTTTGGGTTTAAAGAGCAGAGGATTTAAAACTTTAGATCCTGGCAGATATATAGATCTTAACCATCCTTCAGCAGCATTCTGCGTATCCATCAATTAGTGACTCCAAAAATTGCCCTTCATAGAAATCATCATAGAAACCCTACAGTGCAGAAGGAGGCCATTCGGCCCATCGAGTCTGCACTGACCACAATCCCACCCAGGCCCTACCCCCACATATTTTACCCGCTAATCCCTCTAACCTACGCATCTCAGGACTCTAAGGAGCAATTTTTAACCTGGCCAATCAACCTAACCTGCACATCTTTGGACTGTGGGAGGAAACTGGAGCACCCGGAGGAAACCCATGCAGACACAAGGGGAATGTGCAAACTCCACACAGAAGTGACCCAAGCTGGGAATCGAACCCAGGTCCCTGGAGCTGTGAAGCAGCAGTGCTAACCACTGAGCTACCGTGCCGCCCTTGCAACAGACAAAATGATCAATTTTCAAATTTTCAAAGCACTGAGTTCAAATTCTGGAATTCCTAACAGCCCTGTGGATGTACCTTCCCCAGATGTACAGTAGCCATGGTTCAAATAAGTGGCTCACCAGCACTTTCTCAAGGGCAATCAAGGATGGACAACATACACTGATCTTGCCAGCAATGTTTACATTCTATAAACGCACAAAATAAAATAGTAAAAAAACTGAGACATTGCTCCCACTTGCATCCCCGTCAATACTGATGCAATGTTGTATGCTGCAGTAATATATATTTCTGATACTGTTGCTTATAGGCATATCAGCTATGACTCTCACCAACTTTTACAGATGCACCATAGAAAGCATTCTTTCTGGTTGTATCACAGCTTGGTATGGCTCCTGCTCTGTCCAAGGCTGTAAGAAACTACAAAAGCTTGTGAGAGTAGCCCAATCCATCACACAAACCTGCCTCCCATCCATTGACTCTGTCTACACATCCCGCTGCCGTGGGAAAAGCAGCCAGCATAATCAAGGACCCCACGCATCCCGGACATTCTCTCTTCCACCTTCTTCCATCGGGAAAAAGGTACAAAAGTCTGAGGTCACGCACCAACCGACTCAAGAACAGCTTCTTCCCTGCTGCCGTCAAACTTTTGAATGGACCTACCTCGCATTAAGTTGATCTTTCTCTCCACCCTAGCTATGACTGTAACACTACATTCTGCACTCTCTCGTTTCCTTCTCTATGAACGGTATGTTTTGTCCGTATAGCGCGCAAGAAACAATATTTCAATGTATCCCAATACATGTGAAAATAATAAATCAAATCAAATCAAATCAAAGGTTATTGGCATTGGTCACTCAATCATGCTTTGCGCATGAGGCTGGGTAGAGTTGGTGTGCTGATTGACCATGGTAGGTACCAGAACCTAACTGTACCCAACATCCACAAGCCAACAGGGAAGCAGCGGGCATCAATCAGAAGTGGGAACAGTGGCCGATTTCCCTACTCCCAGCCCGGGTACAGGATGCCAATTTTACTGCTCTGATTGCCAACCAAGGTAATCTGACACAGACTGGGGCATTCGATCCTGAAATCTTTAGGCCTGCACAATTTGGCAGCTGACTGACTTTCTTGCCACCTTTCTCCTCTTAGGATCACAGAATCCCTACAATGCAGAAGGAGGCCATTTGGCCCATTAAGCCTGCACCGTCAACAATCCCACCCCATCCCCATAACCCTGCTAATCCCCCCGACACTAAAGGTCAATTTAGCACGGCCAGTCAACCTAACCCGCACATCCTTCGAGTGTGGGAGGAAACTGGAGCACCCGGAGGAAATCCACGCAGACACAGAGAGAACCTGCAAACTCCACAGTCACCCAAGGCTGGAATTGAACCTGGGTTCCCGGCGCAGCGAAGCAGCAGTGCTAACCACTGTGCCGCCCCAGGAAAGGGACTTTAGTTTCCAATCTATGGTCTCTTAGGCCTTTTAGATTGAAGCCTTGGAGGAGTAGAAGACAGCAATGGGGAAATGGTGGGAGTCACCAGCACTGTCTGCACAACAGCGCCAGGGACCCGAGTTCAATTCCCGGCTTAGGTCACTGACTGTGTAGAGTCTGCACATTCTCCCCGTGTTTCCTCCGGTTTCTTCCCACAGTCCGAAAGACGCGCTGGTCAGGTGGACTGGCCATGCTAAATTCTCCCTCAGTGTACCCGAACAGGCGCCGGAGTGTGGCAACTAGGGGATTTTCACAGCAACTTCATTGCAGTGTTAATGTAAGCCTACCCATGATAATAATAAATAAATAATAAATAATGACACACTTCATGCCCTGGCCACTGAAAGCATCCCACTCCCTGGCCACTGTCGCAGGGTGAACTAGAAGCTTTTGTAACCTCAAGTGACCTGTTTGATTTTTGGCTGAGTTTTTGATTCCATAACTTCTCCACCATCAAGACCCCGTCTCCTCCCACCTCAATACATTACCTGTCTCCAGTCTTGCCTCAGCTCTTCCGTGACCCTCCCTTTCTGTCTCAATTATTAAAATGTTACCCTGAGTGTTCTCCATTTTCCCCACAGTCTGTAAGTTCCCCTCCATCCCAAACTCTGCTGCCTGCTCCACTCAGTCAAGCTAAAACTAATAATCACGATTTATTTACAAAGCATTTAATTACACAGATGAGAAGTATTATATCACAATAATAATTCACAATGCAATGTTTGACTTATATTTTACTGTTTCCAAGAGCAAATTAATAGGAGGCGACTTTACCAAAAAAATTCTAAGTGCTGAACAAGCGTGGAAACGGGAGAGTTTCAAATGTGTTTCTTTGGGCGAGTTTGAAAATGCAATCTTAGGCCACTTTGTGCAACAAAATGATGCGCAATCTGTTTCCCGCCAGTAGGGGGCGGGTCCTAAGCTTGCCGGAAAGCCATCTACTCATAGTAGAGGGTGCAATCGCGCATGCGCAGATCTCGCTCTGCTCTCCACCCCCCCGCCGGCAATCACTGGACTCCCTGGATGAGAAGACTGCCCCCCCCCTCACTGTGACTAAAATTTTAGTATTCTTTTCAGAGTCTTTTAACTGATCCATTGAAACTGGTAACGTAAATGCACTTTTGCACACTGAACTTTGACTGACTTATATCACATGGAAACAAAGGAATGAATTGTTAAAGTTCCCATTTATATCACACTAATCTTAGGGCTAAGGTTCTTTTCCACTTTGCGGATGCTTACGCATCATCAAATTTCAGATATGAATTGGAAAGTGTGAGGATCAGAACATTCAACATTATTGGAGATTTCTTTCAACACCTGATCCACAAAACAAATAGATTAGCCCCAACAATGGCAAGCATTTGGAAGTTCTGCATTTGGTTAACATTTTAAAAGACCCAAGATACTCGTCCAGGACAACCTGATTTGATGAGACTTTAATTCAAGCAGCTGTACTAACCGGAGCAGATTGACCCCCTCTGAAGCTAACTGCTATCTCCAGGCTATGTTTCTGTGTTTTCTCACTCCCCCGACATAAACACAGAAGAGAATGCTTCGCAGATGGCAGCTAAGAGATTTCCCTTTTAAACTCACAGATTTGCCTCGCTGAGGTGTCAGATGAAAAGGATGCAACAGAGATTTCGGAGCAAATTGGAGCTCTGCTCCTGTTACAACGGCTTCACCTCTTTCCCAGAACATCTTACTGTGACGAAGCAACTGTTGACGTGTAAATCTGGCGTGTGGTGGTACACTTTGATCTAAATCTAGAACGGGAGCTAAGCAGATTGCCAACAACAAAAAGCGGGTCATTCAACCCCTAAATTCTAAGCAGCGCGGTCACATTGATGTAATTGACTGGGTGGCACGCTGGCACAAAGGTTGGCACGGCTGCCTCACAGCGCCAGGGACCCGGCTTCGATTCCCAGCTCGGGTCACTGTCTGTGCGGAGTCTGCGCCTTCTCCCCCGTGTCTGCGTGGGTTTCCTCTGGGTGCTCCGGCTTCCTCCCACAGTCCGAAAGACGTGCTGGTTAGGTGCATTGGCCGTGCTAAAATTCTCCCTCAGTGTTACCCGAACAGGCGCTGGAGTGCGGCGACTCGAGGATTTTCACAGTAACTTAGAATCATAGAATCCATACAGTGCAGAAGGAGGCCATTTGGCCCATTGAGTCTGCACCGTCAATAATCCCACCTAGGCCCTATACCAGTAACCCCACTAATCCCTCTAACCTATGAATGACGGGACACAAAGCGGCAATTTAGCGTGGCCAATGCGGAACACTTCATTGCAGTGTTATTGTAAACCTACTTGTGACACGGATAAATAAACTTTAAACTTCAAAGGAGATGTCTGCTTTAAAAACTAGATGGCGGTTAGTATTGGAAGTTCAAAATCATTCCTGGTCCTTTAAGCTAGTTTTCCTTTAAGTCACAAATGACGCATTGAATAAAAGCTATTTTCATCCAGGCCCCCTTCTGTTGAGCAGCGCTGCAGTCGATTCATTCTGATTTTGCACCGCGGAATGAGAATTTTATCTTGTGCATCTAACCAATCTCTGTGACGAGCCGTAATAGGAACAGGTCAGATTTTCAGATGAAGCGCTGTTTGGAAAATTTGAGTCCATGTCATCTCACTATGCAACCCAAAAGTCAGTCCTCAAACTGTCAGCTGTGTCCAATTATTTCCAATAAGCTCTTAAAGGAAATGGTTGCTGGAGTAGGCCATTTGGCCCCCTGAGTCAGGTCCACCATCCAATAGGATCATGGCATCTCAAGCACACTTTCTTGTACCAACTCTATATCCCTCAATTTGATTTGATTTGATTTATTATTGTCACATGTATTAACACAGTAAGAAGTTTAACAACACCAGGTTAAAGTCCAACAGGTTTATTTGGTAGCTTTTGCTACCAAATAAACCTGTTGGACTTTAACCTGGTGTTGTTAAACTTCTTACTGTGTTTACCCCAGTCCAACACCGGCAACTCCACATCATGACATGTATTAACACACGGTGAAAAGTATTGTTTCTTGCGCACTATACAGACAAAGCATTCCATTCATAGAGAAGGAAAGGAGACAGTGCAGAATGTGGTGCTACAGTC
Organism: Mustelus asterias; assembly: GCF_964213995.1. Lineage (NCBI taxonomy): Eukaryota > Metazoa > Chordata > Chondrichthyes > Carcharhiniformes > Triakidae > Mustelus > Mustelus asterias. The sequence goes on along the minus strand of NC_135815.1, from coordinate 88,681,397 downwards.
ATAGCTAGGGTGTAGAGAAAGATCAACTTAACACAAAGTAAGACCATTCAAAAGTCTGACAACAGCAGGGGAGAAGCTGTTCTTGAGTCGGTTGGTACGTGACCTCAGACTTTTGCATCTTTTTCCCGACGGAAGAAGGTGGAAGAGAGAATGTTCAGGGCACATGGGGTCCTTAATTATGCTGGCTGCTTTGCCGAGACAGCGGGAAGTGTAGACAGAGTCAATGGATGGGAGGCTGGTTTGCGTGATGGATTGGGCTACAATGACGACCTTTTGTGGTTCCTTGTGGTCTTGGGCAGAGCAGGAGCCATACCAAGCTGTGATACACCCGGAAAGAATGCTTTCTATGGTGCATCTGTAAACGTTGGTGAGGTTCATAGCTGAGGATTCCTTTCGTGTCGAAAGCTCCATCGGCCTCTGATTTGAATGTACTCAATAAGTGAGCAAACCCAGCCCTCTGGAGGAGAAAATTCTAACATTCTCTGCATCACAGTGCTAAGTGGCCAACCCGCTTCTCCAGAGGCTGGTGCACCAAGCTCCCCAGCCAAGGGAAAACATCCTCCCAGTACCCACCCTATTACTGTGGCATAGTGGTTAGCACTGTTGCCTCACAGCGCCAGGGACCCAGGTTCGATTCCTAGCTTGGGTGACTGTCTGTGTGGAGTCTGCACATTCTCCCCGTGTCTGCGTGGGTTTCCTTCGGATGCTCCGGTTTCCTCCCACAGTCCAAAGATGCGCAGGTTAGGTGGATTGGCCGTGCTAAATTGCCCCTTGGTGTCAGGGGGACTAGCTAGGGTAAATGCATGGGGTTATGGTGATAGGGCCTGGGTGGGATTGTGGTCGGTGCAAACTCGATGGGCCGAATTGCCTCCTTCTGCACTGTAGGGATTCTATGATTCTATGAATCCCCTCAAGAATTCTGTGTCAGCCAAGGGTGTTTAATCTGACATGTGATTTATTGGTGAAGGATTACGGGAGTTCCATAAATATTATCCCACTGGCTCATGTCGAAACGTAAAAGGTCAAATCTCTGGTGAGCTGTATCATTGCCTGAAGATAAAACAATGCCCATTGGTACTCTGTGCAATCTAGTGAGGGCGAGAGGTTAGGAAGATGATTGTCAGATAGGTGACCCAGTCCCGTGATCAGTAATCCAGTCTGTGAGCTAACGCAATTTTTTTTTGTTAAAAATAGAAAGGTGAACAGTATCGGGCAAGTCAAAATAGGACATATATTTTTGTTGGGTTTTTTTTTAATACTCATCAAATTGTGACTTTTACACCTTAAAGTTTAGATAGGGGGGCGTGGATTTTCTGCTACTGCGCAATCCTCGTGCATCATCGGGGAACAGGGGCCGCTGCGGGTTAGATGGAATGTTCGGAAAGGCAGCCAAACGTCCATCGACTGGGAAGGAATTTCCAGACCCTCCGCGGGTAGGAGCTGACAATCCCAGCTCGGGGGCCCTGGAGTGTCAGGGGGATTAAAGTTAAAGTTTATTTATCAGTCACAAGTAAGGCTTACATTAACACTGCAATGAAGTTACTGTGAAATTCCCCCAGTCGCCACGGTCCGGCGCCTGTTCAGGTCAATGCACCTAACGTGGATTCATGCAGAACTTTTCAAGATATCTCCCAAGCATCTTCACGGCCTGTGAGGGTACTTTTGAAGTGTAGTCGCTGTTACGAGGTTTGGAAACATGGCGGCTAATATGTGCACTGCAAGGATTCACAAAACAGCACATCTTTCAGAATGTGGGAGGAAACCAGAGCACCCGGAGGAAACCCACGCAGACACGGGGAGAACGTGCAAACTCCACACAGACAGTGACCCGAGCTGGGAATCGAACCCGGGTCCCTGGCACTGTGAAGCAGCAGTGCTAACCACTGTGCTACCGTGCCGCCCACATGCCGCCATAGGGCTGGGTTACGGGGATAGGGGCTGGGTGGGGTTGTTGTCAGTGCAGACTCGATGGGCTGAATGGCCTCCTTCTGTACTGTAGGGATTCTACGATTCAGAAGATTGGCCATAATTGTACAGATTGGGGGAGCAGGCTTGAGGGACCATTTCTTATATTCTTATTTTCTTTTTAATGTTCTTCAGATGCTGGTCACTGTCTGAAAGACGATTGGGTGACCCATTATGAGTCATGACAAGGAATGTCAACAAGTGAGTAATGATGAGAACCAGCAACCCTTGCTGACTGTCCCACTTTGATCTGAGGCTGAATGTAGCACTCCTGCCAAGTAGGCCAAGACCAGATGGCTTAGCACTGACCAGAGATTGAACAGGGGAACTTTCCTGATCTCCATGACTCAGCGACCCATTGAACATCTTTAGAACTATTGGAACAGCTTTCCTTCTACTTTAGCTGCTAGACCGTAACAGCTCAAACTGTCCCAATGGCTCTGGGTGGAGCTTCCTCACTGTAAACTTAATAAATATGAACTCAGACAAGGCAGCATCATATAACATCACAAATAATTGTCTCACTGGGCGCTCGCTTGTCTCTGCATCAGTCCCATGCCAGAGATGGGGGACCCATAATTATTTTTTTACTCATTCATGGGACAGTAAGTGCTGGCTGGCCAGCATTTATTGTCCATCCTTAGCTGCCCGAGGGCAGTTGAGAGTCAACCACATTGCTGTGGCTCTGGAGTCACATGTAGGCCAGGCCAGGTAAGGATGGCAGATTTCCTTCCCTAAAGGACATTCGTGAACCAGATGGGTTTTTCCAATAATGGTTTCATGGTTATCAGTAGATTCTTAATCCCAGGTTTTTTTTATTGAATTCAAATTCCACCATCTGCCGTGGCGGGATTCGAACCTGGATTTCTGGATTAATAGTCTAGCGATAATACCACTAGGCCATTGCCTCCCCAAGGATTTGTCAAAGGTGAAGTTTCATCATATGACTTGCCCCCGCAGGCTCCAGCCATTAGTTGGCCAACACATCCCTCTGTGTACACAAAACCAGAAAATGCTGGAAAATCTCAGCAGGTCTGACAGCATCTGTGGAGAGAGAATAGAGCCAACATTTCGAGTCTGGATGAGAGCTGATGTGCAGGGTAGGTTTACAGTTTATTTATTCGTGTCATAAGTGGGCTTGCATTAACACTGCAATGAAGTTACTGTGAAAATCCCCTAGTCGCCACACTCTGACGCCTGTTCGGGTACACTGAGGGAGAATTTAGCACGGCCAATGCACCTAACCAGCACGTCTTTCGGACTGTGAGAGGAAACCGGAGCACCTGAAGGAAACCCACACAGACACGGGGAGAACGACTTCACACAGACAGTGTCCCGAGGCTGGAATTGAACACGGGTCCCTGGCACTGTGAGGCAGCAGTGCTAACCACTGTGCCACCGTGCCACCCTGTGGATTGGCGATTGCTAAATTGCAGCTCTGATGAAGAATCATCTGGACTCGAAGCGTTGGCTCTGTTCTCTCTCCACAGATGCTGTCAGACCTGCTGAGTTTCTCCAGCATTTTCTGTTTCTGTTTCAGATTCCAGCATCCGTAGTATTTTGCTTTAATCACTATAATATACCTTATCTGGCCGTTAAATTGTTGTTTCGTGAATCCTTGCAGTGCACATATTAGCCGCCATGTTTCCAACCTTCACAACAGTGACTACACTTCAAAAGTACCCTCACTGGCCGTGAAGATGCTTGGGAGATATCTTGAAAAGTTCTGCACAAATCCACATTCTTTCTTTCTGTGAACAATGTTCTGAACCTTTATTTACAAGGTGGTTATCATGGGTGGCACAATGATGGGCGGCACGGCGGCACAGTGGTTAGCACTGCTGCCTCACAATGCCAAGGACCCGGGTTCAATTGCAACCTTGGGTGACTGTGTGGAGTTTGCACATTCTCCCCATGTCTGTGTGGGTTTCCTCTGGGTGCTCCGATTTCCTCCAACAGTCCATGGATGTGCGGATTAGGTGGATTGGCCGTGCTAAATTGTCCCATAGTGTCAAAGATGTGCAGGTTAGGTGGATTAACCATGCTAAATTATCCCTCAGTGTCCAAAAAATGTGCAGGTTCGGTGGATTGGCCATGCAAAATTGCCCTTTAGTGTCCAAAGAAGTGCAGGTTAAGTAGATTGGCCATGGAAAATTGTCCCTTAGTGTCCAAAGAATATGCAGGTTCGGTGGATTGGCCATGCTAAATTGTCCCACAGTGTCCAAAGATGTGCAGGTTAAGTGGATTGGCCATGCTAATTTACCCCTTAGTGTAGGTTAGGGGGATTGGCGGGGTAAATGTGTGGGGTTAGAGGAAGGGGTGGGCCTGGATAAGATGCTCTTTCGGAGAATCAGTGCAGAATGAACGGGCCAATTGGCCCCCTTGTTCGCTGTAGGGATTCTATGATTACCACCCTGCCACAAACCCCCTCCTCCTCCCCGCAACCCTATTACGAGGGATGACAAGGGCCTTTTAAGCTGTCTCGATGACTTAGGAGTGTACAAAAATCAGAAGAAGAAATAAACATGCTATTTCGGCAACAGAACAAATCCTACTCAGAAGGAAAGTAAATGAGATGATAACGTGCGCTGGGGAGTATAAAAGCATTGCAGCACAGTAACAGTACCTTTCCCACCAATTCACCGCAAACCCGATGGGACTAATCGAGATAATTAGCAATATTATTAAATTAGCCTCTTGGGGAACAGCTCCCTGCTGCTACATCTGATGGGCATCATGAACCTGAAGCTATCAGCTTGACAATTTATTTCAGACATGCAATTTAAAGGAAACACAAATTCCTTGATTGGCCGTTCAAATTGTTGCAATGCTGCAGATTAGGAATGTGGCATCTGAGCCACCCCTCTGCTGATCTGGGATACGCCCGCTCCGCCTTGCCTGCTGATTGATACATCAAGTTAATTTGCGCAGGAAAAATCAATGAGTCACGTCTTCATTTCAGGAAGTGTGGTATCATGTAATGTGTCAGTTGTCAACCGAATCCAAGTGGAGACTTAATTAACACCCAGACCCCATCCACATTAATCACTCACCATGTCCATTGGCTTCTCCAATGCGGGCAATAGCAGCAGGTCCTATACATGGCAGGTGGCAGACTGGGTGCTGACCACCATTTCGATACAACAACACGAATGATCGTCAAGTATAAGGTTGCGACAAATGAGTGGTCCATTACTGTCAATAATTGTGCAACCGTGCCGTGGCACAGTGGTTAGCACTGCTGCCTCACAACGCCAGGGACCCGGGTTCAATCCCAGGCTCGGGTCACTGTCTGTGTGGAGTTTGCACATTCTCCCTGTGTCAGCGTGGGTTTCCTCCGGGTGCTCCGGTTTCCTCCCACACTCCAAAGATTGAATGCCCGTGCTAACTTGCCCCCGAGTGTCAGGGAGATTAGCAGGGATCACGGGGAATAGGGCCTGGGTGGGATTCTTGTCAGTGCAGACTCGATGGGCCAAATGGCCTTCTTCTGCACTGTAGGGATTCTATGAACTGCCAGCTCGGATCGGAGTTGCTGACTGTCTGGCAAATTAGTCCCCGCCCACTGCCTGCAGTGGCTGGATACAGTCTAGCCCACTATTTCAAAGACTGGGTGCTTAAGATTCAGTGTGAAAACTCACCCGAGAAACGGATCAGGAACTCTCCTGTTTTCACACTAGCTGGACACTTAGGAAAAATATTGTAAAATTCCGCCCACTGTGTTACAGCTCAATGGACACCAACAGCATAAGGGGAAGCCACTAGACTATTCACTAATCCCATATCTCTGCCCTTCCTATTAGCTTAGTTTATTTCTTAGTGTCACAAGTAGGCTTACATTAACACTGCAATGAAGTTACTGTGAAAATCCCCTAGTCGCCACACTCCGGCTCCTGTTCGGGTACACTGAGGGAGAATTTAGCATGGCCAATGCACCTAACCAGCACGTCTTTCAGACTGTGGGTGGAAACCGGAGCACCCGGAGGAAACCCACGCAGACACGGGGAGAACGTGCAGACTCCGCACAGACAGTGACCCAATCCGGGAATCGAACCCAGGTCCCAGGTGGCGTGAGGCAGCAGTGCCAACCACTGTGCCACCGTGCCACCCAGTATTCTCTAAATTCGATTATCATCTTTCTTTTCAAATACTCTAACTCCTTTTAGCCAATGCTATTGTCAACGTCTCAACAACCATTTGTAGCAATGCATTCCGTATTCCAGTATCTCTTGGTATGAAAAGCTTTCTCTACGTTCTTTTGAATTTAAATACCCCCTTGTTATTCAGCCACCAAGCAGCATCAACAATCACTGTTTACCCTTGAACAATGTTCACAATTGTGATGATACTACTTTCATAGAATCCCTACTGTGCAGAAAGAGGCCATTCGACCCATCAAGTCCGGATCGACTCTCTGAAAGAGCACCTCACCAGGCCCTCCACTCCATCCTATCCCAGTTACCCTGTGCATTTAGCACGGCCAATCCACCTAACCTGCACATCTTTGGACACTAAGGGGCAATTTATCATGGACAATCCACCTAACCTGCACATCCTTGGACATTCATCTTCTCTGTTCCAATAAATGGTGGTGGGGCGGGGCGGGGGGGGGGGTTCAATTTTTCCAATTCTTTCTCTGTAACTATAAACATTCATTTGCCATCATTCTTGATGAATTTCTACTTCATCTTTTCCACTGTTCTCACTGAATGGGGTGCCCTGCCTTGCATGCAATGAAACATTTGCAGTTTAACCACAAAGGGAGACAGTGGCGTAGTGGCATCAAAGAACAAAGAACAATACAGCACAGGAACAGGCCCTTCGGCCCTCGTCACGTAATCCCGAGACTCAGGATATTGCTCTGAGGAGCTGAGTTCGAATCCCACCGCGGTAAATGGTGGAATTTGAAACCAATAAAAATCTGGAATTAAAATCCGAATGATGACCACAAAACGATTGTCGGAAAAACCCATTTTGTTCACTAATGTCCTTTAGGGGAGGAAATCTGCTGTCCTTACCCAGTTTGGGGACCTTACTCCAGACCCAAAGCAATGAGATTGACTCTTAAATATCTTCTTTAAAGGATATACCGGCACTGGAAGGGGTGCAGAGGAGATTCACGAGGTTGAGAGGGTTGGCTTATGAGGGTAGACTGTGACTATACTCATTGGAATTTAGAAGAATGAGGGGGGATCTTATAGAAACATATAAAATTATGAAGGGAGGTTGTTTCCACCGGCAGGTGAAATCAGAACTTAGGGGGCATAACCCCAAAATAAGGGGGAGCAGATTTAGGACTGAGTTGAGGAGGAATTTCTTCATCCAAAGGATTATGAATTCTGTGGAATTCCCTGCCCAGTGAAGCTGGGCTATCTCGTTGAATGTTTTTAAAGCAAAGATAGATTTTTGAACTGTGAAGGAATTAAGGGTTATGGTGAGCGGGCGGGTAAGTGGAGCTGAGTCTATGAAAAGATCAGCCATGATCTTATTGAATGGCGGAGCAGGCTCGAGGGGCCAGATGGCCTACTCCTGCTCCTAGTTCTTATGTTCTCTGAAATGGCCGGGTAAGCCAATCAGTTCAAGGGCAATGAGGGATGGGCAAAAATTGCTGGTGCGTACTGGCAACATCCACATCCCATGAATGAATTTTAGAAAATAGCCTATATCTTGGATGCATGAATTTAACAACACTGAATTGCTTTTGCATTCCACATGTATTTAAAATCCAGAAACTGACTGGGCTGTATCATCGCCTTTGTGACACACATGGTCAATTTTATGAAATCTTTGGTGTATACATCGTCAAACTTCTTACAAATGACCCTGATGGCAAGAAAATCCTGGGTAGCCTTTTTTTTGCACTTACAGTTCATAAAGTTCGAATGAAGACAAATATTTAATTTTTGATATCTATGCCCCAAGACCTCTTTCTTTATTCACTCTGAGTCTCCTACTGTACAGGGTATATTTTACCTCACTTCCTTTGCCCCCCCACAACCCCCAGGAAATGGACTTCTTTATGTTATGCTGAACTGCATGCAACTGTCTCCTCTTCACTCTGAGTGCGAACCCACCTCTTTCGTTCCAATAAATGGTCTTGGAGCAGGGTTCAATTTCATAGAATCCCTACAGTGCAGAAGGAGGCCCTTCAGCCCATCGAGTCTGCACCGACCACAATCCCAACCAGGCCCTATTCCCATAATGCCTCATATTTACCCAAGCTAATCCCCCGACATTAAGGTTAATTTAGCATGGCCAATCAACCTAACCCACACATCTTTGGACTGTGGGAGGAAACCGGAGCACCCGGAGGAAACCCATGCAGACACGGGGAAAATGTGCAAACTCCACACAGACAGTGACCCCCAAACCGGGAATTGAACCCGGGTCCCTGGTGCTGTGAGGCAGCAGTGCTAACCACTGGGCCACCGTGCCGCCCACAATTTTCCACTCTTTCTCTGTAACTACGCATTTGCCAATAGTTTCCCATGATTGATCGGAACATAGGAACAGGAGAGGACTACCGAATCCCTCGTGGGGACACTCCCCCACGCCTCGATAGGGCTGGCCTGGCAGCTGTGGCCATTTTATTTTATGTTGGACTTTCCAAAGAATTCTCAAGATGGATGCATCCTCCCTCTCCCTAACCTTCAATGCCGGGCTGCAGCTCCCTCGGTGCTGGGCGGTCACCGAATGGCCATCCAGCTGTGAGGTGCCACCCACTGAGCTGAATTGGACAGTGAGCACATTCTGCCCCGCTTCCCCCCACCGGCCCCCCATTCGACCTTCGATCCCAACACTGGGTTCCCAACCCAAAACGCAAGACGCTACCCCCAAAATTAATTCTTGAACGGTCCGGCTCCAATAGGTATCAGGAAATAACAATATCATACCTTCTATGCCAATTTTATAGCCATAAAACCATAGACCATAAGACATAGGAGCAGAATTAGCCCACTCGGCCCATCGAGTCTGCTCCACCATTCAGTCATAGTGTTGAATATAAAGGAGAAACGAGCTCTTGCACATGTCATGAGGTCCGCCACTATCTTGCTCCCCTGAAGCCACGTTTGTCTTATCTTTTCCTTTCTGGTGCTTAGTTATCTCACTATCTGTCGAGCCATATTCCCTTTAATACCAGAAAATACCAGTGTTGCATAATGCAGCCATCATCAGCCCAGGTCCCTCTGCCCAATGCTTATCATATAGGTTCTGGGCAAGAACAATATTGGGCTTTGCTCTGACTGTCCCAGAACAAAGCAGCTGATGTAAATGTGCATGCAGAAGTTGACCACCATTATTTTATATTTAAGTGGTTGCATGGTTGCTTTACGAGCTGATCACATGATTTGATGGCGATGGCATTCGGGTGTTGCAGAGGTTGCTGCTTTACTTTCAGTACAGGCAAAAGCTCCCTCAATAAATCTGTTAGTTTTAATCTGCGTGTGCAAGCTACGGGCGGGAATTTCCGGCTGCGCTCGCTCAAGACCGGAAAATCCCAACCAAGGTCTAGAGACCTTTAAATTGTCCAAGTTCCACCCGCTACGATTCCCGTGGCAGGCGGGACGGGGAAATTCCGCCCCGCATCTTTTCTTTTTGTCTAAAACCCCACAACCCCTAACTTATTTGGAACATTACAACCCATTCACCCTACCAGAAGCCAATGTCTACAGAAAAAGGAGGGAAGCAAAGTTGGGGAGCGGGTTGCACTGAAATTGTGATGGAATCAATGGCAAGGGTGAAGAATGGGTGGCACGGTAGCACAGCGGTTAGCACTGCTGCTTCACAGCTCCAGGGACCTGGGTTCGATTCCCGGCTTGGGTCACTGTCTGTGTGGAGTTTGCACATTCTCCTCGTGTCTGCGTGGGTTTCCTCCGGATGCTCTGGTTTCCTCCCACAGTCCAAAGATGTGCGGGTTAGGTTGATTGGCCATGCTAAAAATTGCCCCTTAGTGTCCTGAGATGCATAGGTTAGAGGGATTAGTGGGTAAAATATGGAGGGATATGGGGGTGGGGCCTGGGTGGGATTGTGGTCGGTGCAGACTTGATGGGCCGAATGGCCTCTTTCTGTACTGTAGGGTTTCTATGATTTCTAAGTGAGGCCTCTATCTCTTCTTCCCAGGATTTATCAATGTTAATTATTTTATGTTCATTACTTTTGCTGACAATCAGTCGGAAATTATAGACAAACCGAATTGCTTTGGAATCATTTCCATGCGACTTCATTCAACATTTGAGCTTGTAGAATCCATTTTCTGGTCATTGGCAGTCGAGTGTTCCGTGTAGATTAGTTTGTTAATATTTTTAACGATCTCAAGTATGAGTTATCAGGGAGACAACCTCACGCAACGTTAATTTCTCCTGATTATGTACGTAATTTGGAGGATTTCACAGATCGAAAGTATTGGAAAACGAGATGCCATTTTTGCAAGTTATTAACATGATCGATTTTACGGTTCGGGTTAGTGCTGCGGAATAATTAAGTGATCAATGCGTCCCATTTCCTGTACCTCTACAATGGATCCGTATTAAAATCGGCAGTTAATGGCTTATATTAAATTGGTTGTCTGTTAAACGGGAACACTGCTATGGGGAGTGGGGCGGGTGGTGTGCAGGGGGTGGAGGGGGCAGGTACTTCAGATTTAAAATGATTTCTTCGTTCAGATTTCTGCTGTAACTGCCAAGGACATTTCAGCAGTGATGGCTACGCTTCCGTGGGACGGTGCAGGTTGGGAAAATAAGAACTTGCATTTATATAGCGCCTTTTGTGGCCTCGGGAGCCAGCAAAATGTTTTGCGGCCAACGTTGTACTTTTTGAGGTGTAGTCATAGAATCGTAGAATCCATACAGTGCAGGGGGAGGCCGTTCGGCCCATCAAGTCTGAACCAAAACTCCAACAGAGCATCTTACCCAGGCCAACCTGCTGCCCTATCCCCGTAAATCCACGTACTTGCCCCGCTAATCCCCCTAATCTACACATCTGTGGACAATAAGGGTCAACTTAACATGACCAATCAACCTAACCCGCACTATGTTTGGACACTAAGGGGCAATTTAGCATGGCCAATCCACCTAACCTGCGCATCTTGGGACTGAGAGGGGAAACCGGAGCGCCCGGAGGAAACCCACGCAGACACGGGGAGAAGGTGCAGATACCCCACAGGCAGTGACTCAAGCCGGGAATCGAACCTGGGTCCCTGGCGCTGTGAGGCAGCAATGCTAACCACTGTGCCACCGTGATGCCCATATGCTTGTAATGTAGGAAATGTAGCAGCCAATTTGTGCAAGGCATGTTGCTCCACATCAACAGTGTATAGTGCAGCCCTGCCAGAGATTTAGTCTGTCAATGATTCCATTAAAGAACTGGGAGTGGGTGGTCCGTGGGTGCTGGACCCTAACTGCCAATCAATTGCTGCTTCAGAAAGATGATGTGCCTTCCATTTGACTGTCTGCTCTGGACAGCCTGGACTCTGCACAGGTTCACTGTTTAAACAGCAGGTCACCAGTTCAGCTAAAAGCTTCAAAAGGTTCTTTTTAAAAATTCATTCATGGGACATGGGCGTCGCCGGCTGGCCAGCATTTATTGCCCATCCCTAGTTGCCCTTGGAGGGCAGTTGAGAGTCAACCACATTGCTGTGGCTCTGGAGTCACATGTAGGCCAGACCGGGTAAGGATGGCAGATTTCCTTCCCTAAAGGACATTCGTGAACCATTTGGGTTTTTCCGACAATCGACAATGGTTTCATCAGTAGATTCTTAATTCTAGATATTTTTGATTGAATTTAAATTCCACCATTTGCGGTGGTGGGATTCGAACACAGGTCCCCAGAACATTAGCTGTTTGGATTAAATCTTGTGATAATACCACTGAGCCATCGCCCAGAGGTATTATTTTCACTGAAGATCAATCAAATGTAGGGGTACAGCCAAAGACATTGGATTCCAAATTTTTAATAAGCTTTCATTATTTGTAAATCAACTGAAGTAACCTGGGATTTTTTTTTTAAAGTGACAGGCATATTCAGTGACACAATGTGACATCACAGTGCTATGTACATATTAGTCACTTCACCAGGATGACAAAGGATCGTGTGGCAATGGAAGAAGGAACACATTTAGCACCAGTGTCTTCCTCACTATTCTTTAAAAAAGAGGTCAGCTAACACATTGCTGACATTGGCAGCACAGTGGCACAGTGGTTAGCACTGCTGCCTCACAGCGCCAGGGACCGGGTTCGATTCCCGGCTTGGGTGACTGTGTGGAGTTTGCACCTTCTCCCCATGTCTGTGTGGGTTTCCTCCAGGTGCTCCAGTTTCCTCCCTCAGTCCAAAGACGTGCTGGTTGGGTGTATTGGCCATGCTAAATTCTCCCTCAGTGTACCGAAACAGGTGCCAGAGTGCGGCGACTAGGGGATTTTCACAGTAACTTCATTGCAGTGTTAATGTAAGCCTACTTGTGACACTAATAAACAAACTTTAATACTGTGGCTGAAGGAATGATAATGACAGCATGGTGTTTGCACAGGTTAAAATATCATTTCATTTTCCAGTTAATGGGCAGAAATAACAGAGTAAAATGGTTGCCCACGTGGCTAAATTAAAATTGTTAATAGAATTGCTCGAGTCAGTTCAGCATTTTATTGTTAGATATGGATTAGGTGGATTGGCTATGCTACATTGCCCCTTAGTGTCAGGGGGACTAGCAGGGTAAATGCATGGGGTTTTGGGGATAGGGTCTGTGTGGGATTGTGATCAGTGCAGACTCAATGGGCCGAATGGCCTCCTTCTGCATTGTCGGGAATCTATGATTCTATGATATGAATCTTGGGCTAATAGCAGTCGCCACATTTCTCAATTATTCTTACAGTCGAGAGCTAAAATTGGTAGGAAAGATCTGAGTGGCGCTGGAAGATTCTAGATAGCAGCTTTAATTATCTTGTGCAAAGTAGCCATCGAATGCCATTTCAACAATATCTAATAATTCCGCATTTCAAAGATTTTCAGCAAAATGTTTGCGCTTAGAATAATCGAGTCCCCTCAGTGCAGAAGGAGGCAATTCAGCCCATTGAGCCTGCACCTACTAGAATCCCACCCATAACCCCGCGTACTTACCCTGCCATTCCCCCGACACTAAGGGGCAATTTAGCATTGACAATCTACCCAACCAATTTAGCACGGCCAATCTTTGGAGTGTGGGAGGAAATCCATGGAGACACGGGGAGAACATGCAAACTCCACACAGTCACCCAAGGCCGCATTTGAACCTGAATCCCTGGTAGTATGAGGCAGCGATGCTGTGCTGCCCCTTAAGAGTCAACCACATTGCTATGGATCTGCAGTCACATGTAGGCCAGACCAGGTAAGGATGGGAGATTTCCTTCCCCAAAGGACATAAGTGAATGAGATGGATTCTTAGAATAATCGACAATGGTTTCACGGTCATCATCAGACTTTTGATTCCGGATTATTATTGGATTCAATCCCAGATTTTTACTGAATTCAAATTCCACCAACCGCCGTGGTGGGATTCGAACCCAGGCCCCAAGAGCATTACCCTAGGTCTCTGCATTGCTAATCCAGTGATAATACCACTACGCCACTGTCTCCCCTGCATCAGATTGTTTGCATTGATTTTCTCAGTGCCACACATGCTCTAAAATGGTGCATGTAAACATACGTGAGGCTGTTTGCACTGGGTGCCATATTGGTGAGGGCACTAGTGTGTGCATTGAGTGTCCACTAGAAGCATGTAGAGCAGACTAGGTGGTCTCAGTGTGCAACACGACAGTGGAACCTCTTTGGAGCTCAACTTTACAGCAGATACCTATTCTTAATTATGCACAGCCAAATGCACATCTAGCAAATGGAAGGATCCCCCACCAGTACTAGTGAAATAACTAATACTTACAAGTTCATTGCTGTATGATGTTTTCTAGATGTTGCTATGATTCTACAAGTGTTTGGTGCTTTCGATAGTTGTTCCGAGTTGCAAAGGTCTACTGGGCTACAGGCATGGCTGGTGGGGGTTTCTGCTGACTTCAAGCCTTGTGCGCCAACCAGTTGCATCCTACAATGGATGCAACATGAGTTGTTCCCCTTGGAGTACAGCTTGACTTGGAAAAACAGAGGCCGCACAGAGCAGGGCAAGCTGCTGGAAAAGGGAGAAGGGATGAAGGAAATTGGGGTCTCCGCAGGAGGCCCAGCTGGCCTGGGTCTTCAAGGAGCAACTCCTTTGCCTGAGTGATGAACAATACATGCAACATAAGCTGTAATGATGTCCTCACTCAAACTTAGCACCTGATGCAAAATTTCTAGATGGTGGCACAGTGGTTAGCACTGCTGCCTCACAGCGCCAGGGACCCGGGTTCCATTCCAGCCTCGGGTGACTGTCTGTGTGGAGTCTGCACATTCTGCCCTGTGTCTATGTTCCCTCCGGGTGCTCCGGTTTTCTCTCGCACTCCAAAGTTATGCAGGTTAGGTGGATTGGCCATGCTAAATTGTCCCTTAGTGTCAGGGAGATCATAGAATCATAGAATGCTACAGTGCAGAAGGAGGCCATTCGGCCCATTGAGTCTGCACCGACCACAATCCCACCCAGGCCGCATCCCCATAACCTCATGCATTTACCCTCGCTAGTCCCTGACTGTGGTAAACCACTGTTAAGCTTATTGCCTGTGTGTGTGTGACATGCCTGGACATGCCCCTGCTGGCCCTGCCTGAGACTCCTCCCCCCCTGGTCCAGGTATAAAGGCGATTGCTCCCCACCCCCCTGCCTCAGTCTCTGGACCAGTTCATCAGCATGGGTGTGCTCCAAGTCTTTTGCGAATAAAAGCCTATTTGTTCTCGCATACAAACTAGTCTTTGCTTGATTGATAGTGCATCACTGACACGAAGGGGCAATTTAACATGGCCAATCCACCTAACCCGCACATCTTTGGACTGTGGGAGGAAACTGGAACACCCGGAGGAAACCACGTAGACACGGGGAGAATGTGCAAATTCCACACAGACAGCGACCCGAGCCGGGAACCGAACCCGGGTCCCTGGCGCTGTGAGGCAGCAGTGCCAACCACAGTGCTGAGATTAGCAGGTTAAATACATGGAGTGACGGGGTAGGGTTGGGTGGGATTGTTATCAGTGCAGCCTCGATAGGCCCAATGGCCTCTTTCTGCCCTATCGGGATTCTATGATGCGGCCACAGTTGTGCAGAGTATGGATTGCATTGCAGCCAAAATCTTTTGAGCTCATCCCTCCATTATTGGGACACCTCTCAATGCTGAACAGATATGATTAGAAGCAATACCCCCAGCCACAATGGACCTCCTCCCCTTTGAAAGAGGCAGCTTAATTTTAAGTGGTGCTAACCAGTCGCGATATTGATGCCTCAGCCAATTAGCAGCGCAGTTATCAGAGTCTGGACACTAATATCATTGAAATAAACAGGCAGGATGAGGTTGGCATGTTGCTGTATTGCAATCAATAGGTGCGGGCTAATCCCCGTGCCCATTCCTGGGGGCTATCGAATCTAGCCTCCTTAATTTGTAAATCCTCTTAGCTATATAAATCCCTGCGTGTTCTTGCTAGATTGCATTTGGTCTCGAGATGAAATGTGGCAAGTTGCAACGCCATGCAATCTAAACCTCTCATCTGATGCTGGACGGGGAGAGGGGAAACTAATCTAGTGCAATATCGTGTTATCTCTGAGCAATTCACATTGTTACTGGTGTTCTTCGAGCGACAACCAGAATTCTTAAGCTCGCAAAACAGTGAGGTTAACAGGCTCACTGCTATAAGCTTCACTCGAAGGAAGCAGGATTACTTTCATTTATTTTCAAATTGAAGAGGCAAGGAGAACAGGCCAGGGTTCGTCATGCAGGAACCGCCAACATTGGGAGGGAGTAAACAAGAAAGTGCAATGGGTAGTTTTGAAAAAGGTTCTTTACTGCCTAAAGCTTACACACATTGCCTAGGCAGAGGAAAGCCATGTGTACCTTATAGAGCCTCCTAGCTTTACCCTCCATTATTTTCAATGGAAGGCAAGTGCAATAGGCCCTGCCAATGATATTCCATCTACATTGCTGCATCTTCCCTTTCTTGCGCTCTTGTCTGGGTGACGCTTATGGATCGAACAGCAGAAAACAATATTCCAGTGAATGAGGTAATACTGAAAGAGAGTTGTACAGCAAGGCGTGCTTGGAATAACAAATTCAAAGGGTCACTGACTCTAGGGCGGCACGGTGGCACAGTGGCTAGCACTGCTGCCTTACAGCGCCAGGGACCTGGTTCGATTCCGGCCTTGGGTGACTGTGCGGAGTCTGCACATTCTCCCCATGTCCACGTGGGTTTCCTTCGGGTGCTCCGGTTTCCTCCCACATTCCAAAGATGTGCCGGTTAGGTGGGTTGGCCATGATAAATTGCCCTTTAATGTCCAAAGATGTGCAGGTTAGGTGGATTGGCCATGCTAAATTGCCCCTTAATGTCCCAACATGTGCAGGTTAGATGGATTGGCCATGCTAAATTGTCCCTTAGTATCCAAAGATGCGCAGGTTAGGTGCATTGGCCATGCCAAATTGCCCTTTAGTGTCCAAAGATGTGCAGGTTAGGTCGATTGGCCATGCCAAATTGCCCTTTAGTGTCCAAAGATGTGCAGGTTAGGTGGATTGGCCATGCTAAATTGTCCCTTAGTATCCAAAGATGCGCAGGTTAGGTGCATTGGCCATGCCAAATTGCCCTTTAGTGTCCAAAGATGTGCAGGTTAGGTCGATTGGCCATGCCAAATTGCCCTTTAGTGTCCAAAGATATGCAGGTTAGGTCGATTGGCCATGCCAAATTGCCCCTTAGTGTCCAAAGATGTGCAAGTTAGGTCGATTGGCCATGCTAAATTGCCCCTTAGTGTCCAAAGATGTGCAAGTTAGGTCGATTGGCCGTGCTAAATTGTTCCCAAAGATGTGCAGGTTAGGTGGATTGGCCATGCTAAATGCACAGGATTATGGGGATGGGTGGCGGGGGGGGCGTCTGGGAAAGATGCTCTTTGGGAGAGTCGGTGCCGACCCAATGGGCTGAATGGCCTCCTTCTGCACTTTAGGGATTCAATGGATTCTGTGGAATCAGAGTTTAAGGAAGGAAACAAAGGCTTGCATTTATATGGCACCTATCATTACCGCAGGACGTGCTTCAGTGAAATACCTTTGAAGCATCACGCATTGAGGAGAGTGCAGCTATCACAAATGCACACAGCCTGCCCAGCAGACAACACTGAGATAAAGCACAAGCTGATCCATTTCTTCAAACACTGGCCGAGGGATAAATAGTAGAGTGGGATCTTTGACGTTCATCGAGGAAGAACTCATTTCATCCAAACTACAGGACACATTGCAGCAGCATCTCAGCGCAGGACTGGAGTGGCAATTTAAATTACGTGATCAAACCTCTACAATGGAGTTTAAATCAAAAAACAACCTTCTGACTCACAGGGTGCTGAAGGTTACAGGCAGAAGGAATATATTTAGCTTATCATTCCCATCGCATTGGAGTAAATTACGTTGATCGTATTTCTCTCCCCAGTCCCTCGTTCTTTGATATTTGCCGGAACTTTCCAGCTGATCACGCTGACAGGATCTTAGAATCATAGAATAGAATCATCATAGAATTCTGACAGTGCGGAAGGAGGCCATTCGGCCCATCAAGCCAGCACTGACAACAATCCCATCCAGGCCCCATCCCCGTAACCCCAGATATTTACCCTCCTGATTACCTGACACTAAGTGGCAATTTAGCGTGGCCAATTCACCTAACCTACATCTTTGGACTGTGGGAGGAAACCGGAGCACCCGGGGGAAATCCACACAGACATGGGGAGAATGTGCAGACTCCGCACAGACAGTGACCCGAGGCCAGAATTGAACCCGGGTCCCTGGCGCTGTGAGGCAGCAGTGCTAACCACTGTGCCACCGTGTCACCCTGGTCTTCTAGACCTGCTGACAGTGCACCCCCGCTGTAGGTTTCCCAGGGGCATGGGGTGCAGTCAATGGGTAATTTCACTGACAGCGGCAGGACCAGAAGATTCCCTCCATTATTCATTTTGAAACATTTATCAATTCCACTTTAATATAAACTTATGGTAAAATGTTCCATGTTATCTTTCTCTGTTACTTCAGTTTCCTATATCTCCTAATTTGTGACAGCAAAACATAATATCATTCTCTTAAATCTGTATCCAAATTATTTAATATTAAACAGAAAGCAGAAATCCCGACCTGCATCATTTAAGATTCTTCCATGAGATGTGGGCATTTGCTGGGGCAAAGCCAGCATTTGTTGCCCATCCCTATTTGCCCTGGAATGGATTGGTTTCTTCAGAGGGCAGTTAAGAGTCAACCACATTGCTGTGGCTCTGGAGTCACATGTAGGCCAGACCAGGTAAGGATGGCAGATTTCCTTCCCTGAAGGACTTCAACGCCGGCATCTCCAACACCGGCATCTCCACATCAGGGATTCAGTGAAGCAGATGGGTTTTTACAACAATGGTGGGTTTTGAGTCCATGCCCGCAGAATTAGGCTGGGTCTCTCAACCAATAGTCCGGTGAACATATCACCACCCCATCATCTCCTCACTCTCACCAACTTTTACAGATGCACCATAGAAAGCATTCTTTCTGGACGTATCACAGCTTGGTATGGCCCCTGCTCTGCCCAAGACCGCAAGGAACTACAAAAGGTTGTGAATGTAGCCCAATCCATCACGCAAACCAGCCTCCCATCCATTGACTCTGTCTACACTTCCCGTTGCCTCGGCAAAGCAGCCAGCATAATTAAGGATCCCACACACCCCGGACATTCTCTCTTCCACCTTCTTCCATCGGGAAAAAGATACAAAAGTCTGAGGTCACGTACCAACTGACTCAAGAACAGCTTCTTCCCTGCTGCTGTCAGACTTTTGAGTGAACTTATCTTGCATTAAGCTGATCTTTCTCTAGACCCTAGCTATGACTGTAACACTACATTCTGCACTCTGTCCTTTCCTTCTCTATGAACGGTATGCTTTGTCTGTATAGCGTGCAAGAAACAATACTTTTCACTGTATACTAGTACATGTGACAATAATAAATCAAATCAAATCAAAATCCTCCATCCCTCCAATGGACCTTTGCATGTTCCACTACCCGCCCACTATGATTCCCGTACCAGGTGGGACAGGAAAACTCTGCCCCAAATGGCCAGCTTTCAAATGGCACCCATATTGACAACTGTTCAACAATGATTTCACTTAGACATAAAAATCTGCTGAAAAGGCTGACTTAGAGAGTCTGTCAAAAGACAGATAATGTTGAAGACAAACTATCTCATCGCCTGTTGTGTTGTACGTGAAGTGCCAAGGTAAGTGTGGTGTTCAGGGAAAGAGCAGTTAGTAGGCATGAGATAATTGGATTAGGCAATGCAGACATGAGGTTTTTTAACCAATTCAATTTCATTTTACAGTTGAGGCAGACAGACAACACGAGAGTCATAGAATCATAGAATCTCTACAGTGCAGAAGGAGGCCATTCGGCCCATTGATCCTGCACTGACAACAATCCCACCCAGGCCCTATCCACATAACCCCACGTATTTACCCTGCTAATCCTCCTGCCACTAAGGGGCAATTTAGCATGGCCAATCCACCTAACCCGTGCATCTTTGGACACTAAGGGGCAATTTAGCATGGCCAATCCACCTAACCCGTGCATCTTTGGACACTGAGGGGCAATTTAGCATGGCCAATCAACCTAAACTGCACATCTTTGAACTGTGGGAGGAAACTGGAGCACCCAAAGGAAACCCAGGCAGACACGGGGAGAATATGTACACTCCGCACAGACAGTGACCTGGGCCGAAATTGAACCCGGGTTGCTGACGCTGAGGCAGCAGTGCTAACCACTGTGCTACCGTGCTGCCCCGTTCCTAGAACAACACTTTGATTAACATCCTGAATCGAGAATGACCATCCCAAACACTGAACCATTCCCCCTCATGCAAAATGCCACTGTTCAGCCAAGACAACCTCCTGTTGCGTTGAGGATCAGTGCACGGAGAGGTTTGTCGATTTATATTCGATCTGTTTATTTCTGCGGGAGATCGCACTGTCACTTTCAAAATGTCCAAACAAATGGGTGCCATTCAGTGACACTCTTCAGACCCACTCCTGGGCCAAGTGTACTTGCACATGTGCACACTGGCACATAAGACCTTAAGATATAGGAGCAGGAAATGACGACTTGGCCCCCTTGAGCATGATCTACCATTTAACCCGATCAGAGCTGATCTACCATAACCCCACTTTCCTGCCCTCTTCCCCACATTGTTTGATGCCCTCAACATGTTTGAGCCTCTTCAGAAAGTGTACCTATGGTGAATATTTGGGTGAAAGTTATCCCAGCTAAGCTCAGGGAGGGGTGGGTAGGAGGAAGCCCTCAACTTTGCTGGGAGCACCCAAATATCTGACACCAGAACAAAGGAAAAGAACAGCACAGCACAGGAACAGGCCCTTCAGCCCACCAAACCTGTGCCGACCAACAATATGGAAGTCTTCAACTCACAATAAAATATCTGACGATTGGAAATAAGTGAGCGTGAAGCAGCCATTTGCTCCATCTAATAATCCCTCCTGGTGCATGGTATCTCTTAACTAAGTTCATTTGGAGACCATTTGTTGAATCCAATCAATCTTCAGCTCACACCTTTGATCTAAGGTGAGAGGGGAGAGATAGAATAGGGTCGAGAGGGGCAATTTTTCACGCAGAGGGTGATGAGTGTCTGGAACGAGCTGCCAGAGGTAGTAGTGGAGGCGGGTACAATTTTGTCTTTTAAAAAGCATTTAGACAATCACATTGGTAAGATGGGTATAGAGGGATATGGGCCAAACGTGGGCAATTGGGACTAGCTTAATGATAAAAACTGGACGGCACGGACAAGTTGGGCTGAAGGCCCCGATCCCATGCTGTAAACCTCTATTGCTGGCATTTTATGACCTCACTCGGGCGAGGCTCGTAAAATCTCGCCTGAGAATTCCGTTCTGTGAGCCTTGCCCTACCCCGATTCCAAGGCGGGCGTGGCGGTAATATTCCAGCCTATGACTCTATGACTATGATTCTAGAGACCAGGTTATATAATCATATCCTGACCTCAATTGGAGAAACTGTGTCCGATTGTGATGACTGTCCATCATCTCACTATTTGTAAAGCACAAGGGCAATATTAGATACTTAACCTTCTCATTCTCTGTGAGGAGAGGAAACATAAGCTCTTTTACTTATTTCCAGGTGTTAAACACCAAATAGACACTTTAACAGTTTCCTGGTGCTTATTCTTTCAGAGTGCATCTTGTCAAGTCTTGACCACCCAACCAATTACCAACAATGGCAGAAGCCCAAGAACCCGGGTATTTTGATGCCTCACACTGACCGCACTGCGAACACTTCCTGCTGTCTTGTCTTCAAACTGTTCGGATCCAGAGAACCGCAGACTTCAACCAAAGGACTCAATTTCCAGTATCACGTGAGCATTAGTCAGTGCTGTGTTAAACCTGTGAAGAGGGTCTGCTTACCAATCCTGAGAAAAGTCCGCACACTCCAATGATGCAGAGAATGTTGAACACCGCCGAACCCACGATGGTTCCGACCCCAACGTCCCCCTTGGTGATGAACACCCCTGAGGAGTAGAAAGGGGACAGTAAGCAGGGATGTGAAGTGCGGTATCTTTGGAATACCACCTGCACACATAGGGAAAGACGTATTGGCATGAACGTTAAACACAACAGGGTGGACGTTGTGATGTGAGTGTACCTTTAAGAGTTTTTCTTTCATTCATGCTCACAGCCTTAGGTGTCGGGAGGAGGAAAAGAACTGTGGGCAGGTCAGGTGACAGGGATTTTATTTACAGTTTCGGTTTTGGGAGTTGGAGTGTGAGAAACATCAAGCGGAAAGAGAAGTCTCTCTCTTTCTCCCTGTTTTTCTCTTTGGAAATTCTGCTGGCTAGCTGAAGGCAAGATCTTGCTTTTCTGAAGGGTGAAAACCTGCTGTTGTTGGGGGTTGGACCAGAGTCTCTCCGGTGCTTTGGGAATCTGTCTTGTCTTCAAACTCTTTTGAGTGAATCCAGAGAACTGCAGACTTCAACCAAAGGACTCCAGTTCCAGCATCACGTGAGCATTAGTCTGTGTTGTGTTAAATCTGTGAAAACATTCTTTTGTCTATGGGATTGGTTTGATTGGAACATTGTAGATATCTTTGTTAAGGGTTATACATTATTATGATTGTTTGTTTCTTGTTTGTAATTGATAAAAGTTCTGCTGATTTTCTTACTATACATGTTAACTATATTCTTGAATACATTTTGTTTGATAAAAGCTCCCTAGTGGGTCACTTGAGTCATACCTGAAGTGAACTATCTCATGCTTATCCTAGCCAAATTCAAGGTGCAAAACGTCTGATCTAGGCAGGCTCTATAGAACACTTTGGAGTTTCTGACCTGAACCATAGCAAAGTTCATAGTACTCAACCACCATGAGCTATACTGGAGATTCCCCGTTTGTGATGCACACTCTCAGTGTGGAATGTTCCCGTCCCGCCCGCCATGGGAATCGTAGCAGGCGGGTGGCGGACCATGCAAAGGTCCATTGTCTCCGGGTGGGATTATTCCGCTCTTGGGGACTGGAAAATCCCACCCTCAGTTTTGGCACACTTAGGACTCTGATAATCCTAATGAAGCTTTCTTAAAGTAATGGCGTAGCAACTTGGCTTAATTTCTCCAAACTGCTTTGCAAAGTATCTGAATAAGTACACCATTTATAAAGATACCATTCCACTAAAGCATGAACTGCATGGGTGGGATTCCAAATGGCGTACATATTGACAATTGTTCAACAATGGTTCATATAAGGTTCTGCAGAAAAGGCTGACTTAGAGAGTTTGTCAAAAGCCAGATAATGTTGAAGAGAAACTATCTCATCCCCTGTGACCTTGTGCATGAAGTGCCAAGGTACGTGTGGTGTTCCATAATGTTTTCCAAGGAAGAATGAAGTGGTTCCCTTTCAGAGTACACAAGCACATTTTGTCAATCAGTCACTCATGTGAATTAATTATTTGCACAAAGTGACCTCCACAGATAAACAAAAATATTTTAATGGGGCGGGAAGAAACAAATAATATCGTGGTATGCGGCGATAACTGTTTCGGCGATACTATTGGTTATTGCCATCAACAGGAATTGGCAAACCCGGGATAAATCAAAGTCCAAGCCCATGGAACAACAGTGACAGAATGGATACTGTGATGATACTGTGCCTTTAAGAAAGGCATTTTTATCATGTTTCTTGAAAGGGGTATGTTTGAAAGTCAGCTCTGTTTTATACGGTACCAATTTGTCTGGGCAACAGGCAGCCCAAATGTTGAGAATGCAGGATAATGACTGATTTCAGCTAATGCCCTGCCTGCAGCAGTAGTGGACTCGTCAACATTAAGAGCATTCAAATGGTTATTGGATAAACATATGGATGATATTGGAATAGTGTAGATCAGAGGGGCTTTAGATTGGTTTCACTGGTCGGCGCAATATCGAGGGCCGAAGGGCCTGTACTGCGCTGTAATATTCTATGTTCTATGTTCTTATGGCATGTTTGTCTAAACAGAGTTAATGCATTTGTGTTTACTTAGGCTTTCCTTGGGGCTTCAGAGTAGGAGTTTGTTTAGGTTGATCGCCAGAGTCATGTGATTCATGGGAGGAGATAAGCTTGAAGGAAAGACAGTGCTTTAGTTTCCTTTTCATAAATAAGAGCAATTGATGACTGGAGCTGTTTCAAACAGATGTCTCTCGCTCTCTCTCTGAAAAGACCTCTCTATCTCCAGAGGTGTTCAAAAAGTTCCAGCACTGCTAACAAGTACAAGCACATAAACCTGTGTTGCTAACTGACTTTGAAGAGGGATTTGAAGTCTATAAGAGGAATATTTCTTGAATTGGCCCTAATAGAGTTAGGTTAGCAGTTAAGAATTATATCTAGTTATGCTTAAATATTGTTCAAATGCCACCGTGCCGCCCTGTGTTATCTTATCATTCCCATAGCACTGGTTAGGTGCATTGGCCATGATAAATTCTCCCTCAGTGTACCCGAACAGGCGCCAGAGAGTGGTGACTAGGGGATTTTCACGCTAACTTCATTGCAATGTTAATGGGGCAGATTCTGTCGTGACTTTCAAAGGGGAACTGGATAATTACCTGGGCTGGAATTCTCCTGTCTCGCACCTCCTGCTACCGTTCCCAGTGAGAATGGAGAATTTGGCACTCAGCCAAATCTCCATTCACAGCAGCGGGACCGGAAAATCCCAGCTGCTGGCGAGGTCGGAGAATCCCGGCCCGGAAGAAAATAAATGTTCAGAGCTATGGGAAAGAAAATTAGGGAAGGAAATCTGCCATCCTTGCCTGGTCTGGCCTACATGTGACTCCAGAGCCACAGCAATGTGGTTGACTCTCAACTACCCTTGGGCAACGCCCAGGTGCCACAAATGAATTTTAAAAAAATTAGCCGAGTTGCTCTTACAGAGAGCCAACACAGACGAGGGACCAATGGCCTTCTTATGATTCTAGAACAAGGGGTGACTCTTGGAGTTTAAGAGGAGCCCTTTGAGGAAAGATGCATCTGATTCTCAGCCTCTCCTTGTGAACACAGAGGGAGAATACATGATTGTGGTTTGACCTTTGGAGTGCAAAGTGTCACTTGAGCAGAGGTGGATATCAAGACAATTTACTGGAGGAATGACTGATTGACGAGGTGGCGATTGTAATGACGTCAATCAGGCCATTGAGTATGAGCTCTCTGATTAAGGATCCAATTGATGGGCCAATCAGGGAGTCTTTGCCTTGTACTTAACTGGGTGTGTCAGATCCTCTGACACCCCTGGAGGTAGACTGCTGACTGCGAGCACTCTGTGTACTGCTGTTAGAGTTTGTAAATAAAGGGATTTTGGTGAAGGGACTTCTGCCTCCGCAGGCTTATTACCGCGATGACCAAATCAGAATGAACCAATCGCAGCCTGGCGTTTTCTCCGGCGAGTTACCTATGATCGAGGTGAAGAGTTCGGGGGCTGAGCTGCCAGCTGCCATGAACGTAGCACCGGCCACATCTTCACTGAGGTGCAGACGCTACAGAGGAGGAAGCACAGCGAGATAAACATCATCGGTCAGTCATCGCCACGGCGATTACAATTGCGCTCACTCACCCTGAACAGACGCTCATTATTCAGCTCTCTGACCTGTGAGTCAGTCTTCCCTGTTTACTGCTCTTCCCCCCAAAAAAACACCTCGGAAACGCAAAGCCCTGTGTTAAAAAGTAGCATCTGGCCCATCAGCCCTCTTCGGAGCTTCTTTATCAAACTAAGCACAAACTGCGTGCCTGTTTCCTTGCCGTCGACTTGCATTCATTAGAAACTTCAGTGAAAATCATAGAATCCCTACTGTGCAGAAGGAGGCCATTCGGCCCATCGAGTCTGCATCGACCACAATCCCATCCAGGCCCTACTCCCGTAACCCCACATATTTACTCTGCCGATCCCCCCGACACTAGGGTCAATTTAGCATGGCCAATCAACCTAATCTGCACATCTTTTGGAGTGTGGGAGGAAACCCACACAGATACGGGGAGAACGTGCAAACTCCTCACAGACAGTGACCCGAGGCCGGAATTGAACCCGTGTCCCTGTGCTGTGAGGCAGCAGTGCTAACCGCTGTGCCACCGTGTCCGCCCCAAATTGCAGCTGGAATATGCCGAAACTCAGTTCACTCAGACCGCTTAAAGGGAAAGATGCCACGCATCTCTTTAACATTCAGGGAGGACTGAAGTGGGCAGAGAGCTTATTTAACGTATTGTGGCCAGGTCTCCTGGAGTTGATACAACATTACACTCTAGCTGGAATCTTCACACTGGTGGGATTCTCCAGTCCCGCTGCATTGGACAAAAATTTGGCTGAGCGCCAAATTCTCTGTCCACCCTGGCAGCGGCGGTGGGGCGTGAATGGCTGGAAAATTCCGGCCTTTGTGTCCGATACAAGCCTTATTCAGATGGTGCTGGCCAGGATTCTCCAGTCGCCCATGCCCTGTCCTGCCACTGAGAATGGAGAATTTCACACCCAGCCAAAGGGCGATGCCGGGAATGAAGCGGTTAATGTGAGCGACAGGCCGAGGCTTCAGCTCCAGGGCGATATCAGCTGGACTAACATTCGAAGCCATACGAATTGATGGGTCGAGGTTCTTCGGCTAACGGGGGTTTACAGGCAATAAGGATTACAGCTGAAAATAATACAGGTTAGGGGAACAAACGGCACAACTCTCCCTGAGGCAAGAGTTAAGGGTTCAATTCAAATTTACCATCAACTTAGCTGGCAATAGACATGAAATATAGAACATAGAACAGCACAGCACAGAACAGGCCCTTCGGCCCATGATGTTGTGCCGAGCTTTATCTGAAACCAAGATCAAGCTATCCCACTCCCTATCATCCTGGTGTGCTCCATTCATCCTGGTGTGCTCCATAAATATCAAGGATATGATGATAGAATTTGAGGAAGTAGTGTGGGACATCAGCACAGCCCAAGTGGGCCGAATGGACTGTTTCTGTACTGTACATTCTACGTAATTTTACATAATCTCTGCTCACTACTTCTGGGGCAGCCTCCAGATCAGACCAAGAGGGTCAGTGCGGCCAGTAACAAAGCTGGCAAAGGGAGGAAGTCACCAGACATCATCCCACCAGGATTTCCCACCTACAACCATCAATTAAAACACGTCTTTAAATCGCAGAACTGGCTAGGCGACCTTCTTCGAAAGCACAGTGGCTCACTAGTGTCATTAACTTACGGAATCACAGAGTTAATACAGTGCAGAAGGAGGCCATTTGGCCCATCGTGTTTGCACTGGCTCTCCAAACAAGCGTCATGACTTAGTGCCACTCCCCTGCCTTTCTCCTGCACCCCTGCACATTGTTTCTCGTCATCTAATTCCCTTTTCAATGTCTCGATTGAACCTGCCTCCACCACACTCTCAGGCAGCGCACGGCACAGAATCAGAGACTCATGGAACCCCTACAGTGCAGAAGGAGGCCATTCGGCCCATCGAGCCTGCACCAACAACAATCCCACCCAGGCCCTATCCCCGTAACCCAACACATTTACCCTGCTGGTCCCCCTGACACTAAGGGGCAATTTAGCACGGCCAATCCACCTAACCTGCACATCTTTGGAGTGTGGGAGGAAACCGGAGCACCCGGAGGAAACCCACGCGGACAAGGGGAGAACGTGCAGACTCCGTACAGACAGTGACCCAAGCCGGGAATCGAACCCGGCTCCCTAGCGCTGCGAGACAGCAGTGCTAACCACTGTGCCACAGTTTTTAAAATTTCTTTTTACCATAAATATGGGGTGGAATTTTGTGGCCCTGCCACAGCGAGGGTGGAGGGTGGAGCTGAGAAAATGCAGTGAGCCGTTCAAATATCCGTCACCTTTGGTGGGACCGGGAGATGCCGTCATGGCAAAGGACTGCAAGGTTCTACCCATGGTTTCTGATGTCTTCGATACCCCTATGGCTGATGAGCTATTTCCTTTGAGCTCACCTTGTCTCAGCAGCATTACGGTGTCAGTTTTGCACATTACAAAAAGTTTATTCGTTAGTGTCACAAGTAGGCTTACATTAACACTGCAATGAAGTTACTATGAAAATCCCCCAGTCGCCACACTCCGGCGCCTGTTCGGGTACACTGAGGGAGAATTTAACATGGCCAATGCACCCTAACCAGCACATCTTTCAGACTGTGGGAGGAAACAGGAGCACCCGGAGGAAACCCACGCAGACACGGGGAGAACATGCAGACTCCACAACATGTGACCCAAACCGGGAATTGAACCCGGGTCCCTGGTGCTGTGAGACAGCAGTGCTAACCACCGTGAGACAGCAGCGCTAATCGCTGTGCCACTGTTGAAATCGGAAAATCTGGCCCAGTAAGATTACAGAAGACGACTTAAATAATGGTGGTTTGCTTTGTGCTCCTTATGAAACGCGAGGAAGTGAATTTTGGGGCATTTTATTTTGGTGACGCACCATTAAAACTCGGAATGTTGCACCGTTACCCCTGTGGTTCATTCCAGGTGAGTGGGGCCTGCGGACTAGGCCGAGCCCGTTTCTATGGAAACGGTACGTTGGAGTCGGGGCGGGGGAGGGGTGGTATCATTCTGCCCTGCATTCAACCCAAGCTAGGAATCGAATCTGGGTCCCTGGCGCTGTGAGGCAGCAGTGCGAACCACTGTGCTACCGTTCCGCCCCGTTACAGAAATGCTTACGCTGTCAGCACGTGTCCATTGTTTTATGATTGTCAATAATCCATAATTATCAATTACAAGTTCCAAACACATTGCAAGAAGTTATTGTTACAAGTCTGACAAAAGGAGAGACTGACTGTACACGACACTGCAATCCAGAGAATGAAAGCGATAGCGGGCAGCACATACCTCACAGATCTTGTCTAATGAAGGAACAAAGTAGTCATCGCAGACGATTGCCAGAGCGTAGAACATGTACATAGTCTGTGGGACAGAGAGAGAGGTTGAAAGGGTAAATGTGGTTTGAATAATTCCTGTCTTCCACCGAAACGACACTGTACAGACGCAGTGGTAAAATGTGCTGTGTTACTGATTCCAGATGGAACTCCTCCTCAGGAGAACTCTTTGCCCCTTTAATTATTCTTAGCCCACTAATGAAGAATTAATTACTGTGTTTCCATCAGTGGAACTGGAAAAATTTTGAACGCGATGGACCGTTGGAATTAATTCACAAATTTGTATTTAGTTTTGTAGAGAATCGGCCGGCAGTGGAGGTAGCCCTGGGAGTATTTATATTCGTTACACTTACAGATGTAACCACCTAATGCCAAAAGGTTTCACAGAACTGTGTGGAATTCAATGGTCGTCGATTAAACCCATCTTGGCGCCATGACCCTAAGGGCGGGAATTTCCAGACAAGCTCGCCCCAAAACCGGAAAATTCCACCCGAGGTCAATGGACCTTTACACGGTCCACCCCCCCCCCCACCCCCTCCCCCCACCAGCTACGATTCCCATGGCGGGTGGGATGGGAAAATCCCCCCCTAAGTCGCGTTGCCCGGACATAAATCCGTCAATCTCAGTTTTGATGTTGTCAATGGTCCTCTGGCCTCAGATTTTGGGGGATTTAGACACAGCAAATAGGTGCCGGAGTAGGCCATTCAGCCCATCGAGCCTGCACCTCCATTCAGTATGGTCATAGCTGGTCTTGCATTCTCAGTATCTCACTCCTTTAGTACTTCCTGAAATCAACCCCGAGAAACGTGGCCCCAAACCGCTCAAGTTCCGCACTTGATCTTTCAATTCCATCGTGTAATCATAAGCAAAAACAGGCAGAATTTCAATTAATCTTCGACCTAAGCTTCAGTTCCTGTGACTAAGCCAACCGGGATTTTGATTAACTTTTGAAATCACTAAAATACTGTCGTTACTTCTACATTATCAGGTGTTTTATTTATTTACTTATTTTATTTATTAGTGTCACATTAGGCTCACATTAACACTGCAATGAAATTACTGTGAGAATCCCCCAGTCGCCACACTCCGGCGCCTGTTCGGGTACACAGAGGGAGAATTTAGCATGGCCAATGCACCTAACCAGCACATCTTTCGGACTGTGAGAGGAAACCAGAGCAGGTTGATTGGCCATGCTAAAAATTGCCTTTAGTGTCCTGAGATGCGTAGGTTAGAGGGATTAGTGGGTAATTCTGTAGGGATATGGGGGTAGGGCCTGGGTGGGATTGTGGTCGGTGCAGACTCGATGGGCCGAACGGCCTCTTTCTGTACTGTAGGGTTTCTATGATTTCTATGAAAACACACAGGTGTTTACATTGGTTTAGGCAGCATTATTCAGCGTAGAGATATGCTCCATTGTGGTGGGACACCTACATTATGTGGAATCATAGGATCCTTTCAGTGCAGAGAGAGGCCATTCAGCCAATCGAGTGTGCACCAATCCACCTTTTAAAAAATCTTATCCACGTCCTATCCCCGTAATCCCATGTATTTACTCCGTTAATCCTCCGAGGCCTACACATCTTGGGACACTGGCGGGCAATTTATCATGGCTAATCCCCTGATGCGCGACAATCAAGCACGAGGTACAAGGCTTCAGCAATTGAAGGCTTTTATTGACAAACAATGGAACTATTTAAACACGAGTACACCATTCCAGACTGGAGGGGTCTCGCCTGAGCAGAGGGTCTTATACCTCTCCCAGGAGGCGGGGCCCGACCGGGATGTGCCATAACAGCATCCACCACAGGTATATTAATCCCACAGTGTAAACACCCTAGCCCAACAACAACATTATAACAACCCCACAGTGTCAACACCCTAACCCAACAGCAACATTGGAATAACCCCACAGTGGTAACCAACGATGGTTCACCACATCCCCTTAATTCACCCATCATGGGACATAAGGGTCAATTTACCATGGCAAATCCCCATAACCTATGCATCTTGGGACACTAAGGGGCAATTTGGCATGGCCAATCCACCTAACCTGCACATCTTTGGACACTAAAGGGCAATTTAGCTTGGCCACTGCACCTAACCTACACATCTTGGGACACTAAGGGGCAATTTATCATGGCTAATCCCCCGAACCTACACATTTTGGAGTGTGTGTGGAAACCGGAACACCCGGAGGAAACTTATGCAGACACGGGGAGAACATGCAAACTCCACATGGACAGTCACCTGAGGCCGGGAATCAAACCCGGGATCCTGGTATTGTGAGGCAGCAGTGCTAACCACTGTGCCACCATGCCGCCCTGTGGCATGCAGGTGAGTGCTCAGTTTTAGGATGCATTGCTGCTCAGTAGAGCTCCCGGTGGCCTGCGCATGAAACTGCAGAAGCATCGCAGCCATGTAGAGGTTGCTTTCTGGCATAAGATGGCTCCTCGGCCTGAGCAGCGACATGCTAAGTTATATAGCAACTGAGGCCTTGTGGCGCAGTGAGTAGTGTCCCTGCTTCTGAGCCAGGAGCTGTGGGTTCAAGTCCGAGATAAGGACTCGATGGCCACAGAAGGCGCGTCCATTATGTGGTCAAATCGGTCGATATATGGCATGAGTGGGAGCGTCTCCTCAGCCAGAATTGTGCGCTACCCACAGCGCAATGGCCTCCCTGCGTGGAAATACCCCTGCTACAGACTCTTAGCAAGGGCTGCACTTGGGGGCAGGGGTCCTCCACGTTTTGAAGCTCTACCAAGGTGGAGGAGCCATTGGGTGGGATCTTCCAGTCCCGCCGCTGCCAATGGGATTTCCAATCGATTCCACCCCACACCGCCGGGAAAACCACAGCGGGAGGGGGGGGGGAGGTGGGTGACAGCTGGACAGGAAAGCCCTGGAGAATTCCGGCCATTAGCAAGGCCTGTTTTACAGCAGGGGAGGGGAGATATTGGTACTGTGCCAACTTTTAAAAAAATTTTTACACCACAAGTATGGTGTGGCCAGTCCCTAATTTCCAACAGCTTTTGTGCCGTCCCGCTAACAACCTCATTGAAGCATTGAGAAAATAATCATGGTCCCACCCTAATTAAAATCAGTGACGCTTACAAATTAATTAATGACTTGGGCTAAAGGATAATCACAGTAAGAAGTCTCACAACACCAGGTTAAAGTCCAACAGGTTTATTTGGTAGCAAATACCATAAGCTTTCGGAGCGCTGCTCCTTTGTCAGATGGAGTGGTCTCTGTTCTCCAACAGTGCACAGACACAGAAATCAAGTTACAGAATACTAATTAGAATGCAAATCTCTACAGCCAGCCAGGTCTTAAAAGGTACAGATAATGTGGTTGGAGGGAACATTAAACACAGGTTAAAGAGATGTGTATTGTCTCCAGACAGAACAGCTGGTGAAATTATGCAAGACCAGGGGCAAGCTGTGGGGGTTACTGATAATGTGACATAAATCCAACATCCCGGTTTAGGCCGTCCTCATGTGTGTGGAACTTGGCTATCAGTTTCTGCTCAGCGACTCTGCGCTGTCGTGTGTCGTGAAGGCCGCCTTGGAGAACGCTTACCTGAAGATCCAAGGCTGAATGCCCGTGACTGCTAAAGGATAATGCCATGGGTGGCCCCTGGGGACCTGGCAGTGGGGTGATTTATGGAGTTGTATTAATAAATCAGTGGACGCGTACATATTTATAGGAGGGAGAAAATAGAATTTACCAAAAAAAATCCAGCTTCTTAATTTTTCATCACTGCATAAGTGCGATGAGGAAAAGACAAGGGAATCTTCTTCCAAATCTATTGATCAACAGAGTAGCTGAACCAGGAATCATCAGCTTTAATAGCTGGGGAGGTCCAAACAACTCCAACGCTACCTTTACGCTTCAATCATAGAATCCCTACAGTGGAGAAGGAGGCCATTCGGCCCATTGAGTCTGCACCAACCACAATCCCACCCAGACCCTATCCCCATAACCCCATATATTTACCTTAGCTAGTCCCCCTGACACTAAGGGGCAACTTAGCATGGCCAATCCACCTAACCCGCACATCTTTGGAGTGTGGGAGGAAACCGGAGCACCCGGAGGAAACCCACGCAGACACTGGGAGAATGTGCAAACTCCACACAGACAGTGACCCAAGCCGGGAATCGATCCTGGGTCCAGTGTTAAGCACTGTGCCACCGTGCCGCCAAGGTACGCAATGTAATGGGCCAGATCTATAACCTTGTTTGCCTTTTAATCTTGGACATTTTCACCTCACGTTGTAAGAGGAGGTGATGGCCGAGTGGTATTATCGCTGGACCATTCATCCACAAACTCAGCTAATGTTCTGGGGACATGGGTTCGAATCCCGCCACGGCAGATGGTGGAATTTGAATTCAATAAAAAATATCTGGAATTAAGTGTCTACTGATGACCGTTGTCGTAAAAACCCATCTGGTTCACTAATGTCCTTTGGGGAAGGAAATCTGCCGTCCTTACCTGGTCTGGCCTACATGTGACTCCAGAGCCACAGCAATGTGGTTGATTCTCAGCTGCCCTCTGAAATGGCCTAGCAAGCCACTCAGTTCAAGGGCAACTAGGGATGGGCAATAAACGCTGGCCAGCCAGTGATGCCCATGTCGCATGAATGAATAAAACAAAATCCTTCCATCTTGAATTTAGAAAACGAGTTCATCACAAGGTGATATGATTTATTCCAATCATGTCGCTTACGAAAAAGAATTCTTATTTTACTGCCCAGCTTTGAAAAATTCAAACCAGCTCTTTATCAAAAAGCATATTTGTTAAGTCTAGCTAAACCTTGGCTCTGATAAAAGCAAAATATGGAATCTGAAACAAAAACAGAAAAATGCTGGAAAATCTCAGCAGGTCAGGCAGCATCTGTGGAGAGAGTCTGGATGAGTCTAGATGACCCTTTGACCTACATCTCGAGATCTTTTGCATTGGCTTCAGGATTTAACCTGTTCGAATCGGACTCACTTCCACCAGCTGTACTGGTCAGGTCCATTCCCACTTAAGTTAGATTTGATTTGATTTGATTTATTATTGTCACATGTATTGGGATACAGTGAAAGGTATTGTTTCTTGCACGCTATACAGACAAAGCATGCCGTTCATAGAGTGCATAGGGGAGAAGGAAAGGAGAGAGTGCAGAATATGAGGTATGTTTAAAAGGTTTCCTTAGCCCCAAAAAATTACTTAACCAAAGTGTCCACCAATAAACTCAAAAATAAAAGCAAAATACCGCGGATGCTGGAATCTGAAAGAAAAACAGAAAATGCTGGAAAATCTGTGGAGCGTAGAGCCAACGTTTCAAGTCTAGATGACCCTTCAGCTCTGAAAGTGCATGATCAGCCATAATCATATTGAATGGTGGTGCAGGCTCAAGGGGCCAAATAACATTTATTTATTAGTGTCACAAATAGGCTTACATTAACACTGCAATGAAGTTACTGTGAAAATCGCCACACCCCGGTGCCTGTTCGGGTACACTGAGATTTTCCAGCATTTTTCTGTTTTTGTAAACCTTCGCTATTGTGAGTCAGCATCACTTCAATGTAGTCTGATCCTGAATGAGACTGTTGGCTTATCAACACTCCATTCATTTGACCCAGTGAGTCATATCAAGGCCTCCTTGTGGAAAGTGCCTTTGCAAAGACGGTCTGGAGAGAGATGAGGTGGTATTTGTCAAGGTTTATCCCATGACGCAGGACTCAGTGCTCTATGAGTTTAAAGTTTATTTATTAGTGTCACAAGTAGGCTTACATTAACACTGCAATGAAGTTACTGTGAAAATACCCGAGTCGCCACACTCCGGCGCCTGTTCGGGTACACTGAGGGAGAATTTAGCATGGCCAATGCACCTACCCAACATGGCACGGTGGCACAGTGGTTAGCACTGCTGCTTCACAGCTCCAGGGACCTGGGTTCGATTCCCGGCTCGGGTCACTGTCTGTGTGGAGTTTGCACATTCTCCTCGTGTCTGCGTGGGTTTCCTCTGGGTGCTCCGGTTTCCTCCCACAGTCCAAAGATGTGCGGGTTAGGTTGATTGGCCATGCTAAAATTGCCCCTTAGTGTCCTGGGATGCGTAGGTTAGAGGGATTAGTGGGTAAATATGTAGGGATATGGAAAAGGACCTGGGTGGGATTGTGGTCGGTGCAGACTCGATGGGCCGAATGGCCTCTTTCTGTGCTGTAGGGTTTCTAAGATTCTAAGATTCATTCTAAGATTCTTTTGAACTGTGGGAGGAAACCGGAGCGCCTGGAGGAAACCCACACAGGCATGGGGAGACAGTCATCAAAGCTAGGAATCGAACCCGGGTCCCTGGCACTGTGAGGGGCTGTTCCCAGGGACGCACTCTGAGACAAACATCAGCTGCTGCTGGAGGATCACCAACGCGGTGAAAGAGGCTCTTTGGTCCGCCCGAAACTTGTCGATCTTCCAGTGGAATGAATTATCCTCCACAGAGTGTTGGAGACTGACACATTCCAAGGTCCAGGACTACATGCTGAGGGAGGCACTCAAGCTTGGGGAGCCAAGGGGCAATGGGGAAAGGCCACTGTGTAAGGCCTTTCAGTCAATGTACGCCGAGGGGCTAGTAAGTGGGAAAACATCTCGGACTGTGTGCTTAATCCTAATTGTATTGAAGCACCACAGAGCGCATGACTGATGTGTACATAGTTTTGTACAGAATTTTGCTCTCTGTAAGAAAAGTATTGAAATATAAGTAATGTTCTCATTACTGAACCCAAGCACCTCGGTGTGGACTTCAATCTCTGGAGAATATGTAAATATTATCGTACTTTTGTTATAAGAGGAATGTATCTTTCAGATTCTATATAAGATTTTATATGAATGTATGAATGAGGGCAGCACGGTGGCACAGTGGTTAGCACTGCTGCCTCACATCGCCAGGGACCCGGGTTCGATTCCGGCCTTGGGTCACTGTCTGTGTGGGGTTTGCACGTTCTCCCCATGTCTATGTGGATTTCCTCTGGGTGCTCCGGTTTCCTCCCACAGTCCGAACGGCATGTAGGTTCAGTGGATTGGTCATGCTACTGTCCCAAGATGTGTAGGCTAGGGGGATTAGTGGGGTAAATATATGGGGTTACGGGGATAGGGCCTGGGTGGGACTGTTATCGGTGCAGACTAGCTGGGCTGAATGGCCTCCTTCTGCAGTGTAGGATTTCTAAGTTTCTATGATTTCCTCCCACAGTCCGATAGACGTGCAGGTGTGGTGGATTGATCATGCTAAATTGCACATTAGTGTCCCAAGATGTGTTGGCTTAGGAGGATTAGTGGGGTAAATACGTGGGGCTACGGGGCCTGGGTGGGATGTTCTGTTGGAGAGTCGGCGCAGACTCGATGGGCTGAATGGTCTCCTTCTGCACTGCAAGGATTCTATGAAAGGACATTTTTGCAACAAGAGAAACAACTAGTCAACAGTCGCACAGGTCTTGATGCTGACCTGAATTTCAGTGGTGCTAACACTGACTGAAATGCTTCTACGAATGAATATTGGATAATCCTTGGGCCGGAGAGCTTGCATCATGCGTGCCTACATTTAATCTTCAAAAAACTGTGGTATTTTCCTGAGGAAATTAATTATTCCATATTGAAACACAAAGGCATTGTTGGGTTTGTACATAGAGCAATGTTTGCCTGGGATCACTTGATAAAGGTAAACTGAGGAATCAAAGAGAATTTTGGCAAGTAGTGAGATCCCATTATTAACACCTTTATTGTCCAGGACAATGACTAATTATCATTCCTTTGCAATTCCATCAACGGTCATGAAGTGGAAATGTTTGAGAGCTTCAAGTTTGACAAAGGGTCACCTGGATTAGAAATGTCAGCTCTTTTCTCTCCTTACAGATGCTGCCAGACCTGCTGAGATTTTCCAGCATTTTCTCTTTTGGTTCCAGATTCCAGCATCCGCAGTAATTTGCTCTTATCAAGAGTTTCAAGTTTCTAGGTGTCCAGATTACCAACAACTTGTCCTAGTCCCCCCATGCCAACACTATAGTTAAGAAAGCCCACCAACATCTCTACTTTCTCAGAAGACTAAGGAAATTTGGCATGTCAGCTACGACTCTCACCAACTTTTACAGATGCACCATAGAAAGCATTCTTCCTGGTTGTATCACAGCTTGGTATGGGCTCCTGCTCTGCCCAAGACTGCAAGAAACTACAAAGGGTTGTGAATGTAGCCCAGTCCATCACTCAAACCAGCCTCCCATCCATTGACTCTGTCTATACTTCCCGCTGCCTCGGCAAAGCAGCTGGCATAATCAAGGACCCCCACGCACCCCGGACATTCTCTCTTCCACCTTCTTCCGTCGGGAAAAAGATACAAAAGTCTGAGGTCACGTACCACCCGACTCAAGAACAGCTCCTTCCCTGCTGCTGTCAGACTTTTGAATGGAAGCGATGGGTGGCAATTGAAGAGTCGCTATTCAGGAGTTCTCCTAGCTCTGAAGAAGAGTCAGATTGGACTCGAAACGTCAACTCGGTTTCTTCCTTCATGGATGCTGCCTGACTTGCAGAGTTTTCCCAGCACTTTCTGAACTTTAATCCTTGCTGTGACCAAACCAAAGAGGGTGAATCGAAGTGTGCATGCTCACTCCCTCTCACCTGGCTTTGGGCAAGATTTAACCATCATCACAAGGTGAAGGGTTGAATAGTCTTTGTGCTGAAGTGCAATCTGTTGATTGGTGTACAATCTGACTCGCGGACTCACCTCATGGGCAGAAGTCCAAATTGCAAAGCTTCCAGTCGGTTGAAAGTTGAAAAGGCATATTTTCAAAACATAAGACCATAAGATATAGGAGCAGATTTAGGCCACTCGGCCCATCGAGTCTGCTCCGCCGTTCAATCATGGCTGATATTTTTCTCATCCCCATTCTCCTGCCTTCTCCCCGTAATCCCTGATCCCCTTATTGATCAAGAACCTATCTATCTCTGTCTTAAAGACACTCAATGACCTGGCCTCCACAGCCTTCTGCGGCAAAGAGTTCCACAGTTTCACCACCCTCTGGCTGAAGAAATTCCCCCTCATCTCAGTGTTAAAGGAGCGTCCCTTCACTCTGAGGGATTCCCGCGGCAGGCGGGATGGGAAAATTGCCCCCTCTGAGTGAGAAGCTAGGAGTAGAGTCAGAATTAAAGCGGCAGAAGCGATGTCGCTTGAATACAATCTGAGTGACGTACACACTGGTAAAACTGTCGGGCTGTCACCGGCATTGCCGTATAGATTTACCACATGTCCATTTTGTGGCTGGACTATCAGTTTCCTGAGCAGACAGATATATTTCAGGCTGGTATTGCTTTTTGTAGATGTTGTTATCCATGTGGCCTTTTCATGGCACTGCAATATGATCCAAAACTCAATTACCCCATGCAGTCCCGCAGCAGGAATCACACCCAGAACTTCCAGAACAAATCCCTCTGGTCAACTCGCAGACTGAGCGAGTCTGAGCGAGTGAGTGAGTGAGTCTGTGAGTGAGTGAGTGAGTCTGTGTGTGAGTGAGTCTGTGAGTGAGTGAGTGAGTCTGTGAGTGAGTGAGTCTGTGAGTGAGTGAGTGAGTGAGTCTGTGAGTGAGTGAGTGAGTCTGTGTGTGAGTGAGTCTGTGAGTGAGTGAGTGAGTCTGTGAGTGAGTGAGTCTGTGAGTGAGTGAGTGAGTGAGTCTGAGTGAGTGAGTCTGTGAGTGAGTGAGTCTGTGTGTGAGTGAGTGAGTCTGTGAGTGAGTGAGTCTGTGAGTGAGTGAGTCTGTGTGTGTGAGTGAGTGAGTCTGCGAGTGAGTGAGTGAGTCTGTGAGTGAGTGAGTCTGTGTGTGTGAGTGAGTGAATCTGCGAGTGAGTGAGTGAGTGAGTCTGTGTGTGTGAGTCTGTGAGTGAGTGAGTCTGTGAGTGAGTGAGTCTGTGTGTGAGTGAGTCTGTGAGTGAGTCTGTGTGTGTGAGTCTGTGAGTGAGTCTATGAGTGAGTGAGTCTGTGAGTGAGTGAGTCTGTGTGTGAGTGAGTCTGTGTGTGAGTGAGTTAGTCTGTGTGTGAGTGAGTGAGTCTGTGTGTGAGTGAGTGAGTCTGTGTGTGAGTGAGTCTGTGTGTGAGTGAGTCTGTGAGTGAGCAAGTGAGTGTGTGTGAGTGAGTGAGTCTGTGAGTGAGTGAGTCTGTGAGTGAGTGAGTGAGTGAGTCTGTGAGTGAGGGAGTGAGTGAGTGAGTCTGAGTGAGTGAGTCTGTGAGTGAGTGAGTGAGTGAGTCTGTGAGTGAGTGAGTGAGTGAGTGAGTCTGTGAGTGAGGGAGTGAGTGAGTGAGTCTGAGTGAGTGAGTCTGTGAGTGAGTCTGTGAGTGAGTGAGTCTGAGTGAATGAGTCTGTGTGTGAGTGAGTCTGTGAGTGAGTGAGTCTGTGAGTGAGTGAGTGAATGAGTGAGTCTGTGAGTGAGGGAGTGAGTGAGTGAGTCTGAGTGAGTGAGTGAGTCTGTGAGTGTGTGAGTCTGTGAGTGAGTGAGTCTGAGTGAGTGAGTCTGTGTGTGTGAGTCTGTGAGTGAGTGAGTCTGTGTGTGAGTGAGTCTGTGAGTGAGTGAGTCTGTGTGTGAGTGAGTCTGTGAGTGAGGGAGTGAGTGAGTGAGTCTGAGTGAGTGAGTGAGTCTGTGAGTGAGTGAGTCTGTGAGTGAGTGAGTCTGTGAGTGTGTGAGTCTGTGAGTGAGTGAGTCTGTGAGCGAGTGAGTGGATCTGTGAGTGAGTGAGTCGGTGAGTGAGTCGGTGAGTGAGTGAGTGAGTCTGTGTGTGAGTGAGTGAGTGAGTCTGTAAGTGAGTGAGTCTGTGAGTGAGTGAGTCTGTGAGTGAGTGAGTCTGTGAGTGAGTGTGTCTGTGAGTGAGCGAGTGAGTGAGCAAGTGAGTGAGTGAGTCTGTGAGTGAGTGAGTCTGCATCTGTGTGAGTGAGTCTATGAGTGAGTGAGTCTGTGAGTGAGTGAGTCTGTGAGTGAGTGAGTCTGTGAGTGAGTGAGTGAGTGAGTCTGTGTGTGAGTCAGTGAGTGAGTGAGCAAGTGAGTGAGTGAGTCTGTGTGTGAGTGAGTGAGCGAGCGAGTGAGTGAGTGAGTGAGTCTGTGGGTGCGGCTGTGAGTGAGTGTGCCTGTGAGTGAGTGAGAGAGCCTGTGAGTGAGTCTGTGAGTGAGTGAGTATGAGTGTGTGTGAGTGATTCTGTGTGAGTGAGTGAGTGAGTCAGCAAGTGAGTGAGTGTGAGTGAGTCTGCGAGTGAGTCTGTGTGATTGAGTGAGTCTGTGTGAGTGAGTGTGAGAGTGAGTGAGTGTGAGTGTGTGTGAGTGTGTGTTAGTGAGTGTTAGTGAGTTAGTGAGTGTGGGTGAGTGTGAGTGAGTCTGTGTGATTGAGTGAGTCTGAGTGAGTGAGTGTGAGTGAGTCTAAGTGAGTGAGTGAGTGTGTGAGAGAGTGAGCGAGTCTGTGAGTGAGTCTGTGTGATTGAGTGAGTCTGAGTGAGTGAGTGTGAGTGAGTCTAAGTGAGTGAGTGAGTGTGTGAGAGAGTGAGCGAGTCTGTGAGTGAGTCTGTGTGATTGAGTGAGTCTGACTGAGTGAGTGAATCTGTATGATTGAGTCTGTGTGAGTGAGTGAGTGAATCTGTGAGTGAGTCTGTGTGTGATTGAGTGAGTCTGAGTGAGTGAATGAGTCTGAGTGAGTGAGTCTGTGTGTGTGAGTGAGTGAGTGAATCTGTGAGTGAGTCTGTGTGTGTGATTGAGTGAGTCTGAGTGAGTGAGGCTGTGTGAGTGAGTGAGTGAATCTGTGAGTGAGTCTGTGTGTGCGATTGAGTGAGTCTGAGTGAGTGAGTGAGTCTGTGTGTGAGTGAGTCTGAGTGAGTGGTGAGCTTGAACGAGTGAGTCAGTGAGTGAATCTGAGTGAGTGAGTCTGTGTGAGTCTGAGTGAGTGAGTGAGTCTGTGTGAGTGAGTGAGTGAGTGAGTCTGTGTGTGTGAGTGAGTTTGTGTGAGTGAGTGAGTCTGTGTGAGTGAGTCTGAGTGAGTGAGTGAGTCTGGGTGAGTGAGTCTGTGTGAGTGAGTGAGTCTGTGTGAGTGAGTGAGTCTGAGTGAGTGAGTCTGTGTGAGTGAGTGAGTCTGTGTGAGTGAGTGAGTCTGTGTGAGCGAGTCTGTGTGAGTGAGTGAGTCTGAGTGAGAGAGTCTGTGTGAGTGAGTGAGTCTGTGTGAGTGAGTCTGTGTGAGTGAGTGAGTCTGTGTGAGTGAATGAGTCTGAGTGAGTAAGTGAGTGAGTCTGAGTGAGTGAGTGAGTGAGTCTGTGTGAGTGAGTGAGTCTGTGTGAGTGAGTGAGTGAGTCTGTGTGAGTGAGTGAGACTGTGTGAGTGAGTCTGTGTGAGTGAGTGAGTCTGAGTGAGTGAGTCTGTGTGAGTGAGTGAGTCTGTGTGAGTGAGTGAGTCTGAGTGAGTGAGTCTGTGTGAGTGAGTGAGTCTGTGTGAGTGAGTCTGTGTGAGTGAGTGAGTCTGTGTGAGTGAGTCTGTGTGAGTGAGTGAGTCTGAGTGAGAGAGTCTGTGTGAGTGAGTGAGTCTGTGTGAGTGAGTCTGTGTGAGTGAGTGAGTCTGTGTGAGTGAATGAGTCTGAGTGAGTAAGTGAGTGAGTCTGAGTGAGTGAGTGAGTCTGTGTGAGTGAGTGAGTCTGTGTGAGTGAGTGAGTGAGTCTGTGTGAGTGAGTGAGTCTGTGTGAGTGAGTGAGTCTGTGTGAGTGAGTGAGTGAGTCTGTGTGAGTGAGTGAGTAAGTGAGTGAGTCTGAGTGAGTGAGTGAGTGAGTCTGTGTGAGTGAATGAGTCTGAGTGAGTGAGTCTGTGTGAGTGAGTGAGTCTGTGTGAGTGAGTGAGTGAGTCTGTGTGAGTGAGTCTGTGTGAGTGAGTCTGTGTGAGTGAGTGAGTCTGAGTGAGTGAGTCTGAGTGAGTGAGTCTGAGTGAGTGAGTCTGTATGAGTGAGTCTGAGTGAGTGTGAGTCTGTATGAGTGAGTGAGTCTGAGTGAGTGAGTATGTGTGAGTGAGTGAGTCTGAGTGAGTGAGTCTGTGTGAGTGAGTGAGTCTGAGTGAGTGAGTCTGTATGAATGAGTGAGTCTGAGTGAGTGAGTGAGTCTGTGTGAGTGAGTGAGTCTGTGTGAGGGAGTGAGTCTGAATGAGTCTGTGTGAGTGAGTCTGAGTGAGTGAGTGAGTCTGTGTGAGTGAGTGAGCCAATTAATCCGTGCCTGGTATTCCCTCGGCCCCGGAAGCGGTGGTATAATGGCAATGTCACTGGGCTAGTAATCCAGAGGCCCAGGCTAATGCTCTGGAGACGGGGGTTCAATTCCCACCACGGCAGCTGGTGGAATTTAAATTCAATTAATAAGTCTGTAATAGAAAGCCAGCTTCAGTAATGGTGACCATGTCGATTGTTGTAAAAACCCATCTGGTTCAGTAATGTCCTTCAGGGAAGGAAATCTGCCATCCTTACCTGGATCTGGCCTACATGAAGCTCCAGAGCCACAGCAATGCTGCCGCCCTGAAATGCCCTCTGAACTGGTCGAGCAAGCCACTCAGTTCAAGGGCAATTAGGGTTGGACAGCGATTCCCATGAAAAATGGAAGCGACATGTGTCTCACACATCAGGTTGGTCAGTGACTGTTTCTGTCCTTCTGGCTGTGTTTACGCAGTCAGGAATTCAGAGAAAAAAAATTCTACCATGATCGAAAGGTTATTTAATTCAGGCTTCATCGCTAATAAATCAACTGAATTATTTTTCAGCAAAATATTGTGAACTAATTCTGAAAAACAACCATTTTATTGGCACCCTCACGTCAAGAGAGTTGTCACTTCCAGAGCAGGAAGGTTGTTCCACCAAACACTTAAATATAACTCTGCCATTACTCCCATTTCAAAATAAACCTAGCCGAGTCTTTCACATCGCTCTGCTGTAGAAATGTTAATGGAATATTACAGCCAGCATGCTCTAATTTACTGAGATCTAATTAGGCATAAAAAGCATAACATATGGTTCCTTAATTATTAATGATTTGCCAAGACAAACTCCTTATTGGAGAGAGTTGCACATTCTGTGTTGCAAAACCAAACTCTTCTTGCCCAAGCCAAGGCTTTGATTTTTTGCCCACGTCAGGGCTGAGGGTGGAGGTGACCAGATACTGAGGTAACCCTGTTGGCGTGTGTGTGCCAGCTCTCCAGATCCAGCACACAGTTGGACCATTTGCCTGCGGTTGCCCAGGGGATGGTGGGCATGGCTTCTCCCATTGGTATTTTTTTTAACTATTCATTCATGGGACATGGGCGTCACTGGCTGGCCAGCATTTATTGCCCATCCCTAGTTGCCCTTGAGAAGGTGGTGGTGAGCCGCCATCTTGAATCGCTGCAGTCCATGTTCTGTGGGTTGACCCACAATGCCGTTAGGGAGGGAATTCCAGGATTTTGACCCAGTGACTGAGAAGGAACGGCGATATATTTCCAGGTCAGGATGGTGAGTGGCTTGGAGGAGAACTTGCAGGTGGTGGTGTTCCCATGTATCTGCTGCCCTTGTCCTTCTAGATGGAAGTGGTCGTGGGTTTGGAAGGTGCTGTCTAAGGATCTTTGAATTGCTGCAGTGCATCTTGTAGATAGTACACACTGCTGCTACTGAGCGTCGGTGGTGGAGGGAGTGGATGTTTGTCGATGTGGTGCCAATCAAGCGGGCTGCTTTGTCCTGGATGGTGTCGAGCTTCTTGAGTGTTGTTGGAGCTGCACCCATCCAGGCAAGTGGGGAGTATTCCATCACACTCCTGACTTGTGCCTTGTAGATGGTGGATAGGCTTTGGGGAGTCAGGAGGTGAGTTAGTTGCCACAGTATTCCTAGCCTGACCTGCACTTGTAGCCACTGTGTTTATGTGGCGAGTCCAGTTGAGTTTCTGGTCAATGGTAACCCCAAGGATGTTGACAGTGGGGGA
The DNA here is from genome assembly GCF_964213995.1 of Mustelus asterias. Classification (NCBI taxonomy): domain Eukaryota; kingdom Metazoa; phylum Chordata; class Chondrichthyes; order Carcharhiniformes; family Triakidae; genus Mustelus; species Mustelus asterias. The sequence goes on along the minus strand of NC_135815.1, from coordinate 88,637,910 downwards.
TTCAGTGATGGTAACACTATTACTATTGTGTACCAGCTTGATGCTTGCTTGCTGCCCTTTCTCTGAGCCACTGCCCCATCCTCCTCGCCGCCTCGCTCCTCTCCTCTTGCCGATCCTCCGCAGAGCCCTGGTCACCCCTCTCCTGGTCCTTCTCAGTCCCCCTGCTTGTCACCCACTTGCTACTTTGCACACCCCGGCCTATCGAGGCCCCGTTTGCCACCCATTTGTTGCCTCCCACTCACTGCTCTTCTCCCAACATCTTGTTGTCTCGCTCACATGTGAGGCCACGGTGGGAAGAGGGGGGGCGGCGGTGGGGGGTGCTTGGGAAGGGGCAATGAGAGAGGCAACAACTGGTGGTGGCCAATAATGTCAGTGGCAATAGAAAGGTGTGGGCACAGTGAGTGCCACACAAGCAGACAGAGTGGGTGCCATGGGTAACTGTGACTGTCCCTCTGCAAGGGCAAGAGCTACAGTGTCAGGGTTGGCGAGAGGGTGCCCTCTCTTTTACTTGCCATTCATCGCAAACTTCCTTTCAAACTGGAATGCCTCTGATTGGCCTTCAAGCTTTACCCACCTGTCCGCTCTCCATAATTGGACACCAGCCCACCTTCTGGCCATTGATTGGCCCTCCAGGGGGATAAAAAACAACAATATGCGGGTTATGTTGATTGGCCATGGAAAATTGCCCCTAAGTGTCGGGGTGGCTGGCAGGGTCGATATGTGGTGTTACGGGGATAGGGTGTGGGTGGGATTGTGGTCGGGGCAGGCTGGGTGGCCTCTTTCTGCACTGTAGGGATTCTATGATTCTACGAGTGAGTGTTTCCCACACAGCGTGGGTGTTTCACCCCCTGTGTAAGCCTGGCGGTGAGGAGGGGTCCCGAAATCCACAGAGAAAACCCGTCCCGGAAAATTCTCCGCTTCCAACCGGGGGGGGTGTGTCGAGATGGGCAAACGGGAGCTGCCACACGGGGTAACGCCATTGGCCCTGCACTGTGTAAGAGGCAGAAAAATGAAGTTTTATTACTTGGTGTCCAGTGACCATCTCATGGGTAGGAGACATGTTTGTCTGGCAGGGCACAGCACAGTCCTGTTCAGCTTTAATATCCCTTACACTTTGGACAGCTCACATACATTTTGTCACAAAAGAAAATACACTTGGGAGAGTGACTGCAAAGGCTGCCAGACCCTGGCGCTGCTCTCTCCCAGTACAAAGGGGCCAGGAGTGGAGAACAAAGGATGAAAAATGTAACACACTCTGATGTACACGGCTGTTAAAAATAAAGACAGCCGCACATTTTCGGATAGGTTTACAAACTGCGTCACTCTCTGCCACCGGGCAGCTTGTGGCTGACATTGCCTCAAGGTTGGCAGCTCCGTCAACAAACACAGAGGTGAAACAGGTTTAAATAACCTCTGCCACCAAGCAGGGCCAGCTGCATTGTGTTAGAATTGTTCGCAGGTATCAGAGTAAAGAGCAGCAATTCAGCTGGGGATGCTTCTAACAGGAGTTAACCGCTGACTACTTGAAACCGAGCTAAAAGATGACCTCCTTTGCATCAATAGGGCATGGCTGGCCTTCACTGAATCTTGCTACATTATGATATGGAAACATAGAACCAAGAAGCAGGAGTAGGCCATTTGGCCCATCGAGCCTGTTCCGCCATTCATTTTGATCATGGCTGATCCACGAATTCAATATCTTTCCCCCTTTATCCCTTGATCCCTTTATCCCCAAGTGCTATAGAAACATAGAAATCGGAAGAAGGAGCAGGATTAGGCCATTCGGCCCATCGAGACTGCTCCACCATTCAATCATGGCTGATAAATTTCTCAACCCCATTCTCCCACCTTTTCCCCGTAACCCTTGACCCCCTTGCCAATCAAGAATCTGTCTATCTAGAATCATAGAATCCTACAGTGCAGAAGGAGGCCATTCGGCCCATCACATCTGCACTGACCACAATCCCGCCCAGGCCTGTAACCCCATGTATTTACTAGCTAGTCCCCCTGACATTAAGGGGCAATCTAGCATGGCCAATCCACCTAACCCGCATATCTTTGGACTGTTAGAGGAAACCGGAGCACCCGGAGGAAACCCACGCAGGCATGAGGAGAACGTGCAGACTCTGCACAGACAGTGACCCAATCAAATCCGGGTCTCTGCGCAGTGAGGCAGCAGTGCTAACCACTGTGCCACCATGCTGCCCTCACAATCTCTGTCTTAAATACACTCAATGGCTTGGCCTCCACAGCCCTCTGTGGCAATGGATTCCACAGATTCACCACACTCTGGCTGAAGAAATTCCTCCTCATCTCGGTCCTAAAGGTCTCTTTACTCTGAGGCTGTGCACTCGGATCCTAGTCTCTCCTACTAATGAAAGCATCTTCTCCACGTCCAGTCTATCCAGGCCTCTTGGTATTCTGTAAGTTTCAGTGAGATTCCCCCTCATCCTTCTAAACTCCATCGAGTGCAGACCCAGAAGTCCTCAAACACTCCTCATACGACAAACTCTTCATTTCTGGGATCATTCTTGTGAACCTCCTCTGGACCCTTTCCAGGGCCAGCACATCCTTCCTTCGATACAGGGCCCAAAATTGCTCACAATATTCCAAATGTGTTCTGACCAGAGCCTTATTGCGCTTCCTTGAGTACATCCCTGCTTTTGTTCTCCATTCCTCTCGAAATGAATGCTAACATTGCATTTGCTTTCCTAACTACCAAGTCAACCTGCAAATTAGCCTGAAGAGAATCCTGAACTAAGACTCCCAAGTCCCTTTCCAAGACCCCACTGTGTGCTTATTTAAATGGAAGGGCAGTGTGAGCGAGCAATATTAACTGGTTGGCAGAAGAAAGCACTCATTCAGCAGAGTGCTGTCAATTTAATCTGCAATATAGTTCTGTCGCCATCACCTCCTCCCACGTGTGTCCTGTCTTTCACCCAGGTCTCAGGAGATCATTTACCAGTGATCTAATTAGCAGTTCTGGGAATCGATTTATTGACAAATGGATAACAAGCACTCACAGCCAATGGAAACCAATTGCTCTCACCTCCGAACAATGCGCGCTTACATAAACCCAACCTTTCAGGGGCGAATTTTAGATGGTCGCATCAAATGATGCCAAGATTCCTGGCTGATACTGGAGATGCGTGTATAATTCCTCCATCCGGAAGCTGCAGTGCTCTAAGTGACAGGATGTACATAATTTGCACCCCATTACTATCCTCCAGTGACTATATTTTACTGTAGAAAATATGACCTTTATCAGGAGACGCCGCTGCAGTTGTTGGAATGAGCTCCGATTGCGGCTGCAGTCGGTAGAATATTTTAGTCCTCCAATGGACGCCTGAGCTCTCAGCCAAGAATACATAATGAGGCTGAGAACCCAGAAATCCATTAGTCTGTTGGAACAGCGACACCCCAGTAAGAACATTGCTCAATTGACAACTCATACTGCGGGAGAGGCGACGGCCTACTGGTATTATCGCTATCACTATTCATCCAGAAACTCAACTAATGTTCTGGGGGATCCGAGTTCAAATCCCGCCACGGCAGATGGTGGAATTTGAATTCAATAAAATAAAATCTGGAATTAAAAATCTACGGAAAAACTCATCTGGTTCACTAATGTCCTTTAGGGAGAAAAATCTGCCATCCTTACCTGGTCTGGACTTTATGTGACTCCAGAGCCACAGCAATGTGGGCAACTCTCAACTGCCCTCAGGCAACTAGGGATGGGCAATAAATGCTGGCCAGCCAGCGACGCCCATGTTCCACGAAAGAATCAAAAAAAAGATTCGGATCTCTTAAGAGGTTTCAAGAGCTTGCAGCTCTTAATATTTCAGAGGTTCTGGATGACTGACACTTTTATTGGTCTGTAGTAAAAAGGAGTTTCTTTAGTAAGAAAGTAGGAAGTTATCAATCAATGACTGATTATTTTATTTTACACGTACTCTTGTCACTGTAGGGTTCATAGCGAGTGAAAGGGAATGGGAGTGCTACACCTTGGCATGAGAGCATGAAGGGTCATACAGAGTGGGTGGCGGTATACCTTGACATGGGTGGTGGGGGGTGTTGGAAGGGGCATGAGGAGGACCCTCTGAACTTTATCTTTCCGCCTTGCCACCCCAACCAGTCCACACCATTAAAAAAGCACCCCGGCAAATGGGGACGTCCCGGGGATGGGGTCCTTGGTTACCACGTTCACCACTGCACAGAGTCTCCCCCAGACTCCCCGAGTCCAGTGCTGTCAAACGAACATAGGAATTAGGAGCAGAAGTGGGCAAATCCAACCCTTTGAGCCTGCTCCGCCATTCAATCAGACCATGGCTGACCTCTTTCTGGCCTCAAATCCACCACCCCACCCATTCCCCTTCTCCCTTTTTTATTAGAACAAAGAAAAGTACAGTAAGGGAACAGGCCCATCGGCCCTCCAAGCCTGCACCGATCATGATGCCTGCCTAAACTAAAACTGTATCCACTTACAGAGTCTGTATCCTTCCATTCCCATCCTATTCATGTATTCATCTAGATGCCCCTTCAATGCTGCTATCGTACTGTTCCCATTAGAAACATATCTATCTCCTTCTTGAAACCATTCAACGATTCAGACTCCACCGTGCTATGGGGCAGCGAGTTCCACAAATTCACCACCCTCTGCGTGAAGTAGTTCCTCCTCATCTCAGTGTTAAATAAACACTCTGGAGGGGCAGTTTTATACAAGAGGACTCTCAGACCACCCTCACTTTTGGCTTCAGATGTTGGAGGGGGGTTGGAGACAAAAGTCATATCCACAATCAAACATCACTGCTCACCGCTATTCGTTAAGGCAAATCACATTGCTTTCCAGAACTACTCTCACTTTAATAGGATATCCTCACCACCACCTCTCTGTTGAATAGTAAATTTAAAGTTAATTTCTTCGTGTCACAAGTAGGCTTACATTAACACCGCAATGAAGTTATTGTGAAAATCCCCTGGTCGCGCCTGTTCGGGTACACTGAGGGAGAATTTAGCAATGCATCTAACCAACACGTCTTTCAGACTGTGGGAGGAAACCAGAGCATCTGGAGGAAACCCACGCAGACATGGGGAGAACGTGCAGATTCCACACAGACAGTGACCTGAGGCCAGAATTGAACCTGGATCTATAGTGCTGTGAGGCAGCAGTGCTAACCACTGTGCCAGCGTGCCGCCCACACTAGTAGATGCCCACTGCAAGCGGACGGATTCTTGGTTGAAACAAATCTCAGTAGTCAAGATTTGCTGACTGCACATACTACAGACTCTACCTGCTGACAGAACAGGTAGTGCAGTGGTTAGCACTGCTGCCTCACAGCGCCAGGGACCCGGGTTCAATTCCGGCTTCGGGTCACTGTCTGTGTGGAGTTTGCATGTTCTCCCCGTGTCTGCTTGGGTTTCCTCCGGGTGCTCCGGTTTCCTCCCACAAGCCAAAGATGTGCGGGTTAGGTTGATTGGCCATGCTAAATTAATCCTAGTGTCAGGGGGATTAGGGTCTGGGTGGGATTGTGGTTGGTGCAGACTCGATGGGCTGAATGGCCTCCTTCTGAACTGTAGGAATTCTGTAAAAAAAGAACAAGCAAGTCACGGGACTACAGCCATGGGATCTTGCTGTGCAGAGGAGATCACTTGGCCCATCTTGCTGGCCCTTAAAATGAGCTTCCCCATAACTCCACTCCGCAACTCCATCCCCATAACCTCGCAAATGAATCTATTAAATTCCCTTTTCTTACAACTTAATGGCTGAATCTGCTGCCAGGCTGTGCACTCCAGTTCGTGACGACTCCCGGGGATTGTGGGAAAAAAAAACTGTCCCAATCTCTCCCTCAGATTCGTTTGCCAAACCTCTCCTCGGATACCGAGCTCCAAAGGTGAGGTTTCGGAGGGACGTGATGAGGTGTTTATACGAATGCAAATCTCTCCCATATTTGTGTCAGCTGTGTGATTAACATGAGCTGCAAGTACTCCGACCCACCTGGCTCACATTATCCATTTAATCCCCCTGATTACCAAGGGCAGGAGTCTCTTCCAGATGCTGCGCTGTTACAGCGAATGGAATATCAACATCTCTCCACCCCCCAAGAGGTCACAACATCCAAAATACTGGGCGGGATCATCCGTCTCTTCACACCGGCGGAATCTTCTGGTCCCCCGACGGCGCAACCCCCACTGTGGGTTTCCCAATGGCATTGGGTGCAGTCAATGGGAAAAGAAGATCCCATCACCGGCTGAGTAACACACCGTGGGGAGACCAGAGAACCCCAGCCGTAACTTCCCTTTTTATTCTAAAACGTGCAGCAAAGTGGTTCAAAGACGTCAAAGATATGGTGCGGGATTCCTAGAAACATAGAATCCCTACAGTGCAGAAGGAGGCCATTCGGCCCAACGAGACTGCACCGACCACAATCCCACCCTATCCCCTTAACCCCACATATCTACCCTAGCTAGTCCCCCTGACACTAAGGGTCAATTTTAGCATGGCCAATCAACCTGAGCCGCACATCTTTGGAGTGTGGGAGGAAACCGGAGCACCCGGAGGAAACCAACGCAGACACGGGGAGAATGTGCAAACTTCACACAGACAGTGACCCGAGCCGGGAATCGAACCCGGGTCCCTGGTGCTGTGAGGCAGCAGTGCTAACCACTGGGGGTCGCTGAATTAGGAATCACGACTGGTGGCAGAAACTTTGGGCTGCCCTATTTTCAAATGCCTGCCAGTCAGATCCCACCTCACCCCCCCCCCAAACCCCTCCCGTCGTGATTTCCCGCTCCCCCCCCGCCCAACCCCTCCCATCGTGATTCCCCCCCCCTCCCCCCCAAACCCCTCCCATCGTGATCCCCCCCCCCCCAAACCCCTCCCATCGTGATTCCCCACCATTGAAGCTTTTTTGAACATACTATGTCTGGGCTGGGGGAGGGGAGGGAGACCATGTGCCCGCAAATGGCAACTACTCATTAGCCATCCTATCAGGGTCTATCAGGGAATCTCTGGCGATGCCTGGGCTTTTCCAGTTGGTGTGGAGCCACACCCACCTCCCCATAGATAAAAAAGAGCCCAACAACACTTCTACTTTCTTAGGAGACGAAGGAAATTTGGCATGTCCGCTACAACATGTCGCACCAACTTTCACAGATGAACCATAGAAAGCATCCTTTCTGGATTCATCACAGCTTGGTATGGCTCCTGCTCTGCCCAAGATTGCAAGAAACTACGAAGGGTTGTGAATGTAGTCCAGTCCATCATGCAAACCAGCCTTCCATCCATTGACTCCATCTACACTTCCCATTGCCTCAGAAAAGCAGCCAGCATAATTAAGGACCCCACGCACCCCGGGCATTCTCTCTTCCACCTTCTTCCTTTGGGAAAAAGATACAAAAGTCTGAGGTCACGTACCAACCGACTCAAGAACAGCTTCTTCCCTGCTGCCATCAGACTTTTGAATGGACCTACCTCAAACTAAGTGTTGATCTTTCTCTACACCCGAGCTATGACTGTAACACTACATTCTGCACTGTCTCCTTTCCTTCTCTATGAACGGTATTCCTTGTCTGTAGAGTGCGCAAGAAACAATACTTTTCACTGTATCCCAATACATGTGACAATAATAAATCAAATCAAAATGGTAAACTTTACTGCTTTCTAAATATTCCTTATTACAGGGCTGCATGCTTCAACTAATTGACATGTTCACTAACGGGGACTGGAATTTGCCAGACCCTCACGCTACTGGAATCTTCCGGTCCTGTCGACGTGAGATTTCAACGGCGTGCTGGACTCAGCACAGGGAAAACCCGCCACGGAGGAGCTAGGTAATTCAGGCCAGCAACTTAACCCTGGGCCTGATCTACATGATGATAAGGGGCGGCAAGGTGGCACAGGGGTCAGCATTGCTGCCTCACAGCTCCAGAGACCTGGGTTCGATTCCCGACTTGGGCCACTGTCTGTGTGCACGTTCTCCCCGTGTCGGCGTGGGTTTCTGTCAGGCGCTCCGGTTTCCTCTCACTGTCCAAAGATGTGCGGGTTTGGTGCATTGGCCATGCTAAATTGCCCCTTAGTGTCCCAGGATGCGTGGATTAGAGAGATTAGCAAGGTAAATATGTGGGGTGACGGGGATAGGGCCTGGGTGGGATTGTTGTCAGTGCAGACTCAATGGGCCAAATGGCCTCCTTCTGCACTGTAGGGATTCTATGATTTCTATAAACTTCATCAACCAAAATAGGAGAAAATAAATCAGTATATATGTCAACATTTTGACACAGCTTGGCGAAACTTAAAATGCTGACTTGTTCTGGGATTTTACAATATCTTATTGCACATGAACTCTGGCAACCACAGCACAATCCACTTTCCATCTGTCAACACCTTCTCAACTCGGAAGCGCCAAGTCTTAGTTGAATGGAAGGATTCAAAGCCAGAGGCTGTAAATATAGGACAGGCGCTATTCAATCCAATACTGAGAGAGTTCAGGGGAAAGTTCCTTACTTAGGGAGCGATGAGAATGTGGAACTCAGGAGCACGAGCAGTCGAGACGATTTGCACAGATGCATGAGAGGGCAAGCTGGGTAAGTGCGAGGGAAACAGGAATAGAAGGATACGGGGGGAGAGGAGGCTCATGGGGAGCATAAATTTAGTTAGGCCCAAGGCCCTGTTTCTGTTCTGGAGACTCTCTGGCCTACATTTCACCTGGGTGGGGTCAGAGGTTAAAATTCACAAAAAGCTGGAACAGGAACTCAACCTGCCTTTATTTTTTTATTCATTGATGGGACATGGGCATCACTGGCTGGCCAGCATTTATTGCCCATCCCTAGTTGCCCTTGGAGGGCAGTTCAGAGTCAGCCATGTTGCTGTGGATCTGGAGTCAGATTTCTGGTGGACCAGGGGCAGACAGAATGCTTCCTCGAGGCCCCACAAGCTAACAAATAAACAGCGCCCCTATAATTCCTGGGTGGCACGGTGGCACAGTGGTTAGCACTGCTGCCTCATAGCGCCAGGGACCGGATTCAATTCCCGGCTTGGGTCACTGTCTGTGCGGAATCTGCACGTTCTCCCCCTGTCTGCGTGGGTTTCCTCCGTGTCCCCTGGTTCCCTCCCATAGTCCGAAAGCCATGTTGGTTAGGTACACTGGTCGTGCTAAATTCTCCCTCAGCGTGCCCGAACAGGAGCTGGAGTGTGGCGACTAGGGGATTCTCACAGTAGCTTCATTGCAGTGTTAATGTAAGCCGACTTGTGACATTAATAAATAAACTTTAAACCTTGATCTGTCTGCAGCCTCTACATTCCTTCAGGACGGAATGTTCCAGAATGTCCGGGGGTCGGAATGTCACAGTGTGCGCAGACAGAATGTCACAGAGTATCCGGATAAGGGCGAGGAAATGAAGGGTGTGTTGACGTGGTTTTATGTGGATCGGGAGACTAACTGCCGCCATTGGCACGCCTCCTGTCAGGGACAAGATCCAACAACCTCCGTCACGAAGAGCTGCTGGCCCATCAGAGAGCTGGCAACTCTTCAGCCGCAGGAGTGTCGCTGGGAGGAAACTGAAGGAGATGGCTCTGGAACGCCGGTCAGTTTATTTGAAAGTTTATTGATTTATTAGTGTCATAAGTAGGCTTTCACTAACACTGCAATGAAGTTACTGTGAAAATCCCCTAGTTGCCACACTCTGACGCCTGTTCGGGTATATTGAGGGAGAATTTAGCATGGCCAATGCACCTAACCAACACATCTTTCGGAGTGGAGTGAGTGGGGGTTGAGGTGGTGGGGGGGGGGGGGGGGTGATGGGAGGGGGAGCGGGGTGGTGTGGAGAGGTGGCCATTACTGTTTGGGGAGCAGAGCCTCTTTGGTGGGCCTCTCTGCCCCCAAGCCCAGTAGGGTGCGTCGAGCAGTTCTCCCTTGTGGGGGAGGACTAGCCCAGCGGGAAGAGAGTCTGAACTGGCTATTCAAGTCCTCAATCGGCCTAAAGATTGGAGGACCGCCTGCCAGCTTCCCCACCCCTGGTAAAATGCCAGGGATAGCCAGAAGGCAATGGGCACACCAGCTCCCGCCAGGATGTTTTAGTCTCCTCACCTCACTCTGAGGCTCCTTAAAATCCGGTCCGTGAAAATAGGCCATTGCTAAATCCTGCCCCAAATAAGTCTCACTTCAGCAATGCCTTGGAAACCGTGTTTGGAGAGCAGAACATGGGTGGCCTACTTCACTGATGGCCAAGTGAGCGCACATCGCAAACACTGTGAAGAACTTCCTTCACACGGAATTTATTTTGCTCGAAAAGGCTTAATTCTATAATGAAGTTGTTTGTTTTTGCGATTCATCGCCAGGGGTTTCACAGCTAACTTCCTCTGTGAAATATTTTAGGAAGCTCATTAGATGCCGTCTCTTTGATGTGGTTACACTGGCGCTATCTTTTCATCTTGATCTTGAATTGCATGAGGCGGTGGTTGGTCCCTTTCCTGTGTCAGGATGGGTGTAGAAGTGCCACTAATTTTTTGCCTTGTATCAGTCTGTGTTACCGACCGAGTATTTGTAATCCGAATCTCTTTTGGTGGCTAATTATTTTTTTAAAAAACATGAACGACACTTTCGTTAGTGAGCCCTTTTAACATTCGCTACTTAATGGCTTCCCGAGTGGGCCTAATGTGGTGGGAATCCAGGCCAATCATTCTTCAGCTGAAATAATTTCCAGTTTTCCCCAACCGTTCTAATTGTAATAGGTCCTTGGAGGCGGAAGTCCCATCACCAAAATTCCTTTATTTACAAGATCCCACAACACTATACAGAGTGCTCTGAGTGTGCTATCGACATTCCGAGTGCCAGAGGAACTGACACGCCTGTTTAAGTACAAAGCATGGGGCTCCCTGATTGGACCATCAATTTGACCCTTAATTAGGGAGTTCATATTCAAGCAGGCCCACCTCAATCGCCTGATTAAAATCGTTGCACTAATTTTTTTCTTGTAATTACTGGCCTCCCGAGTATCCCCACATGATAATTGCTCCGTCACTGTGCCTTTAGTTGCCTAGCTTCCAAGCTCAGGCATTTCTTTCCACTGCCTCTCGATCTCACAACCGTACTTACTTCCTGATGTGTGTTATCACACACGAGGCTTGAGATGCTCAAGGAAATAAAGGCTTTTATTTACTAATTACAACGAAGCTACCATGTATAGTACACGATCCCAGACTGAGGGGTCCCAGACAGAGCAGTGACCTTTATACCTCTCCCAGGAGGCGGAGCCCGACTGGGATGTACCATAATAACTATAATACAGGTGTAGCAGCCAAACCCTAACCCCAACAGCAACAAGTAGAACAACCCATCCCTAACCCCAACAGCAACATATATACATACTCGTAGTACTGGCCAGACCCTGGCTCAGTACTACCTAGTGGGAACCAACGATGGTTCACCACACTTCCTTCGTACATTTCTTAAAATAGACCACTTGGAGCAAGTTTTTGGTCACCTGACCCAGTGTCATCTCGGCCTGGTACTTTGTTTTATAACACTCCTGTGATGTTGTCTCATGGCAAAAGGCGCTCAATGAATCCAAAGTTGGGGTTGACATTCTCGCTCAGGAGCTGTTCCCAACTGTTGATTTCTTGATTTGATTTATTATTGTCACATGTATTGGGATACAGTGAAAAGTATTCTTTCCTGTGCACTATACAGACAAAGCATATACTGGCGGCACAGTGGTTAGCACAGCTGCCTCACAGCGCCAGGGACCTGGGTTCAATTCCGGCCTCGAGTCACTGTTTGTGTGGAGTCCGCATATTCTTCCCGTGTCTGCGTGGGTTTCCTCCGGGTGCTCCGGTTTCCTCCCACATTCTCCCCGTGTCTGCGTGGGTTTCCTCCGGGTGCTCCAGTTTCCTCCCACATTCTCCCCGTGTCTGCTTGGGTTTCCTCCGGGTGCTCCGGTTTCCTTCCACAGTCCAAAGATGTGCGAGTTAGGTTGATTGGCCATGCTAAATTGCCCCTTAGTACTCTAACTGGACCAGACAGGGTAGATGCAGGAAGGATGTTCCTGATGGTGGGGGGAGTCCAGAACTGTGGGTCATTGTTTAAGGATAAGGGGTAAACCTTTTAGGACTGAGGTGAGGAGAAATTTCTTCACCCAGAGGGTGGTGAATGTGTGGAATTCACTATCACAGAAAGTAGTTGAGGCCAAAACATTGTGTGATTTCAAGAAGAAATTAGATATAGCTCTTGGGGCTAAAGGGATCGAGGGATATGGGGGGAAGGGGGGGGATCAGGATATTGAATTTGCTGATCAGCCATGGTCAAAATGAATGGCGGAGCAGGCTCGAAGGGCCGAATGGCCTCCTCCTGCTTCTATTTTCAATGCATGTTTGAATGCATGTCTTTCATAGAATCCCTTTGGTGCAGAAGGAGGCCATTCAGCCCATCGAGCCTGCACCGACAACAATCCCCATACCCTACATATTTACCCTAGCTAGATCCCCTGACACTAAGGGACAATTTAGCATGGCCAATCAACCTAACCTGCACATCTTTGGACTGTGGGAGGAAACCGGAGCACCCGGAGGAAACCCACGCAGACACGGGGAGAATGTGTAAACACCACACCAACAGTGACCTGAGGCTGGAATCGAACCTGGGTCCCTGGTGCCGTGAGGCAGCAGTGCTAACCACTGTGCCACCGTGCCGCCTGACTGTCTTCCTTCTACCTTGGTTCTGCTTAAATAGGCATCCAATGGCCCATTGGCAGTTCCCATGGGACCTGATTTAACCACCCACTTCAGATCATAGCAACCCTCAGTCTGAAATCAACTCTCCTCCAGTTCTTAGGGCCAGCCATTTTTATTCCATGACATCTGGTTACCTACCCACTCACCGGAGAAAACAAATTGCGTCTTCCCAAAAGAAGAGCACACGGCCAATGTCACAGTTAAGGATATGAGGGGGAAATTAGATATGAGAAGAATAGATACAGGCCAAAGATGTGCGGGTTAGGTTGATTGGCCAGGTTAAAAATTGCCCCTTAGAGTCCTGGGATGTGTAGGTTAGAGGGATTAGCGGGTAAATATGTGGGGGTAGGGCCTGGGTGGGATTGTGGTCGGTGCAGACTCGATGGGCCGAATGGCCTCCTTCTGCACTGTAGGGTTTCTATGATTCTATGATTAAAAGGCTCAAAATAGAAAGGTCATTCAATCGGAACGGGATGCGTCCCAAGTTGCAGAGGGAAGCCAAGATACAAATCCAACCACAATCTTCCAATCCTACCTAAAGACATGGGAGGGGTGTAGATGGATGTTGAATAAAACACACAAAAAAGCTGCCAACAGTAATTAATTCTTTACTCCGAAGCAGCCTTGTGCTGTCCCCAATGTCACGTGTTGACCTTTGGCCTCTGCTTTCATCCCAATTCCCCGCAGCCTCGCTGCAATGCCGAGGTCCCCGAGGTGGAATTCTTTTTGACGGAAGGACTGAGGATAATTAATAGCAGATGCCAGCACAACTCAAGAGCTGCCCTGCTTTTATTGACAGCTGTGTCTGACGGGGTGGATGCAAACCACGCGCACAGCGGTGACGGAATTCAAAACGTCGAGAGATTGGCAAGATGACATCTTGTTATTCAACTGTCACAGTTAAGGTATTCGAGGAACGGTTAAGCTCACTGAACTGTGTAGGGGAAAGGGGCAGTTATCCTCTGAAAGAATGCTAGCGCAAAGACAACCAACTGAAGTCATTATTTCTTTGTATTGATTCATGGGATGTGGGCGTTGCTGGATGTGCCAGCATTTATTGCCCATCTCTGAGGGCATTTAAGAGTCAACCACGTTGCCGTGGCTCTGGAGTCACCTGTAGGCCAGACCAGGTAAAGGCAGCAGATTTCCTTCCCTGAGTGGCAGGTTGGCACAGTGGTTAGCTCTGCTGCCTCACAGCGCCAGGAACCCTGGTTCGATTCCAGTCTCGGGTCACTCTCTGTGTGGAGTCTGCATGTTCTCCCCGTGTCTGTGTGGGTTTCCTCCGGGTGCTCTGGTTTCCTCCCACAGTCCAAAGATGTGTGGGTTAGGTGGATTGGCCATGCTAAATTGCCCCTTATCAGGGGGACTAGCTAGGGTAAATGCATGTGGTTATGGGGATAGGGCCTGGGTGAGATTGCGGTCGGTGCAGACTCGATGGGCTGAATGGCCTCCTTCTGCACTGTAGGATTCGAAAGGACATTAGTGAATTAGATAGGTTTTTATGACAATTGACATGGTCACCATTACTGAAGCTCGCTTTCTATTACAGACTTATTAATTGAATTCAAATTTCACCATTTGCCATGATGGGAATTGAACCCAGGTCCCCAGAACACTCCCCTGGGTCTTTGGATTGCTAATCCAGAGACAATACCACTGCGCCACTACCTCCCCGTGTCATTCGGACAGGTCAAAATGGACAATAATTGCTTCAGCTGTAGACGGGCAAGAAGAGGCTCAGACAGTGAGATCGGAGCACTGCACGCAACGCACCCCACCCCCAGACAACTACCCACACAAACCCACACCCAGACAACTACCCCCACACCCAGACAACTACCCCCACTCCCACACCCAGACAACTATCCCCACACCCCACAGCCAGACACTCAGACAACTACCCCCACACCCAGACAACTACCCACACAAACCCACACCCAGACAACTACCCCACTCCCAGACAACTACCCCCACTCCCACACCCAGACAACTACCCCCCCCAACCCACACCCAGACAACTACCACCAAAAAACCCACACCCAGATAACTACCCTCACAAACCCACACCCCCACAGCCAGACAACTACCCCACAAACCCACACCAAGACAACGAATCCCACAAACCCACACCCAGATAATTACCCCCACAAACCCACACCCCACAGCCAGACAACTACCCTCCCGCACCCAGACAACTACACACGACACTCAAACCCCCACACCCAGACAACCACCCACCAAACCCCCACAGCCAGCAACCCAGACAACTACCCACCACACCCCCACACCCCCATACCCACACACCTAGACAACCACCCAGCACAACCCACCCCCCAGACAACTACCCAGCACACTCCCACATGCACCTCATAGTATCTGGCAGCACAGGAAGAGGCCATTCAGCTGCACCCTCCGGTACTGCCCGATTGGTTGATGGTAACAGCTTCCCTTCTTAGTGACCCTGCAAGATGTGAGGAAGTCTCTCCAATCTTTCATCCCGTCTGACCTGACCTTCCCATTTCATCCCTCCGCTTCTATTCCCGCTTCTCCCTGCCCGAGTGAAGTTGGCAGAGCTTGCATTTAAAAATAGAAAAGATGCAATCGGCTGGCTGAGAATAAACACAAACTGGTGACTTGATTCGAAAGATTTAATGACTATAAACAATAGTCTGCCACAGAGCGGAACAGTTCACCAGCACAACTGCCCGCGTTGCTGCAAAGTCACCCAGATTTACACCCAAGGTGCAGTCAAAGGACCCAGGAACCCTACAGTGCAGGAGGAGGCCATTCAGCCCATCACGTCCCACCCAGGCCCTATCCCCGCAACCCCACACATTTACTCCGTGAATCCCTCCAACAGACACATCCCAGGACACCAAGGGGCAATTTAGCACGGCCAATCCACCTAACCCACACATCTTTGGAGTGAGGGAGGAAACCGGAGCACCCGGAGGAAACTCGCGCAGACACAGGGAGAATGTGCAAACTCCACACAGACAGTGAGCCAAGCCTGGGAATCGAACCCGGGTCCCTGGAGCTGTGAGGCAGCAATGCTAACCACTGTGCCATCCAGCATTCTTGGTGACTAGGGAGAGTGTACGGGTACAGCTCAGTGATAGCACGATGTTCACTCCACTCTCTGAGAAAGAATTCTCCACAGGAGAGTGGCTGAAATCGGGGGGGAGGAGGCCCCATCATGTACAGCAGCATCGCAGCGTCCCAGACAGCATATCCTTTCATTTCTTATTCCTTACTCATGAACTGAATCACTACATTATAAAAATGAATCCTGTGCAATGCTGTCCAGAATGTATGCTCCTTTGAACTCAAACGAGAAAGCAATATCGTTAAATTCCTTTAGCACCCGTTCAATCATTAAGCACGTGTGGTTGTCCACTCCTTTTACCATGAGGCACTTTGTGCTAGAATTCGTTGCAATCTTTTTTTATTAGCTTGCGATATGTGGGCATTGCTGGCTAGGCCAGCATTTATTGTCCATCCCTAGTTGCCCTCCAGAAGGTGGTGGTGAGCCACCTTCTTGAACCACTACAGTCCCTAAGGTGTAGGTGCACCCACAGTGCTGTTAGGGAGGGAATTCCAGGATTTGGATCCAGCAGTGAAGGAACGGCAATGTATTTCCAAGTCAGGAAGCTGAGTGGCTTGGAGGGGAACTTGCAGATGGTGGTGGTTCCCAAGTATCTGCTGCCCTTGTCCTTCTAGATGGAAGTGGTCGTGGATTTGGAAGGTGCTGTCTAAGGATCTTTGGTGAGTTCCTGCAGTGCATCTTGTAGATAGTACACACTGCTGCTACTGAGCGTCGGTGGTGGAGGGAGTGGATGTTTGTGGATGTGGTGCCAATCAAGCGGGGCTGCTTTGTTCTGGATGGTGTCAAGCTTCTTCAGTATTGTTGGAGTTTCATTCACCCAGGCAAGTGGAGAGTATTCCATCACACTCCTGACCTGTGCCTTGTAGATGGTGGACAGATCTTGGGGAGTCAGGAGATGAGTTAATTGCTGCAGGATTCCTAGCCTTTGACCTGCTCTGGTAGCCACAGTATTTATATCCAGTTCGGTTTCAAGTCAATGGTAACCCTCAGGATGTTGATTGTGGGAAATTCAGAGATGCCATTGAATATCTAGGGGTGATGGTTCGATCCTCTCTACTTGGAGATGGTCATTGTCTGGCACTTGTGTGGCGTGAATGGTACTTGCTGCTTGTCAGCCTCCAAGCCTGGATATTGTCCAGATCTTGTTGCATTAGGACATGAACTGCTTCAGTATCTGAGGATCGGGAACAGTGCTGAACATTGTTCAGTCATCAGTAAACATCCCCACTTCTGACCTTATGACAGAGGGATGGTCATTGATGAAGCAGCTGAAGATGGTTGGGCCTCGGACACTAACCCTGAGGAACTCCTGCAGAGATGCCTTGGGAGCGGAGATGATTGACCTCCAACCACCACAACCATCTTCCATTGGATATTGTCCAGGTCTTGCTTTATTTGGACATGGACTGCTTCAGTATCTGAGGAGTCGCGAATTGTCCTAAACATGATGTAGTTTGGAGGGCACTTCCTTCAAAGTTCATCAGAAGATTCTAACCTGCGATATCACAAATCATGAGGGAATCTTGGGTCGCATTCTTCATTATTTATAACATCCTTGTGTATAGCTCCTCGCTGGTGAGTGTCAAACTTACGAGGCCTGCTGTTACCTTGGCCTACTGGTGTTGCCTACCTTTCAGGGACCATTCCAAACTGAGCCTCCAGGCTAGGTGGCGCTGTGGGAGGCATCCTAACACCGCTGGTGCTGTTGCCCACCTGGCTACCCACCTCGGAAACCTGGGCCTATGGCCCAATGGAGCCTGCCTCTCTCCTTGGCCTGGGTTCTGAACAAAAACAAACTCAAGTAGACTACCTGCCTCCCACCCCAGGCAATAACACCAAAAGCTGCATTCACAGCAATGCCAGGAAATAGTTTAAACTCATTTTAAGCATTTTTTAATTGAACATCCATCATGTGCTGGGAGGGGATGGAGGAAAGAGGAGTTTTTTAAAAATATAAAGGTATTCTGTAACAAACTTTCAATTTTAAAATCAATTATCTTTAACCCAGTTCCTCATAACAGCTGGGATGGCACTTGAATTAATTCAATGAGAGGAAAGAGATTCCAGGCTAGTCATCAAAGTTCATTTATCATAGGATCCCTGCAGCGCAGAAGGGAGGCTGTTCAGCCCATCTAGTCTGCATCGACTGTCTGACAGAGTATTTTACCCAGGCCCACACCCCCACCCTATCCTCGTAACCCCACATATTTACCACAGCTAATCCACCTAATCTACATATCTTGGGCCACCGAGGGGCAACTTAGCACGGCCAATCCACCTAACTAGCGCATCTTTGGAGTGTGGGAGGAAACCGGAGCACCCGGAGGAAACCCACTCAGACACGGGGAAAATGTGCAAACCCGGGTCCCTGGAGCTGTGAGGCAGCAGTGCTAACCACTGTGCCGCCCTGTGTCCAAAGGCTTCAAGGGACAAAGTAGCTTTTATTTTCATTCCTTTGTGGGACGTGGATGTCAGCATTTGTTGCCCATCCCTTATTGCCCTTGAACTGAGTTGGCGAGGCGGGTCCACTTCAGAGGGGCAGTTAAGAAGGCTGACTATGCAAAAGGACAAAGAACAATCTTGAGTAAGAATAATTAATTGGGGGGGGAGGGGAGCTCTTTAGTGGGGCAAGACCGGATCCTGGCCGAATAAATTGTAGAGTCAAAAGTTGGCAGCAAAAATAATTGCCTGCCTTCAAAGAAGCGATAGTCTGGATGCAGTGAAGGTGAAGCAGGCATCCTCAAAATGGGATGACAGGATAAACACATCCAGAGCACCCCGGATGACAAGAGAAGTATAGGGCCAGATCCTTACCACCGTTCACACCGGTGGGATTTTCCCATCCCGCTGCAGTGATTTGGCTGGCTGCCAAATTCTCCGACTTCGCTGCGGTGGGAACGTGGCATGAAAGGCAGATAAAATCGTACCCATGAACTATGAAGAAGAAAAAGTGTGCCCATGACAGATGTCTGGTGGAAAAGACTTTTAGGAACAAGGCTGGATATAGAAGGTCGAAAGGGGAGCTGAAAACTCAAGTGAAGCAAAGAGGCAGCATGAAAAGAGACTGGCAGCCAGCATAAAAGAATGTGCCAAAGTCTTCTAGATTCATTTAAGTAGGAAAATGGTGATAAAAGGAGGAGTAGGGGCAATTATTGAACAGATGATCAATTTGTGCATGGAAACAGGGGACATGGTTGAGCTATTACACCGGTTTCTGTGCCATGGGACCTTGAGATCATCCTCCCATTACTCCTAAACACTGCCAAGGCTTAACCAGCCCTCAGTTTCTCATAAACACAACCAATGCTTCAAGGATTCCCAGACTCCAGTAGCTTGAGACATGTTACTGATGGTCATGACTTTTTCTTTTGCAAGGGGAAGAGATGTTTTTAGACTGCGCAATCCATTGTAATTCTGTTTCAAGCACTTTTATTATACAAAGAGTAACAGATGGCCTTGTGGTGTTATAGAATCCTACAGTGCAGAAGGAGGCCATTTGGCCCATCACAACTGCACCGACACAATCCCACCCAGGCCCTATCCGCGTAACACCATGCAGTTACCCTAGCTAGTCCCCCCGACACTAAGGGGCAATTTTAGCATGGCAATTCAACCTGACCCGTACATCTTTGGACTGTGGGAGGAAACCGGAGCACCCGGAGGAAACCCACGCAGACACGGGGAGAATGCGCAAACTCCACACAGACAGTCACCCAAGCTGGGAATCGAACCCAGGTCCCCGACGCTGTGAGGCAGCAGTTCGAACCACTGTGCCACCGTGCCGCCTTATCGCTAGACTATTAAACCAGAAACTCAACTTATGTTCCGGGACCCGGGTTCGAATCCCAGCACGGCAGATGGTGGAATTTGAATTCAATTAAAAAATATGTGGAATTAAGAATCTGCTGATGACCACGAAACCATTGTCGGAAAAAGCCACCTGGTTCACTAATGTCCTTTAGGGAAGGAAATCTGCCGTCCTTACCTGGTCTGGCCTACATGTGACTCCAGAGCCACAGCAATGTGGTTGACTCTCAACTGCCCTCCAAGGGAAACTTGGGATGGGCAATAAATGCTGGCCAATAAATGCAATGCCCATATCCCATGAATGAATAAAAAAAAGATTTAAACAATGTGGCTCATCTGAGTTCGTACAGCTATTTTTGCAGCTTGAGTATGATCAGAAACAGAACTCAAGGTCACGGAATGTTTTGCCATATATTTCTCTCCCAGTAGCTGTCCTTGACCTTGCTACGTGCTTTAGAACTTCCCCCTATCTCAAGAGGCTCAGCTTCTGATCCTGTCTCCTCCTTAAGAATCTCAATTTTCACGTGTGTTTTCTGGGGAGCAGAATTCTAGAGGACGTGGCTGGAACACAATAATTCATGAGACATAGCAGAGGGAGCTCCCAAAACACTCTCGGATGTCAATCAACAGCATGTCAATTGGCCTTTCAACTTCGATTGGCATGCAGCGGGAGTCCATTTTGGGATTCTCGCTCGCGAGCATTCAGAAGGTTGCGAGTTCAAGTCCTGTTCCAGAGACCTGGGCACATAATCTAGGCACTCCCCTTCCAATAAGATGTGAAAACCGAAGCCCAGTGGGTGTAAAAGAATCTACAGCATTCTTCTTTGAAGAAGAGCAGGGAAGATAGGGGAGTTACCCCTAACGGCCTATTTATCCTTCAGCCTATATCGATTATCTGGTCATTCACCTCATTGTTTATAGGCCTGAACTGTATTCAAAATGGCTGCCGCATCTGCCAATAAGAAAGACAGCATTGTCTACACTTCAGACTGATGGGAACATAGGGAATAGAAGCAGGCATAGGCATTCAGCCCCTCGAGACTACTTCGCCACTCTATTAGATCATGGCTGATCCTTCACCTTAACACCATTTTCCCCGCACTGTCCCTTGCTGCCTTTACTATCTAGAATTCTATTGGTTTGTGTCTTGAACATACTCAGTGACTGACCATACACTCACAGCTTTTTGGGGTAGAGAATTCCAAAAGATTTAGAGTCATAGGATCCCTACAGTGCAGAAGGAGGCCATTCAGCTCATCGAGTCTGCACCAACTCTCTTTGATAGAGCATCATACCCAGGCCCTTTTCCTCACCCTTTCCCCATAACCCCACACATTTGCTATGGTTAATCCATCTAATCTTTGGACACTAAGGGGCAATTTAGCACGGCCAATCCATCTAACCTACACATCTTTGGACTGTGGGAGGAAACCGGAGCACCCGGTGTAGTCACAGGGAGAATCTGCAAGCTCCGCTCAGACAGTGACCCAAGCCGGGAATTGAACCCGGGTCCCTGGCGCTGTGAGGCAGCAGTGCCCACAGAATAAAATGCCATTCCTCATCACAATCCTAAATGGCTGCCCGCTCATTCTGAGACTGTGCCAGTAATGACTTCAGGGAAGACCATGGTGTGGACCTCTTAGAATATGAGCGGCCTGATTAAGGCAGTTATAGCTTGTCTAATCAAGGAGCTCTGCCTATGTACATAATGTGGAGTGTCAGGGTCACTGGTACTCGGGGTTTATATTCTGTCTGAGTGTTGCTAACTATGTAAATGCTACTACGTTTGGTGAAGGGACATCAGCCTCGGAGTTATTCCAGTGCCCCCTCTGTTCTTCGTTCACGGTGATGAGTTTTGGGACGTCCCAAATCAGGAAAACCCCAAAAATACTACGAAGAGTCGTGAATGTGGCCCAATCCATCACGCAAACCAGCCTCCCATCCATTGACTCTGTCTACACTTCCCACCGCCTCGGCAAAGCAACCGGCATAATCAAGGACCCTACACACACCCCGGACATTCTCTCTTCCACCTTCTTCTGTCAGGAAAAAGATACAAAAGTCTGAGGTCACGTACCAACCAACTCAAGAACAGCCTCTTCCCTGCTGTCATCAGCCTTTTGAATGGGCCTACCATATATTAAGCTGATCTTTTTCTACACCTTAGCTATGACTATAACACTACATTCTGCACCCTCTCCTTTCCTTCTCCCCGATGTACTCTATGAACAGTATGCTTTGGGTGGCACTGTGGCACAGCGGTTAGCACTGCTGCCTCACAGCGCCAGGGACCCGGGTTCATTTCCCGGCTTGGGTCACTGTCTGTGCGGAGTTTGCACATTCTCCCCGTGTCTGCGTGGGTTTCCTCCGGGTGCGCCGGTTTCCTCCCACAGTCCAAAGATGCGTGGGTTAGGTTGATTGGCCAGGATAAAAATTGTCCCTGAGATGTGTAGTTAGAGGGATTAGTGGGTAAATATGTGGGGGTAGGGCCTGGGTGGGATTGTGGTCGGTGCAGACTCGATGGGCTGAATGGCCTCCTTCTGCACTGTAGGGTTTCTATGTTTCCTCCCACAGTCCAAAGGTGTCCGAGTTAGGTGGATAGACCATGCTAAATTGCCCCTTAGTGTCAGGGGATCAGCAGGGTAAATACATGGGGTTACGGGGATAGGGCCTGGGTCGAAGTGTTGTCGGTGCAGGTGTGTTGGGCCGAATGGCCTCGTTCTGCACTGTAGGGATTCTATGATTTGTCTGTGTAGTGCAAGAAACAATACTTTTCACTGTATCACAATACATGTGACAACAATAAATCAAATCAAATCAAAGTTCGACATAAGTACATGTTCTCCTTCCACACGACCCTCAATATAATGGAAGTGAAACCAGCAATTCATTTTTACCAGTCTAGTTAAGTCCTAATTCACCCTGGTTTCTTTTACATGGACAGTGTGTAGGGTGGGAATGGTGACGTTTCAAACGGATGGTATTGTCCAGTCTGAACCCACCACTTCCACTGCTGAATTTATTAGAGTAACTCGACCTCCCTCCCACCCTTACTTCCTGCAGAATTTATAGTGTGACTTAAGGATAAGTGAAGCGGAGAAATGGGTCTGAATGTTCAGGATGGTGAACATCACCTGTCATCCTGAGAGTTGGCAGGGAACCCATCCCTGCCGACTCAGCCAGGCGCCCTTTCACACTCAGTTGAACTCTTATTTTGGAGGCGGGTGCAGGCTGGAGATCCCTGGGCCAGTCCCTGAGGCAAAGGCTTCCTCAGTTTGAAGGGGCCTTGCAATTGAGGCACACCTCCCTTCCCCCCTCCGCTCCCCCCAATTCCACCTTCACCCTGCCACCCGGGATCGAGGGTGAGGATGTTTCCTACCCTCGGTCACTGGGTGCCCACCAGCCTAAACGTTGAGTCTGGGCGGGAAAAGGGCCACAACTGGCCCCTTATGGACCATAATAAGGGCAACGTTCCTGTCCAAGGCCCTGTTTGTCTCACCGTAACATTCCATTGAATCATAGAATCCCTACAGTGCAGTAAGAGGCCATTCAGCCCATCGAGCCTGCACTGACAACAATCCCACCCAGCCCCTATCCCCGTAACCCCACATATTTACCCCGCTAGTCCCCCTGACACTAAGGGACAATTTAGCATGGCCAATCCACCTAACCTGTACATCTTTGGACTATGGGAGGAAATTGGAGCACCCGGAGAAAACCCATGCAGACATGGGGAGAATGTGCAAACTCCATTGGTTAGGCCACATTTGGAATACTGTGTCCAATTCTGGTCACCACACTGCCAGAAGGATGTGGAGGCTTTGGAGAGAGTACAGAAAAGGCTTACCAGGATGTTGCCTGGTATTAGCTAATACCCTTAGCTATGAGGAGAGATTGAATAAACTGTTCTCCCTGGAAAGATGTAGGCTGAATGGCGACCTGATCAAAGTTTATAGAATTATGAGCAGTATAGATAGGGTGAAGAGTTGAAAGCTTTTTCCCAGGGCAGAAATGACAATTACAAGGGGGCACAAGTTCAGGATAAGGGGGAAAGGTTGAGTGGAGATGTGTGGGGGAAGTTTTTTACAAAGAGGGTGGTGGGGGCCTGGAATGCACTGCCAAGTGAGGTGGTTGAGGCAGATACATTAGCGACATTTAAGACTTATCTGGATAGACACATGAACAGACAGGGAATAGAGGGATACAGGCGGTTGGTCTAGATAGGACAACATGATCGGCGCAGGCTTGGAGGGCCGAAGGGCCTGTTCCTGTGCTGTATTGTTTTTTGTTCCACACGGACAGTCACCCGAGGCCGGAATTTAACTCGGGACCCTGGCACATCTAGGTCAGGGCAGATGGAATCCCAGAGCGAATCCTGTCCATGCTATTTTATGCAACCCCCCCCCCCCCTCCAAGCACAGAACCCATCGAGCGGGCGGGCATGGGGGCAGGAGTGCGAAAGCCTGGCCATGGTGTGGCACCTTTTTATCCTGCTCTCATTAGGACAGACACAAGAATGCCAAATTTCAAAGGGGAGCAACAATTTATACTGCATGAGAGAAGGAGGGGTTGGCAAGTAGACCCTGATTGGTTGAGGCATCGCCATGGAGAATGTAGCGATTGTCCCCGGGTGCTTCTCGTTAATTAGAAAAAAAGGCAAAATATTTCGGTTAGAACGGAGCACAGAGGGAGTTATGTTGTTGAAGAAATAAAAACTGCCATTCCATTCTCTATGGCTTAAGGTTTAGGTTCATATTCAAGTGCTGACACATAGAAGCTACAGATTTATTCTGAGCACAATGCAGGGACCAAGGACAAGAGTGGGTTTAGATGGCTTGGAAGTGCAATTCTGTATGCGTTGGAGAGGAGTTATGCCATTAACTCTTCAAACAGCCAAACAGAATCATAGAATGGCCACGGCACGGGGGAGGCCTCTCATATCAACATTGGCTCTCTGCAAGAACTCATCCAGCCCTGTAATAGGTCTTCGGAGGCAAAAATCCCCTCACCAAGATCCCTTTATTTACAACTCCCACAGCAATGCACAGAGTGTGATCAGTCGGCAGTCTATCTCGGGGAGTGCCAGAGGAACTGACACTCCTGGTTAAATACAAGGAAAGGACTCTCTGATTGCCCATCAATTGACTCCTTAATCAGGGATGTCTTTCAACACCAAGCAAGTAAACAAACTCAAACCAACTTAGGGACAAAGTAAAAGGGGCAGCTCCCCAAAAGGAAGGGGGAACAGTTGACTCCTTAATCAGGGAGTTCACACTCCAAGAGGCCAACCTCAATGGCCCGATTGAAGTCATTACAAGTCCCACTCCCCTGCCTTTTCCCTGTAGCCTTCCTACTTTTTTCTTTTCAGTTAAGTACCCAATTCCTTTGGGAAGCCTCGATTGTGTGTGCCTCCACCACGCTCTGAAGCACTACATTGCAACTTCCCAACAATTCAATGGACAATAAAAAAAGCTTTTCCTTGTATTGCCAATGCTTCTTTTGCCATTTCCCTTAAATTGGTGCTCCCACCGATGGGTGCACTTTCTTCCCACTCTGTCAAGTCCCCTCGAGGTTTTGAACACTTCTACCAAATCACGACGATACAGTGGTGAGCACTGCTGCCTCAAAGTGCCAGGGACCTGGGTTCGATTCCCGGCTTGGGTCACTGTCTGTGTGGAGTCTGCATATTCTCCCCGTGTCTGCGTGGGTTTCCTCCAAGTGCTCTGGTTTCCTCCCACAGTCCTTAAGATGTGCTGGTTGGGTGCATTGGCCATGCTAAATTCTCCCTCAGTGGACCCGAACAGGCGCCGGAGTGTGGCGTCTAGGATTATCACAGTAACTTCATTGCAGTGTTAATGTAAGCCTACTTGTGACACTAATAAATGAATAAAAATAATAAATAAAAAATCTGTTCTTAATCTTCTTTTCTAATGGCAGGACAGCCTCCATCTTCTCCAACCTGTACACGTAACTGGAGTTGCTCAACCCTGGGACCATTCTTGTGAACCCCTTCTGCACTTTCTCTAACGCTTTCACATCCCTTCCCAAAACCGCCAGCTAGCTATCTGAGAAATGGGGAGGCGATGGCCTAGTGGTATTATCACTGGACTATTAATCCAGAAACTCAGCTCATGTTCTGGAGACCCGGGTTTGAATCCCACCACGGCAATTGATGGAAGTTGAATTCAGTTAAAAATAGCTGATCTACTGATGACCATGAGACCATTGTCGATTGTCGGAAAAACCCATCTGGTTCACTAATG
This sequence comes from Mustelus asterias, assembly GCF_964213995.1. Lineage (NCBI taxonomy): Eukaryota > Metazoa > Chordata > Chondrichthyes > Carcharhiniformes > Triakidae > Mustelus > Mustelus asterias. The sequence continues at coordinate 88,612,007 of NC_135815.1, read as the reverse complement.
TCCTTTAGGGAAGGAAATCTGCCATCCTTACCTGGTCTGGCCTACATGTGACTCCAGAGCCACAGCACTGTGGTTGACTCTCAACTGCCCTCCAAAGGCAACTAGGGAAGGGCAATAAATGCTAGCCAGCCAGCGACACCGATGTCCCGTGAATGAATTTGAAAGATTGTTCACTTTTACTAGGGGTGGACAATTAATGCTGGCCAGCCAGCGACACCCATGTCCCGCAAATGAATGAAAGGAAAATTGCTGGGAGCTTTGGCACAGCTTTGCTGCGTCGCTGGTCGTAACGGGATGGCGTGCCAAAAGATTCGAACTGAAGATCAAAAACCTGATGGGCCACAGTGAAGATACGTTGGGGCAACGGTCGAGTGTGACAGCCTGGAATCGAACCCGGGTCCCTGGCGCTGTGAGGCAGCAGTGCTAACCACTGCGCCACCAGGTCGGGAACTGAAAACCATTCCATTTGCTCAACCTGCAGGTGGTGTGTATCCACGATAAGGCCTCCCTTCTTGGCTGCCCTGACTCATTCATTCAGAGGTGCTTACACCTGCCACAGCTTTCCCAGCCCATGGCCCCATGGTTGACCGTGGGGACAAAGAATACCCATTAAAGGAAGCAGCTGCTGACTTCATGTGACCAGAGATGCCCCCCCTCCACCAACCGTCCCCCCCCCCACCAACCGTGTGTGCCCCCCCCTCCCCCCCCCCCCCCGCCAATGTTGTCCAGCAAAAGCCACTTGCAGATAAGGACTCTCACCAATCATTATTGGCCGAGTTCCGATGGCCTTGTATGGTTGAGGGGCACTCCAGTGCTTGCAAGGCTGTTGGCGATAGGGGCTGTTTGTGGTGTGCTCCGTAATGTGGCCCAGTGGAGTGGCATTCACATTGAGAAACCAGAGGCTGGCGAAAGACCTCGATCACTTTCCTGAGACATGCGCGCCGATGGACAAAAAATGGTGGGATAACGCCTACCATCTTTAGTGGACTAACGCCTTCTCTGAACATCTGGATAAAGACTCAGTCTTCTTCTGCGGCTGGCCTTATCGTGCAGGGATCCTGTTGGGATCCTGCCCGTGGATACAGGCCCTATGCTGCCGCAGAAGCAGCGCTGAGGAGTGTACCACAAACGAGTCTCTGGGCAAGCAGTGGACAGTGAAGGTGCTGAAATATTGTCACCTTCTCTCCCCCTTTTCACTGCCGGAGCGTCACTGCCGAAAGCACTTACAAAATGATGCTGCTAAGGACCACTCCCTCGCCACCAACCACTAAAGTGAGAGTTAGATGGAGATTTTGGCATCAAATAGAAGCCCAGAATTGGACTTCAACAGCCAAGATCAGCAAACACATTCAAGCAGCTATTTAATCGCCAGTCTTAATTTGTTGATTCCAAATCAAAGCTCCTGTGTTAAATACTCTTTGGACATTTGCAGCTTTTAACTCTGTTCAAACTGATCTTCCATTCTCGTTCACGGCAGTGAGCAGAGGGGGCAGAACAAAATCAGTTCCTATTCTTCAGCCTCTCCCAATGCTGTCCCTTTAGAAAAAGAAGCAGGAGGAGGCCATTCGGCCCTTTGAGCCTGCTCCGCCATTCATTTTGATCATCAAATGCAATACCAACTCTCTCCAACTTTTACAGATGCACCATAGAAAGCATTCTTTCCGGATGTATCACAGCTCCTGCTCTGACCGAGACCGCAAGAAACTCCAAAGGGACGTGAATGTAGCCCAGTCCATCACGCAACCATCCATTGACTCTGTCTACACTTCCCACTGCCTCGGTAAAGCAGCCAGCATGATCAAGGATGCCACGCACCCTGGAGGCTGGGGGAGGGGAGGGAGACCATGTGCCCGCAAATGGCGACTCCCCATTACCCATCCTTTCAGGGTCTATCAGGGAATTTCTGACGATGCCTGGGCTTTTCCAGTTGGTGTGGAGTTACCCCCACCTCCCCATGGATAAAAAGAGCCCACCAACACTTCTACTTTCTCAGGAGGCCAAAGAAATTTGGCATGCCCACTACGACTCTCACCAACGTTTACAGATGCACCATAGAAAGCATTCTTACTGGTTGTATCACAGCTTGGTATGGCTCCTGCTCTGCCCAAGACTGCAAGAAACTACAAAGGGTCGTGAATGTAGCCCAGTCCATCACTCAAACCAGCCTCCCATCCATTGACTCCATCTACACTTCCCACTGCCTTGGGAAAGCGGCCAGCATAATCAAGGACCCCACACACTCCGGACATTCTCTCTTCCACCTTCTTCCGTCGGGAAAAAGATACAAAAGCCTGAAAACACGTATCAACCAACTCAAGAACAGCTTCTTCCCTGCTGCCATCAGACCTTTGAATGGACCTACCATATTAAGCTGATCTTTCTTTACACCCCAGTTATGACTGTAACACTACACTCTGCAACCTCTCCTTCTCACCTATGTACTCTATGAATGGTATGCTTTGTCTGTATAGCGTGGAAGAAACAATACTTTCCACTGTATCCCAATACACGTGACAATAATAAATCAAATCAAAATACCCTGATTCCCCTTCCCCCGCATATCCCTTGATCCCTTTAACCCCAAGAGCTATATCTAATTTCTTCTTGAAATCAGACAACATTTTGGCCTCAACTACTTTCTGTGGTAGTGAATTCCACACATTCACCACTCTCTCTGGGTGAAGAAATTTCTCCTCACCTTAGTTCTAAAAGGTTTACCCCTTATCCTGAAACTACGACCCCTGGTTCTGGACTCCCCCCAGCCACCCTGTAGCATTGGCAAGCCTGGCAGGAGGAAATGGCTACCCGCTGCCTGAGACCAATTAGCTATTCCATATCCAATTGTGCCAACTTTGCATCGTCAGTCAACCTCTGTTCTCACCCAACGGGACCAACGTTGAATGTAATGTGATTAATAACAACAGTTCCCTCCATCTGTTCACATTGTCCACCCTCTGCGCTGAACAATTGTCTCATTCTTTACAGCAGGGTGGGGATTTTAGCTGTCAGGGAAAGTGGCACTAGGAATTTACCTGATGGCTGAGAGACATTGAACTCAATCTCATACTTCAGTTGTGCGAATAGATTGGAGAGGTTGGGAATGTTTTCCTTGGAGAATCATAGAATCCCTACAGTGCAGAAGGAGGCCATTCGGCCCATCGCGTCTGCACTGACAACAATCCCACCAGGCCCTATCCCCGTCACCCCACGTATTTACTCTGCTAATCCCCCTGACACTAAGGGGCAATTTAGCATGGCCAATCCACCTAACCTGTACACCTTGGGACACTAAGGGGCAATTTATCATGGCCAATCCCCCTAACCTACACATCTTGGGACACTAAGGGGCAATTTAGCATGGCCAATCCACCTAACCTGCACATTTTAGGACATTAAGGGGCAATTTAGCATGGCCAATCCACCTAACCTGCACATTTTAGGACATTAAGGGGCAATTTAGCATGGCCAATCAACCGAACCCACACATCTTTGGAGTGTGGGAGGCAACTGGAGGAAACCCACGCAGACACGGGGAGAACGGGAATTGAACCCGGGTCCCTGGCGCTGTGGTGCAGCTGTGCTAACCACTGTGCCACCGAAGGCTGAGAGGAGATTTGTGGGGAGCTGGTTAGGGTAAACAGGGAAAAACCGTTCCTGCTCGTAAAAAGGATCAAGTTCGGGAGGGCACAGATTTAAAGTGATTTGCAAAAGAAACAAATGTGAGGTGAGAAAAAACTTTTCCATACAGCGAGTGGTTGGGGTCTGGAAGGCACTGCCTGAGAGTGTGGGGGAGGCAGATCCAGCTATGGCTTTCAAAAGAGAATTGGATCATTACCTGAATGGAGAGAAAAACAAAATGGCTGGATAACGGGGAAGAAAGGCAGGAGAGTGGGCCTAGCATTGCTGAGAGCCAATACAGATATGATGGGCCGAATGGCACCCCAACCCTCCCCCCATTCCTTCCCCCCTCCCCCAGCTGTGCTCTAACCATTCTCTGGTTAACGATAAACGCCGGAATCCTCCGGCCGTTCACGCCCCACTGCCAGTGAGAACCTGGCGCCCACCCAAGCCTCCTTCCGGTGCAGTGGGACCGGATAATCCCAGCTCCCGGCGCGAGGCCGGAGAATCCCGGGTCCAAAGGTTCGTGAAGGCTGGAAGTTTCCCTGGTTGAGACTACGGGGAGGGTTTTGGTAATCGAGAATGCCAAGAGTGTCGGAGCTGCAGCCTGCAGTGCACATGTGACCCCGAGGCCTGGTAAATCAGACCTGTTTGCACTTATATTCCTTTATATGCTGGTTTGCCCGGTTTGTAATCTGGAGCTTGGACAAAGGTTGTTTGAGTACATCTCGTCTGACACTGGATTTAAACTCGAGGGAGTCAATTTGAACTGTTCCAGCCGCTGTGGAGAGAGGGGGTTGGGGGGGGGGGGGGGGGGGGGGAGTGGGGGGAAGAGGAAGAGCTTCTAAAATATGTAATTATCTTCCTCTTAAATATGAGCCAAAAATCAGCACTCACCACATTTGCTGGAACGCATGCAGATGGGCTTCCTGAGGCTACATACAATAAGCCTTAATTTTTTAATTTTACGCCTGATTGTGATGAAGCAGCTTCAACTCGATACCATTGAGCAGCGCGGTTTAATTACTTTCAGTTGCAAATGAGGCACAAAAGGCTCTCCTTCAGGCGGGAATGTGGAACATTTTGTCATTTTTAATCAATGGTTGAACGGTTGCAATCAGCTTTAAGACGGGGGGATTACAGCCAGATAAAAAATATTGTTGAATACAAGAGGGAATGACTCCACCCCCCCCCCTCCCCTCCAGTGCTCCGTTTCCATAGAAACGGGCCCAGCTCGGCCTAGTGTCCAGACCCCACTCGCCTGGAATTAACCACGAGGGTAACGGTGCAACATTTCGAGTTTTAGTGATGCGTCGCCATAATAAAATGCCCCAAAATTCACTTCCTCACATTTTATAAGGAGGGCAAAGCAAAGCAACGTTAATCAAGTCGTCTTCTGCAACCTTACTAGGCCAGATTTTCCGATTTCAGCAGCAGCACAGTGGTTAGCACTGCTGCCTCACGGCGCCAGGGACCCGGGTTCGATTCCCGGCTTGGGTCACTTTCTCCCCGTGTCTGCGTGGGTTTCCTCCGGGTGCACCGGTTTCCTCCCACAGTCCAAAGATGTGTAGGTTAGGTGGATTGGCCATGCTAAATTGACCCTTAGTGCACCAAGATGTGGGGTTAGGTGGGTTGGCCATGCTAAATTGCCCCTTAGTATCCAAAGATGTGCGGATTAGGTGGATTGGACATGCTAAATTGCCCCGTAGTTTCCAACAACTGTGTAGGTTAACTGGATTAGCCATGGTAAATGCATGGGTTTGTGGGGAAATTGCAGGGAATTGGGACCCTGGCGCTGTGAGGTAGCAGTGCTCACTGCTGTGCCACCATGCTGTTCTGGACCCTGAGTAACTCCCGACACGTACCTAAGTGCTGTAAACATTTAAATTTTGATGGGTTAATTCGCCTTGCCCATGTAGCCCTCTGTGAATGCCTCAGTGTCGGATATGGGGGTTTAGATACATGCTACCTTTCTTGGTACATGCCCTAGAATTGTTACATTCTTGAATCTCTAGTGTAACCTGGTGACTGGCAGTGTAACTCATCTCATCCCGCCCCCTCCTGCCTTACGCGCTGCCCTAATGAACATGGGATGAGACAAGAGACCCTCACTGTCCCAGTTTGAAATGATGTCTTAACAACAATCCAACCCATGCGAGTCCAACCCATTATTTCCCAAATCCACTAAAACAGCTTCAGTTAATGGCCCCTCAGGATTATGACTGCAACACTTCAGTTTAACTCATTCCCAAATTCTTTGCAAGAAGATATGGGAAAAGATCAAAAGTTGCAGGTGTGGGGAGGGGTGGGGGGGCACGGTGGCACAGTGGTTAGCACTGCGGTTAGCACTGCGGCCTCACAGCGCCAGGGACCCGGGTTCAATTCCGGCCTCAGGTCACTGTCTGTGTGGAGTTTGCACATTCTCCCCGTGTCTGCGTGGGTTTCCTCCGGGTGCTCCGGTTTCCTCCCACAGTCCGTAGATGTGCGGGTTAGGGGGATTGGCAATGCTAAATTGACCCTTAGTATCCAAAAATGTGCGGATTAGGTGGATTGGACATGCTAAATTGCCCCGTAGTGTCCAACAAATGTGTAGGTTAGCTGGATTAGTCATGGTGAATGCACGAGTTTGTGGGGATAGGGCAGGGAGTAGGCCTGTGGTAAAATGTTCTTTTGGGTAGTTGGTGTGGACTCGATGGGCTGAATGGCCTCCTTCTGCACTGTAGGGATTCTGTGGTTCTATGGGCAGTGGGCTGGGAAACTCAGATTATTGCGTTGGGAGAATAAGGAATCCTGATCACACAAAAGTGAGCTCCGACCCCTTGAATTGGAACAGTTGTTAGCCAATGAACCCCATTATATGGGCATTGGTTCTGCCTGCCGCACGGTTTGATAGAATACGCAATGAGAATTGAAATATTTTTCCAGAACTGTACCTTGTTAGGGTCCTGGACCAGAATCCCAAATTACATCAGGAAGCGAGACCCAACAATTTTTCTCTTTTGGCGTAAATGGTGAGGATAGGATGTTTCCCACCACAAGCAATTCCATCAAAAAATTAGGAATCTTTTATAGTAAAACAAACTTTATTTCATAACACAGTTCAAATACAACTCCAACAAATGAAGTGGCTTAACTTTTAATTTCCTACTTATCACTGTTTCAGTTCCAACTAAGCAACATTCCTCTTACAGACTTACAATGCCACTTTAAATGCAGTTAGCAATCAAAAATAAACTTCCCATAATGCGTGTAGATAGCCTTGAAGCTGACAGAGAGAAAATGAGTTTCAAAGCAACTAACCCCAGCCAGAACTGAAAAACCGTTTCTCTGCTACAGACCTAGTTCCTCCCATTAAACACAGCATCACATGACCTTGCCTACCTAAACCCACCTTCCGTTCCTTCAATCAAAACCCCAGTGGACCTTTTTTTGGTAAACGAAAGTCCATTAGCTCTATCTCAGTCAATGCTACATGGCTAAAATGAGTAATTTTCCTGCTCTCTCAGCATCTGAGCTAAATGTTTACCAGACATGCCGACTGCCTGCAGAATAGAGCTGAATCTGTAAACAGTCCCCTTAAACATAAAAATATATATATATCTATAGCAATAGCACGCTATCATCACAACCTCCCACAAGTTGGACAAACAACAGAACCAAACAAAGCCAAAACTCACACCATATTCCAGTTGCCTCATTACTCCAGCTGTCAAAGATATAAACTAGCCTCCCAACACAATAAGTTAACATCCTCATCTTCAAATCCAAGTTTATCCCCAGCATCATCGGACCTCTCCAACTTCCTCCCGCCTTTCCAAACGTGAGCCTTCCCTTAATTCCTTCCACCCGCCACAAGTGGCACAGTGGTTAGCACTGCTGCCTCACAGCGCCAGGAACCCAGGTTCGATTCTGACCTCGGGTGACTGTCTGTGCGGAGTCTGCATGTTCTCCCGTGTCTGCATGGGTTTCCTCCGGGTGCTCCGCTTTCCTCCCACAGTCCAAAGATGTGCGGGTTAGGTGGATTGGCCATGCTAAATTGTACCTTAGTGTCCAAAGATATGTAGATTAGGGGGATTGGCCATGCTAAATTGTCCCTTAGTGTCCAAAGATATGTAGATTAGGGGGATTGGCCATGCTAAATTGTCCCTTAGATTTGGGCGGCATGGTAGCACAGTGGTTAGCACTGCTGCTTCACAGCTCCAGGGACCTGGGTTCGATTCCCGGCTTGGGTCACTGTCTGTGTGGAGTTTGCACATTCTCCTCGTGTCTGCGTGGGTTTCCTCCGGGTGCTCCGGTTTCCTCCCCCAGTCCAAAGATGTGCGGGTTAGGTTGATTGGCCAGGTTAAAAATTGCCCCTTAGAGTCCTGAGATGCGTAGGTTAGAGGGATTAGCGGGTAAAATATGCGGGGGTAGGGCCTGGGTGGGATTGTGGTCGGTGCAGACTCGATGGGCCGAATGGCCTCCTTCTGCACTGTAGGGTTTCTATGATATTCTCTGATGTGTAGGTTAGGATGATTGGCCTTGCTAAATTATCCCTTACTGTCAGGGGATTAGCAGGGTAAATACATGAGGTTACTGGGATAGGGCCTGGGTGGGATTGTTGTCGGTGCAAGCTCGATGGGCCGAATGGCCTCCGTCAGCACTGCTGCAATTATGATTCTATGATTGATGGGGAAACCTTCACTTCCCTGCCCGCTAGAACTCTTTTCCATAAACTCATCCGACGCTTCGTGTCTAATTCCTACCTTGCAATTTTTATCTCAAAGCACATTCGGAAAGAGTTTCATTTCGCTCTTCCAAGCTCTGTCCCATTTAGGAACCTTCCTCCTCCCTTACATGGGGAGGTTTGCTTCACTGGAGACCTTTTCTGAATCCAAGATGTTATTCATAGAATTATAAAATCCCGACAGTGCAGAAGGAGGCCATTCAGCCCATTGACCCTGCACCAGCCACAATCCCACCCAGGCCCTACCCCCGTAATCCTACGTATTTACCCTGCTAATCCTCTTGACACTGAAGGGCAACTTAACATGGCCAATCCACGGTGGCACAGTGGTTAGAACTGCTGCCTCACAGCGCCAGGACCCGGGGTCGATTCCAGCCTCGAGTCACTGTCTGTGTGGACTTGGCACATTCTCCCTGTGTCTGCATGGGTTTCCTTCGGGTGCTCCAGTTTCCTCCCATCATCCAAAGACGTGCGGGTTAGGTTGATTGACCATGCTAAATTGATCCTAGTGACAGGGGGATTAGCAGAGTAAATATGTGGGGTTGTGGGAATAAGGCCTGGGTGGGATTGTGGTCGGTGCAGACTCGATGGGCCAAATGGCCTCCTTCTGCACTACAGGGATTCTACAAATTCTACAGACTCGCACGTCTTTGAACTGTGGGAGGAAACCAGAGCACCCAGACGAAATTCACACAGACACGGGGAGAACGTGCAAACTCCACACAGACAGTGACCCGAGGCTGGAATCAAAGGCGGGTCCCTGGCGCTGTGAGGCAGCAGTGCTAACCGCTGTGTCACCGTGGGACATTACGGGGCAATTTAGCAAGGCCAATCCACCTAACCTGCACATGTTTGGACTGTGGCAGGAAACCAGAGGAAACCCACGCAGACACGGGGAGAACGTGCAGACTCCACACAGACAGTGACCCGAGGCCAGAATTGAACCCGAGTCCCTGGTGCAGTGGGGCAGCAGCGCTAACCACTGTGCCACCGTGCCACCCCCAAATGGAATTAGCATGCAGTGCAGGGAAGGGGAAAATGCAGCTCGGTTCTCACTCTCGATTAGTCCTTCCAGTGGTATTTGTGTGTGTGGCTTTAACTGGGCCCGGGGAAAGATTGCCCTGGCTGCGATACTACTGCCAAACGCTCTCTCATCTCCTCTCATCACCGTCTCAAGCTCACACTTAGGAATTGCCAATTGGATTAGTTATCAGCCGGTCAGCAACATCTGGGCCTTGCCATGAGTGACTGGTCTCAGGGGAGGGGAAATCAAGCAAAGAAAAAAATGATTCGCTTCCTTGTCATGCAATTTATTGATGTTTTTTCCCTCAGTCCCTCTTTCAATCCGACTGCCCAAAGACCGCAACAATTTGAGAAACAACAAAAATAGTTTGAAAAGAAAGATCTTACGATTAATCATAATTTTGAGTCTGATTTATAAAGGCCTCTATTTAGCCAGACTTTTTCCTGATTGTGTTTTAAATGACTTCCCAGTGGTGGGTGGAGATTAAAGAGGATTTCTGTGAACTGCAGATTACAGTCGACTATGAGATATAGCAGCAGAATTAGGCCATTCGGCCCATCGAGTCTGCTGTGCCATTCGCTCATGGCTGGTAAGTTTCTCAACCCCATTCTCCCGCCTTTTCCCCGTAACCTTTGATCCCCTTACCAATCAAGAACCTATCTCTGTCTTAAATATCTTTTCACAAAATGCATTTTTTTTACATTAAGCCGGAAAGTCTTTGAATTTGACTATAAGACATCTAAATCCACACAGGTTGCATTTAAATAATAGCTGCTGGGGATATCACTGTAAGAGAGAGGAGACCTACAATGTCAGTGTTAAATTATCAATCCCAATATTATTGGCTCTGAAAGACTTTGGGGTTCAGTGTGTCTAGTTTGGTTCCACCGGATCAAGTTACTCAAAACAAGAGGTCAGTATTCGCTGGTCTTGCACGCCCACCCTGCCAGCGAGAATGGAGAATGTGCCACCCAGCGCAAAATTCCATTTGCAGCAGCAGCAGCACTGGAGAATCTCAGCCGTGGGCGAGGCTGGAGAATCCCAGCCGCAGGCGAGGCTGGAGAATCTGAGCTGCAGGCGAGGCCGGAGAATCCCAGCCGCGGGCGAGGCTGGAGAATCCCAACCACGGCCAAGGTCGGAGAATCCCAGCCACGGGCGAGGCTGGAGAATCCCATCCGTGGGCGAAGGCGGAGAATCCCAGCCGTGAACAAGGTTGAAGAATCCCAGCCGTGGGCGAGGCCGGAGAATCCCAGTCACGGGCAAGGTCGGAGAATCCCAGTCACGGGCAAGGTCGGAGAATCTCAGCCGCAGGCGAGGCTGGAGAATCCCAGTTGCGCACGAGGCTGGAGAATCCCAGTCACGGGCAAAGTCGGAGAATCCAGCCACGGGCGAGGCTGGAGAATCCCAGCCGTGGGCGAAGATGGAGAATCCCAGCCGTGAACAAGGTTGAAGAATCCCAGCCGCGGGCGAGGCCGGAGAATCCCAGCCGCGGGCGAGGCCGGAGAATCCCAGCCGCGGGCGAGGCTGGAAAATCCCAGCTGCGGGCGAGGACGGAGAATCCCAGCCATGAACGAGGACGGAGAATCCCAGCCGCGGGTGAGGCTGGAGAATGCCAGCCTGATTCTTTTGTCTTTTGGTCCTGAGAGGATAATCTGAAACCTTCTGTGATTTGCAAACGTAATCCCAGGCAAACAGAGGGGAAAAGCTGTTTGGGGAGGCAATGGCATAGTCACTGGACTAGTAACCCAGGGTAATGCTCTGGGGACCCGGGCTCAAATCCCACCACGGCAGATGATGAAATTTAAATTCAATAAAACTCTGCAACTAAAAGGCTAATGATGACCATGAAACCATTGCCGATTGTCACTCATGCCCTTTAGGGAAGGAAATCTGCCATCCTTACCCGGTCTGGCCTACATGTGACTCCAGATCCACAGCAATGTAGTTGACTCTTAACTGCCCTCTGAAATGGCCTAGCAAGTCACTCAGTTCATGGAATCATAGAATCCCTACAGTGCAGAAGGAGGCCATTCGGCCCATCAATCCTTCACCAACAACAATCCCACCCAGGCCCTATCCCGATGTATCAACCCTGATAATCCCCGTGACACTAAGGGGCAATTTGCCATGACCAATCCACCTAACCCACACATCTTTGGACTGTGGGAGGAAACCGGAGCACCCGGAGGAAACCCACACAGACACGGGGAGAATGTGCAACTCCCCACAGACAGTGACCCGAGGCTGGAATCGAACCTGAGTCCCTGGCGCTGTGAGGCAGCAGTGCTAACCACTGTGCCATCAGGGTGCCCATAAGGGCAATTAAGGTTGCGAAACAAATGGTGGCCTTGCCAGCGATACACCAAAGAATAACATGATCTTTAAAATTAATTTAACTTGAATTGCTTCAGCTGCTTTGGTGGGATTTAAACTCATGCACAGAGTACTACTAGTCCAGGCTTCTGGGTTATTAATCCAGGAAGATTACCATCATAGGGAAGATGGTATTAACACTGGAATAATGATCCATGGATGAAAACAGAGAAAGTTGGAAAGACTCACAGCATCTGTGGAGCTAACATTTCATATCCACATTCCATAAAAATATCCCAGCATTGGGAAAAGCTAGTGTGGCCAAATGGACAAGGCCTGAGAAATGAGGCTGAACATAAAACTGGATATTTTAAATTAATACAGCTAAAAACTCCTCCTATGAGGTTATCACGGGTCAAAAGTCAACAGAGACACATCCCAGAACCATCTCGCATATCGAACAGGGATGCTTCACCTGATCAACAGGGAAATAATCATGACCCAGAACCCAGACCTCTTACATAATGAATAGAGAGGCTCAGACTTTACAATGGAAGCTATGGCCCGAAACCCAACAGGAGGTACTCTGCCAGAAGACATTATGATTGTGTATTCCCTAGTTTCAGCCCGGCTCCCTGCTATTAAAGAGATATATATAACTGGGATGACCTGGTCTAACCTCACTGGGTGTTGTCACCATGCCCCCACCCCCCCCTCTCCGTCCTGTCACCCCATTGGCTGAAAGCCAGGGAAATGTTGGATGAAGGGAAGAGAAGGATAAAAACAGCCACGTTCAAGACAAACTCCAGCGGAGGCTCCACAAAACCCACTGTGACCTGGGACGACGCAAGAGAGCGTGCGAGATCCACCTTCATGCTAAGAGGACCCTGAATTCATCTGTCGCCGTGAACTCAGTGAATTGAATCCAACGGCCCAATCGATTTCACCAGACCGGGTAATATCTATTTCTCAGGCAATTAGGCTAGTTTGGAGAAAGTTAACTAAATCTGTTGTGTAAGAATTGTTTCTTTAATCCGTGAGTGTTGTTTTTTTAATAAAGCTAAGTTTGAACCACAGTCCTTTGTCTGTCTCCTAAAGTAAAGGCACTTGAGTAAGTGTAATAAACTGGCCGGAGTGTCTGTACAGAATATTTCACCAACAACATTAGTTTGTCACGTTCGGATTGGAGTGTCTGAAGGAAGCCGTGACTTACACAGAGCAGATGGAGAGCGATAGCCCCTTGTCTTCGTTCCTTGTTCGTAAAGATGTCATCAGGGAATTCACGGAGAGCTGGAAGTGAAAATCAAGCAGGTGAATTCATTTTACCCAAACGCCATTCAAAACAAAACATACATTGAATGTGCACAGCTTAGAGAGGCCTTGAACAGGAGGTTAGAATACCGAGGCTAAAGCTGTAGCTCTGATCCACAACGCTGCCACCAGGTTGCATAGTATTGATGAAGCTACTTTCATACTTCTCCCTCCTTGCCCTCCCCCATTCCATTAAACCCTATGTATTCCCCCATTTAGCTCGGAAGGATGTACAATTTTCTTAGCATATATTGTGCAACAGGAGGTAAAGAAGACAATCGGAATGTTGGCCTTCATGGTGAGAGAATTCGAGTACAGGAGCAAGGGATGTTTTGCTGCAATTACACAGGGCTTTGGTGAGACCACGTCTGGAATACTGTGTGCAGTTTTGGTCTCCTTACCTGAGGGACGATGTTTTTGATATAGGAGGGAGAGAGTCATAGAGGTTTACAACATGGAAACAGGCCCTTCGGCCCAACTTGTCCATGCCAAGCGCAGGGAAGGTTTACCAGACTGATTCCTGGGATGGAAGGACTCACGTATGGGGAGAGATTGAGTTGATTAGGATTGTATTCGCTGGAGTTTAGAAGAATGAGGGGGGGAATCTCAGAGAAACCTACAAAATTCTTACAGGACGAGACAGGGTAAATGCAGGAAGGATGTTCCTAATGGTTGGGGTAACTAGAACCTGGGGTCACAGTCTGAGGATATCGGATAAACCTTTTAGGACAGAGATGAGGAGAAATTTCTTCACCAGAGTGGTGAATGTGTGGAATTTACTACCACAGAAAGCAGTTGAGGCCAAGACATTGTGGGAGGAATTTTCCAGTCCCACCCGCCAAGGGAATTGTGGTGGGGGTGGGAGGAGGACCATGCAAATGTCCGCTGACATCAGGATTTTCCAGTTTTGGGGCGAGCGTGGCCGGAAAATCCCACCCTGTGTGTTTTCAGGAATGTGTTGGATTTAGCTCTTGGGGCGAAAGGGATTACAGGATATGGGAGGAAGGCGGGATCAGGCTATTGAGTTGGATGATCAGCCATGATTGCGCTGGATGGTGGAGCAGGCTTGAAAGGCCGAATGGCCCACTGGCTCCTATTTTCTATGTTTCTACACCCCAGAACGCACTTCCCGCCGACACGAAGGCACAACATGGACACGAAGGCCTGACTGGCTCCCACGGGAAGGAGGACGAGTAAATTCATGACCAAGCATCACCAAACAAACCCCAGATTTTCCAGCCACGCTCGCCTCCAAAAACAGAAAGTCCTGCCCGAGGTTAACGGACCTTTGCACAGTCCGTGTCCCACCCACTACAATTCCCATGGCAGGCGGGATGGAAAATTCCGCCCCATGTCTAACCACGAGTGTGACGTTTTCCATCGAGGTACAGTCAGCTTTTCCCAGGTGAGATTGCCAACTTTTGAATGGTGAATAATTCTCAGTCACAGTCTCGTAAGATTACCCCGCTCGATTCAAGGTGACTCCCCCCTCCCCGCCACCTCTCTTTGACCCCGACAGAATCCTCAAAAGAGGACTGATTCGAGTCTACATACAAGGTGAAAGGTCAACCCACCCAAACATCTGTCAGCCAGTCCCTAACATTCTCTATGTCGCAGCAACATTTTAAAAGTTTATTTATTAGTGTCACAATTAGGCTTACATTAACACTGCAATGAAGTCACTGTGAAAGTCCGCTAGTCTCCACACTCCGGCGCCTGTTCAGGTACACTGAGGAAGAATTTAGCACCTAACCAGCATGTCTTTCAGACTGCGGGAGGAAACCGGAGCCCCCGGAGGAAACCCACGCAGACACGGGGAGAACGTGCAGACTCCGCACAGACAGTGACCCAAGCTGGGAATTGAACCCGGGTCCCTGGCGCTGTGAGGCAGCAGAGCTCACCACTGTGTCACCGTGCTGGCTGCATTGGAATTTAACAATACAAAGAATGAGGGAGGCTAATAATTGAATATTAATCTTTCAGTATGCAGGAATACATTGACAACAACAAGTAGAATGAAAATGTACTCTCATCACATCTCCATACATTTCCTCTCATATATGATTCATAGTTCTGACTCATTTATATACTCCTGACAGTCAGTTACACGGCAAACTTGTTTTTGATGTTTTGGGGAGAATTTTCCCATCCCGCTGCCACGGGAAGCTGTGGTGGACCTCAGTTGTGCCTTTGTCCTATATGGACCACCGTTGTGTGTGCTTGTCATACCTGGACACATCCCCTTCCAGTTTGGGTCCTCCCCTCAGCACCTAGTATAAAGGTGGCTGTCTCCTCCCCCTTGTTCAGTCCAGGTCGGTTATTTGTTGGGATCTGCTCCTGATTCTGTTGTGAATAAAAGCCTACACTTATATTGGCATATCGGTAGTCTTTTGCCTTATTGATAGCGCATCAGAAGCGTAGCAGGTGGCGGGGGGTGGCAGTGGGCAGGGGGGGGGGGGGGGGGCCTGACCTGCAAAGGTCCGTTGACACAGGCAAGATTTTCTGGTCTTGGGGTGAGCGAGGCTGGAAATTCCCACCCTTTGAGTTGATTTGATTTGATTTGATTTATTATTGTCACATGTATTGGTATACAGTGAAAAGTATTGTTTCTTGCGCAGTATACAGACATAGCATACTGTTCATAGAGAAGGAAAGGAGAGAGTGCAGAATGTAGTGTTACAGTCATAGTTAGGGTGTAGAGAAAGATCAACTTAATGCAAGGTAGGTCCATTCAAAAGTCTGACAGCAGCAGGGAAGAAGCTGTTCTTGAGTGGGTTGCTACGTGACCTCAGACTTTTGTATCTTCTTCCCGACGGAAGAAGGTGGAAGAGGGTGGGCGGGATTTTACGGCCTTGCTCATTTCGAAACTGTAAAATCCCACCCGAGGTCAACGGACCTTTCCATGGTCCGCCCCTTGCCCGCTCCGATTCCTTTGACAGGCAGGGCAGTAAAATTTCGACCAGTATGTCCGGGGTTTGTGGGGTCCTTGATTATGCTGGCTACTTTTCCGAGGCAGTGGGAAATGTAGACGGAACCAATGAAGGGGAGGCTGGTTTGTGTGATGGACTAGGCTTTGTAGTTCCTTGCGGTCTTGGTCAGAGCAGGAGCCATACCAAGCTGTGACACAACCAGAAAGAATGCTTTCTATGGTGCATCCATAAAAGTTGGAGAGAGTTGTAGCGGACATGCCAAATTTTCTTAGCCTCCTGGGAAAGTAGAGGCTTTGGTGGGCTTTCTTAACTATAGCATTGACGTGGAGTGACCAGGACAGGTTGTTGGTGATCTGGACACCTGGAAACTAGAAGCTCTCAGCCATTTCTACTTTGTCTCCATTGATGTAGGCAGGTGAGGAGGGATGAACCGACTCCCTCTCTTTATTCAATCCCCTTTGTTAGTCGCAACAAGATTTAATATGAAAAGGACCCCTTTTCGCCGATACACTTCCTCCCGACCCAAGAATTATGTATTAAAAGGAGGCAATTTAGCCAATCAGATGCTCTACAAACTTGCTTCGAATGGTCTTTGATGTGGAATGGGTAAAAGTCAAGGCGGCCATGTCAGTGCCCGGATGCCAGTGGGTGCCTGGCAAGTAGCGGGTCTGGGAAAAGCGGCCATGACCAGGAAGGAAGGTAAATAGATCAAGGTTACATTCCGGCATGAACAGGGCCGGAGGGGAACTCAATACGGTAGCCGCGCTGCTCATTTTCCCAACACGAGTCCAAAAAAGAAAACACAAAGGGTAAACTGGAGAATTAGTGCAAAGGTCCCCGATGGAGAATGTTGATCCAAAAATAGAAACAAAGAATGCGCGCTGCTGTGCCTTTGATGGTCTCTGGACACCCTATTCACAGCCAGCCGAGCACTGATCTCATTTGTTGAGTTCACCTCGGGAGGCCTTCTGTTAGAATTTAATTAGAGCAGGAAGTAATGTTAATAAAAATAAAACAGCAACGGGGCTGGGGGAGGGGGTGGACCGCGGGACAATCCATTCAACTAAAGTCTGCTCCTGTGTCTCGGGAATGGATTGGTGGGGCGGGGGATGGGGGCGGGGCGGGGGGGCGAAGAGGCGAAGACTGCAGACGTGATTCTTTTCAAGCACCCAGATTGAAATCAATTAAGATCTAATGAAATAAAATGAACAATTTTGCAATTTCTCTATCTGTCTCTCATTAAGGTGACTGCTATTGTGCCCTCTATTTAATTAAAATGGTGGCCTTGCCATGAACCTCAGATCTGCATAAGGTTCCCCACTGCAAAGGACTGCCCTCGAGTCTTAACGTCGATCATTCCCAACTCCTGAGGCACTCCTTTGATCAAATCATGTCGGCTATTATGAAATAGAGCTTCAGAATTAAATTCTTTCAACCCATTTGTTGGCGAGTTAGAAAAAATATTTGACGTGGGAAGGTTGTTTGACTGCTAGTCACGAATCACGGGGTTTTGGTGGCACTGTTGCCACAAGGACGGCCATTGTTGCCGGGGGAGACCAGCATCATTCCTGCCTGCCCCAGTGCCCGTGATACCACACAGCGGCAAAAAATGTTGGATTTTCCTCATGCATACCTTTCGCTGCCATTTTACCAGCCCTCCCGCCTCCCAGCCCATCACCAATAGGCCAGGAGAATTCAGCCCTCAGAGTCTACTGGTCTGATTGGCATGGGAGGGCAGAACACCACGATGGTTAATGAGGGGGCAACTAAGTGTGGGGGAGGGGTGGTCGTAGGTAGGTGGCCGTGTGCCAAAGACCCCAGGGATATGCCCAATCCTAGATCCATGCCAACAATACAGACCAGGATTTTAATACAATCCACGTGCTTCGCCATTCCTAATCAAGGGCGTTACCCCCATCTCAAGGCATCCCCATTAACACTGCAAGCACAGTCACCAACCAGAAAGGACTTTAAATCAGGACCCTCATTAAACTCCTGAGAGAGGTGATGTTTCCCTTCAAATGTTCAGTCCATTGTGTCAAACACTGGTCGGTGGTGACACAGTGCTATTGTCACTGGACTAGTAATCCAGAGACCCAGGATAATAGAAAGCTCGGTTGGCACGTGACCTCAGACCTTTGTGTCTTTATAGCATCCCTACAGTGGAGAAGAAGGCCATTCGACCCATCGAGTCTGCACTGACAACAATCCTACCCAGGCCCTATCCCCGTAACCCCACATATTTACCCTGCTAATCCCTCTAACCTGCCCATCCCGGGACACTAAGGGGCAATTTAGCATGATCAATCAACCTAACTCGCACATCTTTGGACTGGTGGGAGGAAACTGGAGAACCCAGAGGAAACCCACGCAGATACGGGGAGAATGTGCAAACTCCACACAGACAGTGACCCAAGCTGGGAATCGAATCCAGGTCCCTGGCGCTGTGAGGCAGCAGTGCTAACCCCTGTGCCACCATGCTGCCCAGGTCCCCATAATGCTCTGGGAACCTGGGGTCAAATCCCACCAGACGTTGCTGTGGGTCTGGAGCAAAATTGGGTATGGGGCTTTAGTTGCAAATTAGCTATGATTAGCTGCCTCTGCGCCAAGGACCCAGGTTCAATTCCAGCCTCGGGTCTGTGTGGAGTTTGCACTTTCTCCCCATGTCTGCGTGGGTTTCCTCCCACAATCCAAAGATGAATGGGTTAGGTTGATTGGCCGTACTAAATAACTCCTTAGTGTCAGGGGGGAATTAGGAGGGTAAATACATGGGGTTACGGGGATAGGGCCTGAGTGGGATTGTTTGATTTGATTTGATTTATTATTGTCACATGTATTAGTAGACAGTGAAAAGTATTGTTTCTTGTGTTATACAAAGCATACCGTTCATTGAGAAGGGAAGGAGAGTGTGCAGAATTTAGTGTTACAGTCATAGCTAGGTTGCAGAGAAAGATCAACTTAATGCGAGGTAAGTCCATTGAAAAGTCTGATGGCAGAAGGGAAGCAGCTGTTCTTGAGTTGGTTGGTCGTGACCTCAGACTTTTGTATCTTTATCCCCATGGAAGAAGGTAGAAGAGAGTGTGTCCGGGATGCGTGGGGTCCTTGATTATGCTGGCTGCTTTCCCGAGGCAGCGGGAAGTGTAGACAGAGTGAATGGACGGGAGGCTGGATTGCGTTCAATGTTTTGGCCTCAACTGCTTCCTGTGGTAACGAATTCCACAGGTTGGCCACTCTCTAGGTGAATACCGCCAGATATTTAACGGTAACACGTTTGTGTGCCAACTAACCACCATTGCGGCTGGGCTGTATTACCTGTCGGTTGCGTGACCCTCAGACTTTTGTATCTTTTTCCTGATGGAGGAAGGTGGAAGCGAGTGTATTGTCGGTGCAGGTTCGATGGGCCGAATGGCCTCCTTCTGCACTGCAGGGATTCTACGATTGCATGACCGCGATGGGTGAAGAGCAGTTGGGTGCATAGAGGGGGATAGTTGTGCCGAACATGTTTTGAAACATCCAGGCATGTGTCCAACCAAATTTGGCAGCTGTGGGCCTTGCCGCAGCACAGATTTCTTTATTGAGTGACTTTTTGTTTTGAGTCTTCGCTTTTTAAAAAATCTTAAAACAGAGACAGAAGCAGTAAATCTTCCGATCCGGTCACGGGTGGTGAAAGTACAAATCGTTGCTGCATTACCCAATGTACGATGATCTCCGTGATTTATTAACACAGTGAAAGGTTGTGGAAGAGTTTACTTGCAGCGCCAGCATTCGCAAGGCCAAGGCCATATAAAGATGAAAAGGATGATGTCTATTCCCGCTGCTGGCAGGTTTGAAACACTGCTCGTGGAGGCCAAAGAAGATAGCATCTGTTTCATTAAAATCCAAGTCTTTTTCCACTTAATATTCCCACTGGCTGCTGCTATTGCCTCTCCGTGTTTTCCAAGTTCTATTTCAAGGCACCTCACTGACAGGGAAAGAGCGTCGGTGGACTTGATAACGTTCTGCCTGCTCCACTAACGAGACACCCAGAACCCAGGAGGGTTTGATCTCTGGCCAGCAAATCTCATCTTTGAGGCTTGTTGCCGAGGGCAGGATTTTAGGGCCTTGCTCGTCCCAAAACCGTAAAATCCTGCCCACTGTCCACCCCTCGTCCGCTCCGATTCCCGTGGCAGGTGGGGCGGTAAAATTCCGGCCTACATGTTTAGGCTGGGGAGGAGGGGGTGAAGAGATAAGTCACCCCGGCTTCATCACGATTTGGCGCTCTCTCAATCTACCCATAATGGACGGAGGCCATTATAAACCGACCCCATTGTCCGCCCCTCACCCATTCCAATTCCCGTGGTGGGCAGGGGCGTAAAGATTCCAGCCTATTTGTTAGTGTCACAAGTAGGCTTATATTAACACTGCAATGAAGTTACTGTGAAAATCCTCCAGTCGCCCCACTCCGGCGCCTGTTCGGGGGTACACTAAGGGGCAATATAGCATGGCCAATTCACCTAACCAGCATGTCTTTCGGACTGTGGGAGGAAACCCACGCAGACACAGGGAGAACGTGCAGACTCCGCACAGACAGTGACCCAAGGCCAGAATCGATCCTGTGTCCCTGGCGCTGTGAGGCAGCAGAGCTAACCACCGAGCCACCGTACTTTGTCCCAGTTAGTGTTTTCTTCTATTTACGTTATCCTCCGAAATGGAAGATTTTGAACAGCGACAGGAAGCAAAGCGTTCACGTTATCTCATCATTCCCAGGAATTCTCTTTATACAAACATCATTGAAGAACGTGTACTGGTCACTCTTTATAATAATGTCTTAACAGTGCATTCCTGACTGGTCTCCCACATTCGAGAGGCGGCACGGTGGCACAGTGGTTAGCACTGCTGCCTCACAGCGCCAGGGACCCGGGTTCGATTCCCAGCTTGGGTCACTGTCTGCGCGGAGACTGTACGTTCTCCCCGTGTCTGCGTGGGTTTCCTCCGGGCGCTCCAGTTTCCTCCCACAGTCTGAAAGATGTGCTGGTTAGGTACATCGGCCATGCTAAATTCTCCCTCAGTGTACCTGAACAGGCGCCGGAGTGTGGCGACTAGGGAATTTTCACAGTAACTTCATTGCAGTGTCAATGTAAGCCTACTTGTGACACTAATAAATAAGCTTAAACTGAAACATTCTACCCATCATAAACACGAGGGAACCCAAAATTCACTTTGTCGCCTTTCAAGGCGTCCAACTTTCGAGCTTCTGAGATCTGAAATCCCCCCCTGCCCCCTAAGCCTCTCTGCCTTGCCCTCCTCTGTTACAATATGCCTTCAAACCCTATCACTAATCAAGCTTTTTGATCACAAGATCATGTGACTCAGTGTCATTTTCTTGCTTTATAATAAGATCATAGATATTGGAGTAGAATTAGGCCATTCAGCCCATCGAGTCTGCTCCGCCATTCAATCATGGATGATATGTTTCTCAACCCCATTCTCCTGCCTTTTCCCCGTAACCTTTGAACCTCTTATTGATCAAGAACCTATCTATCTCTGCCTTAAAGACACTCAATGACCTGGCCTCCTTCTGTGGCAATGAATTCCACAGATTCACCACCTTCTGGCTGAAGAAATTCCTCCTCGGTTCTAAACTCGGTCCCTTTACTCTGAGGCTAAGCCCTCAGAGCCTAGTCTCTCCCCCTGATGGAACTTGCCCCCTCCCCGCCCCCGATCACCTACCCCCTCGCCCTCCCCGAAGTCTGTAACCCACCCCATGAGATCCGAAGACCCCCCCTCGCCCACCTGATATCAGATCACCTCAATGTCCACATAATACGCGATGTATAATAATTCACAATTGTTTTCAAATCATTCTGTGAAGCCACTCAGGACATAATTACATTGAAGAAGGCACTATATAAATATAAGTTGTCAAAAACTTATTTTATTTACCATCTACGGGCAGAATGTTTCCTTGAGCTGAATAGGGTGTGTAACAGGACTGACTTTTGGGCTGCATAGTGAGATGACATGGACTCAAATTTTCCAAACAGCGCTTCATCTGAAAATCTGACCTGTTCCTATTACGGCTCGTCACAGAGATTGGTTAGATGCACAAGATAAAATTCTCATTCCGCGGTGCAAAATCAGAATGAATCAACTGCAGCGCTGCTCAACAGAAGGGGGCCTGGATGAAAATAGCTTTTATTCAATGCGTCATTTGTGGCTTAAAGGAAAACTTCTAGCTTAAAGGACCAGGAATGATTTTGAACTTCCAATAGAAACCGCCATCTAGTAAATGCAGACCTCTTTGATGTTTAAAGTTTATGGGTGGAATCTTGCGGCCTCACTCGTCCTGAAACGGCGGCACAGTGGTTAGCACTGCTGCCTCACAGCGCCAGGGACCCGGGTTCAATTCCAGCCTCGGGTTAGGGGGATTGGCCATGGTAAATTGCCCCTTCATGTCAGGGGGGCTAGCTAGGGTAAATGCATGGGGTTATGGGGTTAGGGCCAGGTGGGATTGTGGTCGGTGCAGACTCGATGGGCCGAATGACCTTCTGCACTTTAGGATTCTATGATTGTGGATTGTT
Source organism: Mustelus asterias (assembly GCF_964213995.1). Classification (NCBI taxonomy): domain Eukaryota; kingdom Metazoa; phylum Chordata; class Chondrichthyes; order Carcharhiniformes; family Triakidae; genus Mustelus; species Mustelus asterias. The sequence goes on along the minus strand of NC_135815.1, from coordinate 88,589,525 downwards.
GGAAAAACCCATCTGGTTCACTAATGTCCTTTAGGGAAGGAAATTTGCCTGTTCGGGTACACTGAGAGCGAATTTAGCATGACCAATGCACCTAACAAGCATGTCTTTCAGACTGTGTGGGTGGAAACCAGAGTTCCTGGAGGAAACCCATGCAGAGAGAGGGTGCAAACACCACACAGACCACGACCCAAGGCCGGTAAGATGCTCTTTCGGAGTAAGTCAGTACAGACTTAATGGGCTGAATGGCCTCTTTCTGCACTGTCAGGATTCTGTGGTGCTATGATCCCAGTGCATAGGAAGTTGATAGGAGTTATAGAGAAATAGTAACTCCTAGAAATGAGGCTTGGGTCAATGCCAGGAGGAGGGGTAAGAAGCAATCGGGAAGACAATCCCCTGGGGCGGTTCCCCTCCATAATAGGTTTTCGGTGCTGGAGGCTACAGTTGAGGAGGAATCAACTGAGCATAGAGAGCAGATCTCTGAGGGTGAGCCGAGTGAGAAAGCTCAGGTGGTTAGGGGCTGTAAAAGACTGGGCCTTGTGATTGGGGACTCCACAATTAAGGGGACAGATAGGAGGGTCGGAACTAAAGGTAGGGACTCAGGGTTGGTGTGTTGCCTACCAGGGGCTGGGGTCCGGGATGTGTCTGACAGGGTATTCAGGACTCTTAGGGGGGAGGGAGATAAACCACAAGTTATTGTACATGTGGGGACACACGACATAGGGAGGATAGGGGAAGGGGATATTAGGCAGGGATTTATGGAGTTGGGGTGGAAACTAAAGGCCAAGACTGACAGAGTGGTTATCTCTGGACTCTTGCCTGTACCACGGGATAGTTTAGAGAGGAATAGGGAGAGGGAAGGTTTGAATTCATGGCTGAGGGGATGGTGCAGGAGGGAGGGGTTCAGGTACTTAAGCAATTGGGGCTCGTACTGGGGAAGGTGTGACCTCTATGAGAAGGATGGTCTACACCTTAATCAGAAGGGGACCAATATCCTGGGGGGTAAATTTGCTAAGGCCATGCAGGGAGGTTTAAACTGATTCGGGGGGGGGGAGGGATCCTGAGTAGTGGGGCTGAAAGTGAGGGATGCATGGATGGGGACTGCAATGCACGGCATTGCAGAGGTGGGGTGGAGCAGGGTTTGAAATGTGTATACTTCAATGCCAGGAGTATTCGCAATAAAGTGGGTGAACTTGCAGCGTGGATCAGTACCTGGGACTTCGATGTTGTGGCTATTTCAGAGACATGGATAGAGCAGGGGCAGGAATGGATGCTGCAGGTCCCGGGGTTCAAATGTTTTAGTCGAAGTAGGGAAGGAGGTAGAAGAGGGGGAGGGGTAGCATTATTGGTCAGAGATTGTATCACAGTGTCAGAGAGGAGGTTTGATGAGGACTTATCTGTTGAGGTAGTATGGGCGGAGATTAGAAATAGGAGAGGAGAGGTCACCCTGTTGGGAGTCTTTTATAGACCTCCTAAAAGTTCTAGAGAGGTTGAGGAAAGGATTGCGGAGTCAATCCTGCTTAGGAGTGAAAGTAATAGGGCAATTGTTATGGGGGATTTTAACTTGACTAATATTGACTGGAATTGTTATAGCTCTAGCTCGTTAGAGGGGTCAGTTTTTGTTCAAAGCGTGCAGGAAGGTTTTTTGACTCAGTATGTAGACAGGCCAACTAGAGGTGAGGCTATATTGGATCTGGTGCTGGGAAATGAGCCAGACCAGGTGCTAGACTTGGAAGTTGGTGTGCATTTTGGTGATAGTGACCACAATTCGGTTACGTTCACCTTAGTGATGGAAAGGGATAGGCATGAACCTCGGGCCAGTGGTTTTAGCTGGGGGAAGGGTAATTATGAGGCTATTAGGAGAGAATTAGGAAACATAGGTTGGACTAGGAGATTACAGGGACTGGGAACGTCCGACATGTGGAGTTTTTTCAAGGAGCAGCTACTGCGAGTCTGTGATAGGTATGTCCCTGTCAGGCAAGGAGGAATTGGTAGGGCTAAGGAACCGTGGTGCACCAAAAAAGTTTCTTTGTTGGTTAAAAAGAAAAAGGAGGCTTATGTTCGGATGAGACGTGAGCACTCGGGTAGTGCACTAGAAAGCTTTAGATTGGCTAAGAGGGAGTTGAAGAGCGAGCTTAGAAGGGCTAAAAGGGGACATGAGAAGACTTTGGCGGATAGGGTTAAAGAGAATCCTAAGGCGTTCTATAGGTATGTCAAGAACAGAAGGTTGGTTAGGGCAAGTTTAGGGCCAGTTATAGATGGCAGAGGGAAGTTATGTGTGGAACCGGAGGAGATTGGTGAAGCATTGAACCAATATTTCTCTTCGGTGTTCACGCAAGGGGACATGAATATAGCTGAGGAGGACACTGGGTTGCAAGGGAGTAGAATAGACAGTATTACAGTTGATAAGGAGGATGTGCAGGATATTCTGGAGGGTCTGAAAATAGATAAATCCCCTGGTCCGGATGGGATTTATCCAAGGATTCTCTGGGAGGCAAGAGAAGTGATTGCAGAGCCTCTGGCTCTGATCTTCAGGTCGTCGTTGGCCTCTGGTATAGTACCAGAAGATTGGAGGTTAGCGAATGTTGTCCCATTGTTTAAGAAGGGGAACAGAGACTTCCCCGGGAATTATAGACCGGTGAGTCTCACTTCTGTTGTCGGCAAGATGTTGGAAAAAATTATAAGGGATAGGATTTATAGTTATTTGGAGAGTAATGAATTGATAGGTGATAGTCAGCATGGTTTTGTGGCAGGTAGGTCGTGCCTTACTAACCTTATTGAGTTTTTTGAGAAAGTGACCAAGGAGGTGGATGGGGGCAAGGCAGTGGACGTGGTATATATGGATTTTAGTAAGGCGTTTGATAAGGTTCACCATGGTAGGCTTCTGCAGAAAATGCAGATGTATGGGATTGGGGGTGATCTAGGAAATTGGATCAGGAATTGGCTAGCGGATAGGAAACAGAGGGTGGTGGTTGATAGTAAATATTCATCATGGAGTGCGGTTACAAGTGGTGTACCTCAGGGATCTGTTTTGGGGCCACTGCTGTTTGTAATATTTATTAATGATCTGGATGAGGGTATAGTTGGGTGGATTAGCAAATTTGCTGATGACACCAAAGTCGGTGGTGTGGTAGACAGTGAGGAAGGGTGTCGTAGTTTGCAGGAAGACTTAGACAGGTTGCAAAGTTGGGCCGAGAGGTGGCGGATGGAGTTTAATGCGGAGAAGTGTGAGGTAATTCACTTTGGTAGGAATAACAGATGTGTTGAGTATAGGGCTAACGGGAGGACTTTGAATAGTGTGGAGGAGCAGAGGGATCTAGGTGTATGTGTGCATAGATCCCTGAAAGTTGGGAATCAAGTAGATAAGGTTGTTAAGAAAGCATATGGTGTCTTGGCGTTTATTGGTAGGGGGATTGAATTTAGGAGTCGTAGCGTTATGTTGCAACTGTACACAACTCTGGTGCGGCCGCACTTGGAGTACTGTGTGCAGTTCTGGTCCCCACATTACAGGAAGGATGTGGAGGCTTTGGAGAGGGTGCAGAGGAGGTTTACCAGGATGTTGCCTGGTATGGAGGGGAGATCCTATGAGGAGAGGCTGAGGGATTTGGGATTGTTTTCGCTGGAAAGGCGGCGGCTAAGAGGGGATCTTATTGAAACATATAAGATGATTAGAGGTTTAGATAGGGTGGATAGTGATAGCCTTTTTCCTCTGATGGAGAAATCCAGCACGAGGGGGCATGGCTTTAAATTGAGGGGGGGTAGTTATAGAACCGATGTCAGGGGTAGGTTCTTTACCCAGAGGGTGGTGAGGGATTGGAATGCCCTGCCAGCATCAGTAGTAAATGCGCCTAGTTTGGGGGTGTTTAAGAGATCCGTAGATAGGTTCATGGACGAAAAGAAATTGGTTTAGGTTGGAGGGTCACAGTTTTTTTTTTAACTGGTCGGTGCAACATCGTGGGCCGAAGGGCCTGTTCTGCGCTGTAATGTTCTATGTTCTATGTTCTATGTTCACTAACAGGACGGCTGGTCTTTCAGCACCTGGCACCCTCCCTCCATTATTTAAATGGAGGAAATTCCTGCTCATCCAACATTGCAAACGGGACCAAAATAATAAGCGAGGCGGGAGAGTGGGACCAGCTGAGTTGCTCAAGCAGAGAGCTAGCATGAACACATTGGGCTGAATGGCCGCCTGTGCTATAACAAACTTTGCAGTATGCGGGTTAATGTGGAGGAGATGGTGATTTTAGAACATAGAACATAGAAAGCCACAGCACAAACAGGCCCTTCGGCCCACAAGTTGCGCTGATCATATCCCTACCTCTAGGCCTATCTATAGCCCTCAATCCCATTAAATCCCATGTACTCATCCAGAAGTCTCTTAAAAGACCCCAACGAGTTTGCCTCCACCACCACCGACGTCAGCCGATTCCACTCACCCACCACCCTCTGAGTGAAAAACTTACCCCTGACATCTCCTCTGTACCTACCCCCCAGCACCTTAAACCTGTGTCCTCTCGTAGCAACCATTTCAGCCCTTGGAAATAGCCTCTGAGAGTCTACCCTATCCAGACCTCTCAACATCTTGTAAACCTCTATCAGGTCACCTCTCATCCTTCGTCTCTCCAGGGAGAAGAGACCAAGCTCCCTCAACCTATCCTCATAAGGCATGCCCCCCAATCCAGGCAACATCCTTGTAAATCTCCTCTGCACCCTTTCAATGGCTTCAACATCTTTCCTGTAATGAGGTGACCAGAACTGCGCGCAGTACTCCAAGTGGGGTCTAACCAGGGTCCTATAAAGCTGCAGCATTATCTCCCGACTCCTAAACTCAATCCCTCGATTAATGAAGGCTAGTACGCCGTACGCCTTCTTGACCGCATCCTCCACCTGCGAGGCCGATTTAAGAGTCCTATGGACCCGGACCCCAAGGTCCTTCTGATCCTCTACACTGCTAAGAATGGTACCCTTCATATTATACTGCTGCTTCATCCCATTGGATCTGCCAAAATGGATCACTACACACTTATCCGGGTTGAAGTCCATCTGCCACTTCTCCGCCCAGTCTTGCATTCTATCTATGACTCTCTGCAACTTCTGACATCCCTCCAAACTATCCACAACACCACCTACCTTGGTGTCGTCAGCAAACTTACCAACCCATCCCTCCACTTCCTCATCCAGGTCATTTATGAAAATGACAAACAGCAAGGGTCCCAGAACAGATCCCTGGGGCACTCCACTGGTCACTGACCTCCATGCAGAGAAAGACCCCTCAAGCAGAGAGCTTAATGTATACACAGGGTGTGTCGTTAGTTTTGGGTGGGGGAAAGTATTATCAGGGCAGAATGGACAAGATACCAACAGTCAGCGTGGCACCATGGGGAAGCAGTGACAATTGGAAGTCAGGTTGCCAACTGTGGTTCAGCAAATTCCCAGAGGTTTCACGGAGCCCCTGTCATAGAGGTTTATAGCATGGAAACAGGCCCTTCGGCCCAACATGTCCATGCCGCCCTTTATTTTAACCACTAAGCTAGTCCCAATTGCCCCCACTTGGCCCATATCCCTCTATACCCATCTTGCCCATGTAACTATCTAAACGCTTTTTAAAATAAAATTGTACCCACCTCTACTACTACCTCTGGCCGCTTGTTCCAGACACTCACCACCCTCTGTGTGAAAAAATTGCCCCTCTGGACCCTTTTGTATCTCTCCCCTCTCACCTTAAACCTATGCCCTCTAGTTTTAGACTCCCCTACCTTTGGGAAAAGATGTTGACTATCTAGCTGATCTGTGCCCCTCATTATTTTATAGACCTCTATAAGATCACCGCTAAGCCTCCTACGCTTCATGGAAAAAAGTCCCAGTCTATCCAGCCTCTCATTATAACCCAAACCATCAAGTCCCGGTAGCATCCTAGTAAGTCTTTACTGCACTCTTGTCCTGAGAGATTGACAACATGTTTGTGCACACCGGAATTGGGAATTAAATTCAGCTGTCCCATTCGGTCATCGCTTAATGAGAGTCTCAGTTTAGCAACACTTAGGTTCACAGTCTATTTCTAACAGTTCAATACATGTTTGTGCTAGCTTCCCCCCCTGAGGTGTGGGATAAATACCTCACCATGGGGTATTGTGGTTTATTGTATTCACAAAAGGTCTTATTTCAAAAGTATTCACGGTGAAATAAAATGTGCAGCTCAGTATTTAGATGGGCAGAATTTTCAATCCCTGCAGTCATTTTAAATTTGTCATCATAACTGGGACCTGATACAATGTACGGGAATTTCTATTCAGGTATTTCCCAAAATAGACCAAATCCCCACAGATCCAGAACACGATATCTGTGGTACGGTGGCACAGTGGTTAGCACTGCTGCCTCACAGCACCAGGGACCCGGGTTCAATTCCGGCCTCAGGTCACTGTCTGTATGGAGTTTGCACATTCTCCCCTGTGTCTGCATGGGTTTCCTCCCACAGTGTAAAGATGTGCGGGTTAGGTTGATTGGCCATGCTAAATTGTCCCTTAGTGTCCCAAGATGCACAGGTTAGATGGATTGGCCTTGCTAAATTGTCCCTTAGTGTCCCAAGATGTGCAGATTAGGTGGATTGGCCATGCTAAATTGCCCTTTAGTGTGCCAAGAGTGTAGGTAAGAGGTATTAGTGGGGTGAATGTGTAGGGTTATGGGGATAGCACGGCAGGGTGGGCTTGGCTAAGGTGCTCTGTCGGAGAGTCAGTGGAGACTCGATGGGCTGAATGGCCTCCTCCTGCACTGTAGGGATTCTGTGGACTGACTGAACTAATCGTGTTCCTACACTTTGAACAATTGTATATTCGAGTTTGAAGAGCATCATTGCATGAGTAAAATCTGATTTGAAAATGTGATTAAGAAGCAAATACAAGGAACTGGCTCTGTGTGTCACTGATAGTGCCGAATTGGCCATTTTGTTATGAAGGTTCTGGGTCTAAGTTACCCTTTCATCCATTTTATATCGCAACACTGCAGCCTATTGCTTCTTTAAACTTGTAAGGAAACCAGACTTCCCCTCATGTCTAAGAAAAATGAGCTTGCAATGGTGGCACGGTGGCACAGTGGTTAGCACCGCTGCCTCACAGCACCAGGGACACAGGTTCAATTCCCAGCTCAATGGGCGGAATGGCCGCCTTCTGCACTGTAGGGATTCTTTGAGACTTGTTAGCTCACTTCAGTGGGCAGCCAAGTGTCAACCACATTCAAAATGGAGTTGAAGGACTTGTGGCACAGAGTCCCTGCCTGTGAGACAGAAGCTCTAGGTTCGAATCCCACACCGGAACTTGATGGTCATGGAAGGGGTGTACATAATGTTGCCAAACAGGTTGATTATTAACCTGTAAATACTTCCAATAGGCCGATGGCAGGCAGCAAGAATGGGAGAGTCCCCTGGTTAGCCAGGATCCCGTGTATGGTCGCTGCAGCACCATAGCAGGTTTTTTAAAAAAAATGTCATTCATTCATGGGACATGGGCATCGCTGGTTGGCCAGCATTTATTGCCCATCCCTAGTTGCCCCAAGGTAGTTGAGAGTCAACTATATTGCAGTGGTCCTGGAATCACATGTAGGCCAGACGAGGTAAGGATGGCAGATTTCTTTCCCGAAAGGACATTAGTGAACCAGATGGGTTTTTTCGACAATTGACAATGGTTTCATGGTCATCAGTAGATTCTTAATTTCAGATTTTTTTTATTGAATTCAAATTCCATTATCTGCCGTGGCGGGATTCGAACCCAGGTCCCAGAACGTGAGCTGCGTTTCTGCATTAATAATCTAGTGATAATACCACTAGGCCATCGCCTCCCCATTTGGGGTGCGTGGGGTCTTTGAATGTGCTGGTTGCTTTTCCGAGGCAGCGGGAAGTGTAGACAGAGTCAGTGGATGGCACTACTGCAGACAGCATGTCCTCCGTGCTCCAAGGGGCTTCAATGGGTGTTGGTGTGTGGCTGGTATCTCCGATACTGGGGTCAGACCAGGTAAACGCAGCAGGTTTCCATATCAGAGGAATCATAAGTGAACCTGCTGAGTTTTAAACCACAATCCAACACTCTTCACGATCAATTTTACTAATCCCAGGTTGTTAAGAGCTACTGGGATGGGAAATAAACTCACATTGTACCAAATAAATTCATGTTCGGATTATTATTTCAGTAATATAACCGCTATGCCACAGTACCCTGCTGTGACATTCTCCACATAGCTCATATTTTGACAGCTGGGTTATCCAGCGACTCAGAGAGACTCAGCAGCCAGACAATATTGCTGCCTAATTGTTACTGCTCCACAGCAGACAATATGTGAAAATCTTTCATTCGCGAGACATCCCAAACTTTGTCTCCCACCACCGCAGCCCCATGAAAATAAGCGCTGACATGCCAATTAGCTGAAAGATTCTTGTAGCTTTGTCAGGTACTCGGTAGCATTTATCGGTCTTTTACCAGGCGACCGGCAATTGAAACCTGGTCAACGAACACCGAACACGGCAGGCTGGCACGGTAGCACAGTGGTTAGCACTGCTGCCTCACAGCGCCAGGGGCCCGGGTTCGAATCCCGGCTTGGGTCACTGCCTGTGTGGCGTTTGTACATTCTCCCCGTGTCTGCGTGGGTTTCCTCCGGGTGCTCCGGTTTCCTCCCACAGTCTGAAAGACATGCTGGTTAGGTGCGTTGGCCATGCTAAATTCTCCCTCAGTGTACCCGAACCGGAGCGTGGCGACCAGGGGAATTTTCGCAGTAACTTCATTGCAGTGTTAATGTAAGCCTACTTGTGACCAATAAATATACTTCAACTTTTATTCTGAAGTTAAGAACACTCACTCTGTGCTTGAACCACTAATTACAACTTGTTTAGATCTCGATATCATTAAAAGAACCACGCCAGAGAGGAATATTCAGGATAGCGTGGGAGGAACTGTTCCAAAGGAGAATCGTGGATCCAAATTTATTCAGAACCTTCACAGTATCCTTTGTTGGAAAATGATTTGGGAAGATTTGTATGTGTGTGCATTGGCGCAGTGGTTGGCACTGCTGCCTCACAGTGCCAGGGACCCGGGGCAGCACGGTGGCACAGTGGTTAGCACTGCTGCCTCACAGTGCGAATGACCTGGGTTCGATTCCGGCCTCAGCTGATTATGCGGACTCTGCATGTTCTCCCCGTGTCTGTGTGGGTTTCCTCTGGTTTCCTCCAACACTCCAAAGATTTGCGGGTTAGGTGGATTGGCCATGCTCATTGCCCCTTAATGAGCCAAGATAAAATTTTAAAGTTTATTTATTATTGTCACATTTAGGCTTACATTAACACTGCAGTGATGTTACTGTGAAAATCCCCTAGTCGCCACACTCTGGCGCCTGTTTGGGCATACTGAGGGAGAATTTAGCACGGCCAATGTACCTAACCAGCAAGTCTTTCGGACTGTAGGAGGAAACTGGAGTGCCCGGAGGAAACCCACGCAGACACGGGGAGAATGTGAGAGGCTCTGCACAGACAGTGACTCAAGCAGAGAATCGAACCTGTGTCCCTGGCTCTGGGAGATAGCAGTGCTAACCACTGTACCACCATGCCAGGATATGTAGGTTAGGGGGATTAGCAGGGTAAACACGTGGGGTTACAGGGATAATGCACGAGTAAGATGCTCTGTTAGATGGGCCGAATGGCCTCTCAGGATTCTATGGATTCTCAGCTTTTTGGATTCTAGACTGCAAAGTTCTAATTTCTGACACTTAATAAAACGCACTGTAACTAGTGCAGGGTAAAGAAAGGTCAAAGGTGAATATATATTAAGGCTTTTGCCTCAGAATGCTAAACGAAAAATAGGGTGACCAATTTTAACTGTACGTGTATTTTTCTTTAAATATTGTCAGAAGACATCGCCCCCACTTCTAAAAGCAGTGACAGTGGGGAGGGGAATGGCAATCGGTGCGATGGTGTAGGAGGCAGTCTAATAGCCAGCTATGAATATGCTTTCCATATCTCAAATGTCACCAATAGAAGAGTGAGTCAGATCCTGGTCCTGATGATGTTTTCTCTCGGAAACAAGTCAATTTTGGTGCTGGATGGGGTGTCGATTTAAGAGGGTTCAGAATTCTGCTCTTCAGTAGAATTGCGGGGTGTGTGCAGAATGAAAGGCATCTCATCCCCAACAATCCAAGCCCCACATTCTATCTTCAATGTATCTCAGCACTGCCTGCGATAGTGAGGGGAGGGAGGGAAGATTTCAGTCAGGATTTACCTCCAGACTGTGGTACTATAAGCTCCACCCATGTCTGCTACGATTCTCACCAACATTTACAGGTGCACCAGAGAAAGCATTCTTTCTGTTTGTATCACAGCTTGGTATGGCTCCTGCTCTGCCCAAGACTGGAGAAACTACAAAGGATTGTGAATGTAGCCCAATCCATCACGCAAACCAGCCTCCCATCCATTGACACCGTCTACACTTCCCACTACCTCAGATAAGCAGCCAGCGTAATAAGGACCCCACGCACACTGGACATACTCAATTCCACCTTCTTCCGTCGGGAAAAAGATACAAAAGTCTGAGGTGACGTACCAACCAACTCATAGAATTTCATAGAAACCCTACAGTACAGAAAGAGGCCATTCAGCCCATCGAGTCTGCACTGACCACAATCCCACCCAGGCCCTACCCCCATATCCTTACATATTTTACCCGCTAATCTACACATCCCAGGACACTAAGGGGCAATTTTTTTTAGCATGGCCAATCAACCTAACCCGCATATCTTTGGACTGTGGGAGGAAACCGGAGCACCCGGAGGAAACCCACGCAGACATGAGGAGAATGTGCAGACTCCGCACAGACAGTGACCCAAGCCAGGAATCGAACCCAGGTCCCTGGAGCTGTGAAGCAGCAGTGCTAACCACTGTGCTACCGTGCCGCCCTCAAGAATAGCTTCTTTACTGCTGCCATCAGACTTTTGGATGGATCGACCGCGCATTAAGTTGATCTTTCTCTGCACCCTAGCTATGACTGTAATACTATATTATGCACTCTCTCCTATCCTTCTCTTTGAACGGTATGCTTTGTCTGTATAGCGCGCAAGAAACAGTACTTTTCCCTGTATCCCAATCCATGTGACAATAATAAATCAAATCAAATCAAATCAAGTGTGAAGAAAGTCAGCAGATGCCAGTGTCCCTGCACCAGATTCCATTTTAGTTACAAGCTCTGTTTAATTTCAGAGTGCTGTGGGTTCAGTGTCAGCATCCAGAGTGCCAGGAGCACAGACACTTCCAGTTATATATACAGAAAAGACTCCCTGATTGGGCAGACAGTAGTAAGCTCAATCAGGGAGCTCATATTCCAAGAAGCCAACCTCATGGGTTCATTGATATCATTACAGCATGAAGTGAGGACAGCTTATGGTGGCATCCATCTTGGATTAGGCTATCTATATTGATTGCCTTGGCCAAGCAGAATGATGATAGAATCCCGACAGTGCAGAAGGAGGCCATTCGGCCCATCGAGTCTGCAACGACAACAATCCCACCCTATCCCTATAACCCCATGTATTTACCCTAGCTAGTCCCCCTGACACTAAAAGGCAATATAGCACGGCCAATCCACCTAACCCGCACTGCTTTGGAGTGTGGGAGGAAACCGGAGCACCCGGAGGAAACCAACGCAGATACGGGGAGAACGTGCAAACTCCACACAGACAGTGACCCAAGCCGAGAATCGAACCCGGTCCTTTGTGCTGTGAGGCAGCAATGCTAACCACTGTGCCATCCGCCATCACTTGGTATCAGAGAACCACCAGAGTACTTGGTACCAGAGGCCCACATCAGAGAGTTGCCAGTATACATCCGGACCTGGAATACACCAGCACTTCCAGGAAAGCCGGGATTGAGCTGGTGAGTGAAGGCCCACACCTGGACTGCCACCGGAAATCTCTGTGAAGAGGGTGGGGTGGGGGGCGGGGGAGGGGGGGGGGGGAGGTTCCCCGTGATTAGCCGTTGAACTTTTGCCAGAATCCCTCGAGACACCAAGTTGGTTGGGGCTGAATTCTCAGCCCGAGGTTGGAAGGAGTTTGGGGACAAGCATGCTGGGAATTTCTCAGCACCGGCTACTGTGTCGGCACATCACCGCCTCCGCCCTGTTTCTAAGGAGACAGCCTCCCTTGTGGCAGGCAATAGAGGTGGTGGGTGTGGGGCCAGAGATGCATCTTACAAAGCAGGGCAGCCTGGATCCGCTGGACTGTGAATGATCACTTCAAACGAAAACTATTTCCGTTTAGTGTCTGGAACAAAACCTAGGCCTTAATATATCCTCCAATACCCACCAACGCCTCTACTTTCTCAGGAGATTAAGGAAATTCAGCACATCCGCTACGACTCTCTCCAACTTTTACAGATGGGCCATAGAGAGCATTCTTTCTGGTTGTATCACAGCTTGGTGTGGCTCCTGCTCTGTCCAAGACCGCAATAAACTACAAAGGGTCGTGAACGTAGCCCAGTCCAGCACCCAAACCAGCCTCCCATCCATTGACTCCGTCTACACTTCCCACTACCTCGGCAAAGCAGCCAGCGTAATCAAGGACCCCACACACCCCGGACATTCTCTCTTCCACCTTCTTCTGTTGGGAAAAAGATACAAAAGTCTGAGGTCACGTACCAACCGACTCAAGAACAGCTTCTTCCCTGCTGTCATCAGACTTTTCAATGGACCTACCTCACATTAAGCTGATCTTTCTCTACACCCTAGCTATGACTGTAACACTACATTCTGCACTCTCTCCTTTCCTTCTCTATGAACGGTTTGCTTTGTATAGCGCACACGAAACAATACTTTTCACTGTACACTAATACACGTGACAATAATAAATCAAATCAAATCAAATCTTACCAGTGCCCTTCCACCCACACCCCACAGTGTCTTGCACCCTCCACCTCACCTCCATATCAGCTCAGTGACCACCCTCACTCTTCCCATGTTCTGATACCCATCATGTGGCACGGTGGCACAGTGGTTAGCACTGCTGCCTCACAGTGCCAGGGACCCGAGTTCGATTCCCGGCCTCAGTCACTGTCTGTGTGGAGTCTGCACGTTCTCCCCGTGTCTGCGTGGGTTTCCTCCGGATGCTCCGGTTTCCTTCCACAGTCCGAAAGACGTGCTGGTTAGGGTGCATTGACCCGAATAGGCACCGGACTGTGGCGACTAGGGAAATTTCACAGTAACTTCATTGCAGTGTTAATGTAAGCCTTACTTGTGACACTAAGAAATAAACTTCAACCTTAATATGTTACAAACAGCACATCTTAATAACCTGACACTGTCAGGCCCTTTTTAGATTTCCTGTTAAAAATTTGGTAGCAGGAGACAGAGTAATTCTCCTAGCTCAAAGACAGAAAATGTTGGAAAATCTCAGCAGGTCTGGCAGCATCCGTAAGGAGAGAAAAGAACTGGCGTTTCGAGTCCAGATGACCCTTTAGAAGTCCTAATCCTGAAAGGGTCATCTGGTCTCTGGAGCGTAGAAGGCTGAGGGGTGATCATATAGAGGTGTATAAAATAATGAGAAGCGGATCAGCTCGAAAGTCAATATCTTTTCCCAAAGGTAGGGGAGTCTAAAACTCGAGGGCATAGGTTTAAGTTGAGAGGGGAGAGATACAAAAGGGCCCAGAGGGGCAATTTTTTCACACAGAGGGTGATGACAGTCTGGAACAAGCTGCCAGAGGTAGCAGTAGAGGCGGGTACAATTTTGTCTTTTACAAAGCATTTAGACAGTTACATGGGCAAGATGGGTATAGAGGGATATGGGCCAAATGCGGGCAATTTGGGGTTCAAAGAAAAGGGCAGCATGGACAAGTTGGGCCGAAGGGCCTGTTTCCATGCTGTAAACCCCTATGACTTGAAACGTCAGCTCTTTTCTCTCCTGACCGAGGCTGCCAAACCTGCTGAGATTTTCCAGCATTTTCTCTATTGGCATTCAGATTCCAGTATCCGCAGTAATTTGCTTTTATTCAGTAATTTTCCCAGCGCCAGATCTCAAAGTGTCCTGAGATTGGGTGGCAAATTGCGAACGGTGCGTTCGGGAATCACAACCTGATTGCGAGACGGCAATGAATAATAAATATTAAAGTTCGTTGCTTGGACATCTGTGTCGTTTACAACCAACCCAGATCTCTGAGCATGAAAAATTGCCCCAAATCTTTATGGTATTGATTTTGTGCAGTTTTTTTCTAAAAAAAAAGAAGAAAATGCCTTCTGGTCATGTTCGAATAATTTACAGCGGTGCGAAAATGAGTTTCGCAGCGAGGCAGTGCTGAGCCTTGGTAGGATTATGTAATATCACTGCCTGGAGTTCCGCTCATTCACAGGAATAATTGGGTAATAAATCATGCAGACAGTTTCTCACAGCTGACAAGCTCCCCTGACACCGCGCCATTTCTGAATTTCCCCTGGCGAGCATTCACTATTCGAACGGGGTCACTAAATCAGCATGCATGCTCACCTCCAGCTCTCGATCAGGGTTGTACCTGTCTGTGCCAGGGATATTAGCTCAGCACCTCCAGGCTCCTGGATGAATAAGAGTCAGCCCAGATTCTTTTCCTCCGCCGTCAACCTCCAACTGATCAGTGCGCGCATGCCAAGGTGTGCTGGGTGATATTCCCCATGGGCAGCATGGTGGCACAGTGGCGAGCACTGGAACCTTGGTTAACTGTGTGGAGTTTGCATGTTCTCCCTGTGCCTGTGTGGGTTTCCTCTGGGTGCTCCGGTTTCCTCCCACAGTCCAAAGAAGTGCAGGTTAGGTGGATTGGCCATGCTAAATTGCCCCTTAGAGTCCAAAGATGCTCAGGTTAGGTGGATTGGCCATGCTAAATTGCCCCTTAGTGTCCAAAGATGTGCAGGTTAGGTGGATTGACCATGCTAAATTGCCCCTTAGTGTCCAAAGATGTGTAGGTTAGGTGGATTGGCCATGCTAAATTGCCCCTTAAGAGTCTAAAGATGCGCAGGTTAGGTGGATTGGCCATGCTAAATTGTTCCTTTAGTGTTGAAAGATGCGCAGGTTAGGTGGATTGGCCATGCTAAATTGCCCCTTAGTGTCCAAAGATGTGTAGGTTAGGTGGATTGGCCATGCTAAATTGCCCCTTAAGAGTCCAAAGATGTGTAGGTTAGGTGGATTGGCCATGCTAAATTGCCCCTTAAGAGTCTAAAGATGCGCAAGTTAGGTGGATTGGCCATGCTAAACTGCCCCTTAGTGTCGAAAGATGCGCAGGTTAGGTGGATTGGCTGTGCTAAATTGCCCCTTAGTGTCGAAAGATGCGCAGGTTAGGTGGATTGGCCATGCTAAACTGCCCCTTAGTGTCGAAAGATGCGCAGGTTAGGTGGATTGGCTGTGCTAAATTGCCCCTTAGTGTCAAAGATGTGTAGGTTAGGTGGATTGACCATGCTAAATTGCCCCTTAGTGTCAAAGATGCGCAGGTTAGGTGGATTGGCCATGCTAAATTGCCCCTTAGTGTCAAAGATGCGCAGGTTAGGTGGATTGGCCATGCTAAATTGCCCCTTAGTGTCAAAGATGCGCAGGTTAGGTGGATTGGCCGTGCTAATTTGCCCCTTTAGTGTCGAAAGATGCGCAGGTTAGGTGGATTGGCTTTCTATTCTATAGTGTTGGCGTGGAGGGGCAAGGGCTAGAGAGCCAAACGACTTCTGACACAACTGAGGTGAAAAAGCAGAGTACTGAGGTGGGCCACCTCCAGGACCCAGCCTGCTATAAATATAACAAATGGAAAAATGGGAACATAATTTCATAAAGACCCATAGGTTTACCTCCATAGGTCGGAGGTTCCCTTCTTAAGTGACCCGCAGTTGCACTCTGACCTCCACTCTGGTTGAGGTCAACTAACGAGACAAGCAGTCAGTGACCTCCCGGTTTAGTATAGTTCAGTTCTCTGACAATCCCAGGGAATGAACGGGAAAGACTGTTGGTTTTTTCAAAAGTCAGATTGAGGGCGTTCACCATCGCAAATATTCCAAAAATAAGCTGAGGGCAGGGTCAGCTGGTGTGTTTTCTTTGAATTCTAATTTCCTCCTCTCTTTCCCTGAAGCGCTGCAGACGCTCACATGTATGGACAACTTGGTGTTCTTCATGTTCACATTGTGTGAGTGCGTTGCAGCCAATGTCCTCCCGTTCCCACTGGGCAACCACTTCAAACACTTTCTCAGGAGATGAAGGAAATTCGGAATGTCCGCTACAACTTTCACCAACTTTTACAGATGCACCATAGAAAGCATCCTTTCTGGTTGTATCACAGCTCGGTATGGCTCCTGCTCTGCCCAAGACGGCAAGAAACTAGAAAGGGTCGTGAATGAAGCCCAATCCATCACACAAACCAGCCTCCCATCCATTGACTCTGTCTACACTTCCCGCTGCCTCGGGGAAAAGCAGCCAGCATAATCAGGGATCCCACGCACCCCGGATATTCTCTCTTCCATCTTCTTCCGTCGGGAAAAAGATACAAAAGTCTGAGGTCACGTACCAATCGACTCAAGAACAGCTTTTTCCCTGCTGCTGTCAGACTTTTGAATGGTCTTACTTTGTGTTAAGTTGATCTTTCTCTACACCCTAGCTATGACTGTAACACTACATTCTGCACCCTCTCCTTCTCTTATGAACGGTATGCTTTGTCTGTATAGCGCGTAAGAAACAATACTTTTCCCTGTATACGAATACATGTGACAATAATAAATCAAATCAAATTAAATTCCTTGTGGAACATGAATGCTAAGAAAATGCTGAATGTGCTGGAGTTTGATGCTCAAGTTTATCAATAATGACATCTTTAACAATGAGCTATTACTTTGATTTCGTAAGAAAACATGCAGACTTCCAGGTGTGCCTCAATGTGTGAAAACACAGCTCGATGTGGCCTAAACTATATGGACTGGAGAAGCCCCAGCCTAAACTATATGGACTGGAGAAGCCCCAGCCTAAACTATATGGACTGGAGAAGCCCCAGCCTAAACTATATGGACTGGAGAAGCCCCAGCCTAAACTATATGAACTGGAGAAGCCCCAGCTTCAACTATCTGGACTGGAGAGGCCCCAGCCTAAACTATATGGACTGGAGAGGTCCCAGCCTAA
This sequence comes from Mustelus asterias, assembly GCF_964213995.1. Classification (NCBI taxonomy): domain Eukaryota; kingdom Metazoa; phylum Chordata; class Chondrichthyes; order Carcharhiniformes; family Triakidae; genus Mustelus; species Mustelus asterias. The sequence goes on along the minus strand of NC_135815.1, from coordinate 88,572,401 downwards.
ACTATATGGACTGGGGAAGTCCTAGTCTAAACTACATGGACTGGAGAAGCCCAGCCTAAACTATATGGACCGGGGAAGTCCCAGTCTAAACTATATGGACGGGAGAAGTCCCAGCCTAAACTATATGGACCGGGGAAGTCCTAGTCTAAACTATATGGACTGGAGAAGTCCCAGCCTAAACTATATGGACTGGAGAAGCCCCAGCCTAAATTATATAGACTGGAAAAGTCCCAGCCTAAACTATATGGACCGGGGAAGTCCCAGTCTAAACTATATGGACTGGAGAAGTCCCAGCCTAAACTATATGGACTGGAGAAGCCCCAGCCTAAATTATATAGACTGGAAAAGTCCCAGCCTAAACTATATGGACCGGGGAAGTCCCAGTCTAAACTATATGGACTGGAGAAGTCCCAGCCTAAACTATATGGACCGGGGAAGTCCCAGTCTAAACTATATGGACTGGAGAAGTCCCACCCTAAACTATATGGACTGGAGAAGCCCAGCCTAAATTATATAGACTGGAAAAGTCACAGCCTAAACTATATGGACCGGGGAAGTCCCAGTCTAAACTATATGGACTGGAGAAGCCCCAGCCTAAATTATATAGACTGGAAAAGTCCCAGACTAAACTATATGGACGGGAGAAGTCCCAGCCTGAACTATATGGACTGGGGAAGTCCTAGTCTAAACTATATGGACTGGAGAAGCCCAGCCTAAACTATATGGACTGGAGAAGCCCCAGTTTCCCATCCTGAGCGGTGCAATTATGTGGTGGTAAGTTGTAATAACTGGCTTCTATGCCCATGGAGGGAAGAATAACAGACAGGGTGCCCGTTCCCGATGTATCCTCTCAGAGGATAGTTAACACATCCAGATGGCATCCACAGGCAGAATCAAACTCAGCTGAGCTGAAAAACCCAATGACACTCCAGGACTGGTTTCCCTCTCTCTCCCAGCGTGCCATTTCCAGCAGCTCTCCTGATCCCCCAACATTTCTAGAATGTTCCAACTGGAAAGGACATTGGAATTCAAGTGTTCTCTGGCAAATTATGGGCTGGGCGTATAAAAAATGACATGTACGTGACAGGAAGTTGCGTTCCTCGTCATTTGTGGTCCCAGCAACATTGAAGTCTAGAATGACCTGGAATGATTTGAAATCAAGAGTTTCAAAGAAATTGTCCTCAGCTGCCCGAGGCAATCAGCCACAACCTGGAACGCAGGAACAATACAGGATGATAATTCTCGACCCAACAGCACCAATAAAATGGACGGGACTGCTAAAATCATCCTGCACATAAACATGACTGAAATACAGATTAAAGTTTAATTATTAGTGTTACAAGTAGGCTTACATTAACACTGCAATGAAGTTACTGTGAAAATCCCCTAGTCGCCACACTCTGGCGCTATTCGGGTACACTGAGGGAGAATTTAGCACGGCCAATGCACCCAACACGTCTTTCGGACTGTGGGAGGAAACCAGAGCACCCGGAGGAAACCCACGCAGAGACGGGGAGAACGTGCAGACTCTGCACAGACAGTGACCCAAAGCCGGGAATCGAACCCGGGTCCCTGGCGCTGTGAGGCGGCAGTGCCAATCACTGTGCCACCATGCCGCCCTGGATCCCTGGCGCTGTGAGGCAGCAGTGCTAACCACTGTGCCACTGTGCCACCCCAGGTCCCTGGCGCTGTGAGGTGGCAGTGCTAACCACTGTGCTGCTGTGCCACCCCGGGTCCCTGGCGCTGTGAGGTGGCAGTGCTAACCACTGTGCCGCTGTGCCACCCCAGGTCCCTGGTGCTGTGAGGGGACAGTGCTAACCACTGTGCTGCTGTGCCACCCCGGGTCCCTGGCGCTGTGAGGGGACAGTGCTAACCACTGTGCTGCTGTGCCACCCCGGGTTCCTGGCACTGTGAGGTGGCAGTGCTAACCACTGTGCCGCTGTGCCACCCCGGGTCCCTGGTGCTGCGAGGTGGCAGTGCTAATCACTGTGCCACCGTGCCGCCCATACATAGCAATACATTTCTTAAAAGCACAGTATCGGCACAAGATGATTACATCACATGTTCCTAACATTTTTCATCAATAATGCAGGCAAATGTTTGTTCATCTCTAAAGGCTTGTTACAAAACATACAACATGCCGCCAGAGTTGCTATTATCAGGAATAGGGCATATCGCTCTGCTCTGCAGCCCATGCCAACACTGCCGCAGAAAGGTTTCATGGAGATACCATTTTCCCTTCAATTTACTCTCGAATAAAACGCAAAAAAGAAAAAGATAATTTACTGGACTGTTTTTATCTGACGTGGACATTTGATTAAGTCAGCGCTTCTACAGGACAAGTACAGCACTCAGTAGATTAAAGCGAAAGCTTCTATAGAAATTGGTTTTGCAATAATCAAGAGCAAATCTCTGCACAGTGCTCTGAGGGCCTGGTGCTTACATAAGAAATGGGAGGAGCAGGCCATTCGGCCCCTCAAACCTGCGCCGCCATTCAATAAGATCATGGCTGGTCTGATTGTGCTCTTAACTCCACTTTCTCATCTACTCCCCATAACACTCCTCACCTTCCGTACTCCCCTCACCCTTGACACCCTCCCTACTCCCCAGAACCCTCAACACCCTCCCTACTCCCTAACCCTCAACATCATACCTACTCCCCTAACCTCAACACCCTCCCTACTCCCCTTACCCTCGACACCCTCCCTACTCCCCTCACCCTCGACACCCTCCCTACTCCCTAACCCTCAACACCCTCCCTACTCCCTAACCCTCAACACCCTCCCTACTCCCCTCACCCTCGACACCCTCCCTACTCCCTAACCCTCAACACCCTCCCTACTCCCTAACCCTCAACACCCTCCCTACTCCCCTTACCCTCGATACCCTCCCTACTCCCCTAACCCTCGACACCCTCCCTACTCCCCTAACCCTCGACACCCCACCTACTCCCCTCACCCTCAATACCCTACCTACTCCCCTCACCCTCAGCACCCTCCCTACTCCCCTCAACCTCAACACCCTCCTTACTCCCCTCACCCTCGACACCCTCCCTGCTCTCCAGAACCCTCAACACCCTACCTACTCCCCTAACCCTCAACACCCTCCCTACTCCCTAACCCTCAACATCCTCCCTACTCCCCTAACCTCAACACCCTCCCTACTCCCCTTACCCTCGACACCCTCCCTACTCTGAATGGGGAGGAATTTGTAAAATGCGTACAGGAGGGTTCTTTGGAACAATATGTAGATAGCCCGACTGGAGAGGGGGCTATACTGGACCTAGTACTGGGGAATGAGCCCGGTCAGGTCTTCAAAATTTCGGTAGGGGAACATGTGGCAAATAGTGACCACAATTCTATTAGCTTTAGGATAGTGATGGAAAAGGATGAGTGGTGTCCCAAAGGTAAGGTGTTGGATTGGGGGAAAGCTAACTTTAGTGGGATTAGGCAGAAATTGGCAGCTCTTGATTGGGAGAGGCTGTTTGAGGGTAAATCCACATCTGGCATGTGGGAGTCGTTTAAGGAACAGTTGTTAGGGCTACAGGACAGGCATGTGCCTGTAAAAAAGGATAGGAAGGGTAGGATTCGAGAACCGTGGATAACCAGGGAAATTGAGGGACTGGTCAAAAAGAAAAGAGAGGCGTATGTTAGGTCCAGGCAGCTAAAAACGGAGGGAGCTCTGGAGGAGTACAAAGAAAGTAGGAAAGAACTCAAACGGGGAATTAGAAGGGCAAAAAGGGATCACGAAATGTCCTTGGCAGACAGGATTAAGGAGAATCCCAAGGCATTTTATTCATACGTTAGGAACAAAAGGGTTGTCAGGGAAAAAAATCGGACCTCTCAGGGACAAAAGTGGGGAATTATGCTTGGAGCCCAAAGAAGTAGGGGAGATCCTAAATGAATACTTTGCGTCGGTATTCACAAAGGAGAGGGATGTGTTGACTGGGAGTGTCTCGGAGGGGAGTGTTGAACCGTTGGAGAAAATCTCCATTACAAGGGAGGAAGTGTTAGGTTTGTTAGAGAATATAAAGACTGACAAATCCCCAGGGCCTGATGGAATTTATCCAAGGCTGCTCAGGGAGACGAGAGATGAAATCGCTGGGCCTCTGACGCAAATCTTTGTCTCGTCACTGGACACAGGTGAGGTCCCAGAGGATTGGAGGATAGCTAATGTGGTCCCGTTATTTAAGAAGGGTAGGAAGGATAACCCGGGTAATTATAGGCCGGTGAGCTTGACGTCCGTGATGGGGAAGTTGTTGGAGAAGATTCTTAGAGATAGGATGTATGCGCATTTAGAAAGGAATAAACTCATTAATGATAGTCAGCATGGTTTTGTGAGAGGGAGGTCATGCCTCACTAACCTGGTGGAGTTTTTTGAAGAAGTGACTAGAATGGTTGACGAGGGAAGGGCCGTGGATGTCGTCTATATGGACTTTAGTAAAGCGTTTGACAAAGTCCCTCATGGTAGGCTGGTGAAAAAGGTTGGATCTCATGGGATAAAGGGGGAGGTGGCTAGATGGGTGGAGAACTGGCTTGGTCACAGAAGACAGAGGGTGGTAGTGGAAGGATATTTTTCCAGTTGGAGGCCTGTGACTAGTGGTGTTCCGCAAGGCTCTGTATTGGGACCTCTGCTGTTTGTGATTTATATAAACGATCTGGAAGAAGGTGTAACTGGGGTGATCAGTAAGTTTGCAGACGACACAAAATTGGCAGGACTTGCAGATAGTGAGGAGCATTGTCAGAGGCTACAGAAGGATATAGATAGGCTGGAAATTTGGGCAAAGAAATGGCAGATGGAGTTCAATCCTGACAAATGTGAGGTGATGCATTTTGGTAGAAATAATGTAGGGAGGAGCTATACGATAAATGACAGAACTATAAAGGGTGTAGATACGCAGAGGGACCTGGGTGTGTAAGTCCACAGATCCTTGAAGGTGACGTCACAGGTGGAGAAGGTGGTAAAGAAGGCATATGGCATGCTTGCCTTTATAGGACGGGGCATAGAGTATAAAAGTTGGGGTCTGATGTTGCAGATGTATAGAACGTTAGTTCGGCCACATTTGGAATACTGCGTCCAGTTCTGGTCGCCACACTACCAGAAGGACATGGAGGCTTTGGAGAGAGTACAGAGGAGGTTTACCAGGATGTTGCCTGGTATGGAGGGGCTTAGTTATGAGGAGAGATTGGGTAAACTGGGGTTGTTCTCCCTGGAAAGACGGAGGATGAGGGGAGACTTAATAGAGGTGTATAAAATTATGAAAGGCATAGATAGGGTGAACGGTGGGAAGCTTTTCCCCAGGTCGGTGCTGACGTTCACGAGGGGTCATAGGTTCAAGGTGAAGTGGGGGAGATTTAACACAGATATCAGAAGAACATATTTTACACAGAGGGTGGTGGGGGCCTGGAATGCGCTGCCAGGCAAGGTGGTGGAGGCGGACACGCTGGGAACGTTTAAGACTTATCTAGATAGCCATATGAACGGAGTGGGAATGGAGGGATACAAAAGAATGGTCTAGTTTGGACCAGGGAGCGGCACGGGCTTGGAGGGCCGAAGGGCTTGTTCTTGTACTGTATTGTTCTTTGTTCTCCCCTAACCCTCGACACCCTACCTACTCCCCTCACCCTCAATACCTACCTACTCCCCTCACCCTCAGCACCCTCCCTACTCCCCTCACCCTCAACACCCTACCTACTCCCCTCACCCTCAATACCCTACCTACTCCCCTCACCCTCAACACCCTACCTACTCCCCTCACCCTCAATACCTACCTACTCCCCTCACCCTCAGCACCCTCCCTACTCCCCTCACCCTCAACACCCTACCTACTCCCCTCACCCTCAATACCCTACCTACGCCCCTCACCCTCAGCACCCTCCCTACTCCCCTCACCCTCAACACCCTCCTTACTCCCCTCACCCTCGACACCCTCCCTGCTCCCCAGAACCCTCAACACCCAACTTACTCCCCTAACCCTCGACACCCTCCCTACTCCCCTAACCCTCGACACCCTACCTACTCCCCTCACCCTCAACACCCTCCCTACTCCCCTAATCCTCGACACCCTACCTACTCCCATTACCCTCGACACCCTCCCGACTCCCCTAACCCTCAGCACCCTACCTACTCCCCTTACCCTCGACACCCTCCCTATTCCCCTTACCCTCGACACCCACCCTTCTCCCCTTACCCTCTAAACCCTCCCTACTCCCTTACCCTCGACACCCTCCCTACTCCCCTTACCCTCTACACTCTTGTCAATCAAAAATCTATCTAACTGAGTCTCGAATATATTCATTGTCCTGATGCACTACTCTCTGTGAGGGGAATACAATGTCGAAAGACCTTCAGAGAAAAAGATCCTCCTCATGCTCATCTTAAATGGAAGTTCCCTTATTTTTTAAATTGTACCTCCTCATTCTAGAGAAGGGGAAACTTCATAGAGTCATAGCCATAGCGGTTTTCAGCATGGAAACAGGCCCTACGTCCCAACTTGTCCATGCCGCCCAGTTTTTACCACTAAGCTCGTCACAATCGCCCGCATTTGGCCCATATCCCTCTATACCCATCTTACCCATGTAACTGTCTAAATATTTTTTAAAAGACAAAATTGTACCCGCCTCTACTACTACCTCTGGCAGCTCCTTCCAGACACTCACCACCCTCTGTGTGAAAAAAATTGCCCCTCTGGACCCTTTTGTATCTCTCCCCTCTCACCTTAAACCTATGCCCTCCAGTTTTAGACTCCCCTACCTTTGGGAAATGATACTGACTATCTAACTGATCTATGCCCCTCATTATTTGATAGACCTTTATAAGATCACCCCTAAGCCTCCTACAGTATATACCATCCTTCTGATATCCACCCTATCAAATCCCCTCAAGATCTTATATGCTTCAATAAGATCACCTCTCATTCTTCTAAACTCCCAACAATACAAGCCTAATCCTGCTCAACCTTTCCTCATCAGATAACCCCTTCATCCCAGGAATCGCCGAGTGAACTTTCTCGGAACTCCTTTCAATGCCAGTGTACCCTTCCTTAAGTAAGGGGACCAAAACTGTACACGATGTGGCCTCACTGAGGCCTTGTACTCAATACTTCCCTACTTTTATACTCCATTTCCTTTGCAATTCCATTTTGCCTTCTTAATCACTGGCTGCATCAGGACACACAAATCCATTGGTACCAAAGAATTCTGCAGTCCCTCGCAAATGAAGTCACATTCTCTGATTGGGGACTAGTCACGCCCAGTTAGAGCTCCATTTCCTTTTTGCCATTCTGAATTTCCCATCGAAGATGTGCAGCTTTAACGATTTCCCATTCGCAGTTCTTAGCTCGTTAGCGATTCCTGCAGTGGCATTAGGCGAGAGCTCATTAAATTGGACAGACACAGTACACAGAGACGTCGGGCGGTGAGCAGCGGGTTACAATATTACTTCACAAGATGGGATGCTGACTGTGAGGTTTTTTTTTTTAAGTGAAATGAGTTTGGCAATCTCCGCTTGGGTCAGACTGGGTACTAATCTGCAGGCACGATTTCGCCCTTAATTTGCTTCTTGGCAAAGGTTGACCGTTCTCCATCTGTTAATGATTCAATTGTCAGCTTCAGCCCAAGGAGCGGTGAGGAATGTAGCAGAAGCCACCAACACTGAGCTATTCCCATCTTCCGAGGGACCTAACGGCCTCGGAACATAGGAAATAGGTGCAAGAGTAGGCTATAATAGGTGGTTAGCACTGCTGCCTCACAGCGCCAGGGACCCGGGTTCGATCCCCGGTTTGGGTCACTGTCTGTGTGGAGTCTGCATGTTTGCCCCGTGTCTGCGTGGGTTTCCCCTGGGTGCTCCGGGTTTCCTCCCACAGTCCGAAAGACGTGCTGGTTAGGTGCATTAGCCGGGCTAAATTCTCCCTCAGTGAAGACCAAACAGACGCCAGAGTGTGGCAACTAAGGGATTTTCACAGTAGCTTCATTGCAGTGTTAATGTAAGCCTACTTGTGATAATAATAAATAAATTTTATTTGGCCCCTCGAGCCTGCACCACCATTCAATATGATCATGGCAGCACTCTTAGCATCTGTGGAGAGAGAGTAGAGCCAACGTTTCGAGTCTAGATGACCCTTCGTCAGAGCTGAAGGGTCATCTAGACTCAAAACGATACCTCTACTCTCTCTCCACAGATGCTGTCAGACCTGCTGAGATTTTCCAGCATTTTTCTGGTTTTGTTTCAGATTCCAGCATCCGCAGTATTTGATTTGATTTATTATTGTCACATGTATTAATTGTTTCTTACGCACGGTACTGACAAAGCATACCATTCATAGAGAAGAAAAGGAGAGGGTGCAGAATGTAGTGTTACGGTCATAGCTAGGATGTAGAGAAAGATCACCTTAATGCAAGGTAACAGCAGGGAAAAAGTTGATCTTGAGTTGGTTGGTGCGTGACTTCAGACTTTTGTATCTTTTTCCCAACGGAAGGAGGTGGAAGAGAGAATGTCCGGGGTGCGTGGGGTCCTTAATTATGCTGGCTGCTTTTCTGAGGCAGCGGGAAGTGTAAACAGAGTCAATGGATGGGAGGCTGGTTTGCATGATGGACTGGGCTACATTCACGACATTTTGTACCACCATTCATTATGATCATGGCTGACCATGCACTTTCAGTATCCCACTCTCGCTTTCTCTCCATACCTCTTGATCCCTTTAGCCACAAGGGCCACTTGCAGCTCCCTCTTCCACATATCTAACGAACTGGCCCCAATAGCTTTCTGCAGTAGAGAATTCTACAGGTTCACAATTCTCTGAATGAAGACGTTCTTCCACATCTCAGTACTGAATGGCTTACCCCTTATTCTTAGACCGTGACCCCTAGTTCTGGACTTCTCCAACATCAGGAACATTCTTTCCACGTCTTGCCTGTCCAGCCCCATCAGCCTCACCAACTCAAGATAGTGAATGCCTATACAGAGCATTCATCAACTTCCTCAATCAGCTAAAAGCAATTCGATAAAGGGGCCAGTTGGCAAGGCTAGCCACTGTCTCATCATAATTTCAAACAAATATCAAAAACAAATCTTGAATGCGCAAGCACCATTTAAAAAAATTGTCCTTAGGATATGGACAACACAAGCAAAGGCTACTCTGATTGTCCATCCAATGTAGCTCGAAAGAGTTGGTAGACCTCTTCAATTCTTTGTGTTAACGCCGTCCCTACGATGGTGTTAGCTATACTATGTCAGACGCCAATTTAAAGTGATTGATACAAAGAAGCAATGGTGACATGAGGAAAACATTTTTTAAGGCAACGAGTGCTTACGATGTGGAATGCACTGCCTGACGTGAGGCAGAAGGTCGATTCAATCATAGCTTTCAAAGAGATGGGGACCGTATCTGACAAGAGAAAAGTTGCAGGGCCATGGGGAAAAAGTGGGTGTGTGGGACTAGGAGGGTTGCTCTTGCAGAGGGTCAATATATACGGTGGGCTGAATAGCCTCCTTCTGTGCTGTAACTGCCCTAATGATTCGATCAACAAAGCACTGCAATTGACTCTAGTTAGTAACTCATTAGGTTGCAGTATTAACCGAAGTGGAGGCAATATTTTGATTGATTGGTAAGATCTGTATCACTAAGCCCCAGTATTAAACATCTTGCGGCAGTGATGTAGTGGGAATCCAGAGACATGCTGTCGGGACCAGGATTCGAATCCCACATTGTTAACATTTGAGTCCAATCGAAATTTGGAATTAAAAGTCTAATCGTGACCATGAAGCCATTGTCAATTGTAAAAAAAACCCATCCGGTTCACTCGTGTCTAATTTAGGGATGGAAATCTGTCATCCTTACTCAGTCTGGCTTACATGTGACTCCAAACACTAAAATGCCTTCTGAAAGGGCCTCAGAAGCCACTCAGTTCATGGGCAATTAGGGATGGGGAATAAATACTGGCCCAGCCAGGAATACCCTCATCCCCTGAAAGAATGAAACAAGAATCTGCAACTTAATTTCATGTAGAACAGTACAAGTGACTGATGAGAATGGTCGCAGATAGTTAAACATCAGGCCCGGACCCAACCCCTCCCCCCAGGTCGCAGGTTTTTTAATTCATTCCTGGGACATGGGCGTCACTGGCTGGCCAGCGTTTATTACCCATCCCCAGTTACCCTTGGAGGACAGTTGAGAGTCAACCGCATTGCTGTGGCTCTGGAGTCACATGTAGACCAGACCAGGTAAGGACGGCAGATTTCCTTCCCTAAAGGACATTAGCGAACCAGATGGGTTTTTCCGACAATCGACAATGGTTTCATGGTCATCAGTAGATTCTGAATTCCAGATTTTTTATTGAATTCAAATTCCACCATCTGCCGTGGCGGGTTACAAACCTGGTTCCCCAGAACGTTAGTTAAATTTGTGGATTAATAGTCTATCGATAATACTACTAAGTCATCGCCTCCCCCACAAGTTAAAGTTAAACATAAGGCCTAGACCCAACATCCCCCCGCCATTACTCCATTTCCAGCACCATCTATTTTCTTGGCAAGGATCGAGTTAAGTGTCATTGACTAAGTCTAGGGGTTTACTGCGTCACAGCAGGGGTTTTCCACAACCTGGATACACTGTTCAACTAGAAAGAGTGCAGAAAAGGTTTACTAGGATGCTTCCGGGACTTGATGGTTTGAGTTATAAGGAGAGGCTGAATAGACTGGGACTTTTTTCCCTGGAGCGTAGGACGCTTAGGGGTGATCTTATAGAGGTCTATAAAATAACGAGGGGCATAGATCAGTTAGATAGCCAATATCTTTTCCCAAAGGTAAGGGAATCTAAAACTAAGGGGCATAGGTTTAAGGTGAGAGGGGAGAGATACAAAAGAGTCCAGAGGGGCAATTCTTTCACTCAGAGGGTGGTGAGTGTCTGGGACAAGCTGCCAGAGGTAGTAGTAGAGTCGGGTACAATTTTGTCTTTTAAAAAGCATTTAGACAGTTACATGGGTAGTTCTTTTTTATTTATTCATCACAAGTAGGCTTACATTAACACTGCAATGAAGTTACTGTGAAAATCCCCGAGTCGCCACATTCCGGCGCCTGTTCGGGTACACTGAGGGAGAATTTAGCATGCCCAATGTACGTAACTGCACATCTTTGAACTGTGGGAGGAAACCAGAAGACCCAGAGGAAACCCACGCAGACACGGGGAGAATGTGCAAACTCCACAAAGACAGCGACCCAAGGCGAGAATCGAACCCAGGTCCTTGGCAACAGTGCTAACCACTGTGCCAAGGGTAAGATGGGTATTGAGGGAGATGGGCCAAACACAGGCAATTGAGACGAGCTTAATGGTAAAAATTGGGTGGCATGGACAAGTTGGGCCGAAGGGCCTGTTTCTATGCTGTAAATCTCTATGTGATGTTGACATGGGATGCCTAAAGTAGAACATTCACAACCACTGCCATCCCGTCACTGAGAGGTGATCACTTCATTCTCCAGCGTTGCAAAGGCGCTCGAAGGCGAGAGGATTTCGATCGAGCGCACAGTGCGGTGGACATTACTGCACAAACAAACTGAATTCCTTAGCCTTGACGTGACTAATTCATCATCACATTCTGCTGCACCTTCATATGAACTCAGTCAGAATGTCACTGCATGTGATGCATTTGATGTTGTTACTGTGTGGACAGGCCGCCTATAGGGGGGAGATACAGGAGACTTCTGCTTTATTGATGGGAGGAGAATTTCAGGCACTCAAGTTTGCAAGCGCAGCAATGTTTCAAATCAATTTCCACAGAGAGTGGCGTGTAAACAGCTCCATCTCACACAGCGGGAGCAAAATTAGAAATTATCGAGCAAGGCCCCGAGGCGCAAGTTTGGATAAAGCGGAGGATGCTTCAGAAATGGCCGGGTCACTGAGAGGGGCATTAACGGCCACAAATAATTGAAAACACATTAGCTTTCGAAGTTGAAACAATTGTTCCCCACTTGGAACATCCCGGGAATTATTTCACCATTAAGCCGCATGCTTGTGTTTACTACGACGGTCGGTAGGCATGTTCGGTAGAACTTTTCCTGGCCTGGGTTGGGGAGCTGAAGTGGGGGAGGTTTCAGATGGTCAGAAAGTTGTGTGGAACCATGACTCACACCCAGTCCTCTTCCCCCATCACTCCCCCCGCACCCCCGCCCCCTTCCATTTCCCCCACCCCCGCCGTGCTCGATGACTCACACTGGTTCCCAGTCAAGCAACATCCTGATTTTGAAATTCCCACCCTTGTTTTCCAATCCTGCCATGGCCCCAACACTGCCTATCTCCATAACACTCCTCCAACCCTACAACCCACTCAGGTATCTCCTACTTTTGGCCTCTGCGGTGGACCTCAGTTGTGCCTTTGTCCTATTTGGACCACCGTTGTGTGTGTTTGTCATACCTGGACACATCCCCTTCCGGTTTGGTTCCTCCCCTCGGCACCTCGTTTAAAGGTGGCCGTCTCCTCCCCCTTGTTCAGTCCAGGTCGGTTATTTGTTGGGATCTGCTCCTGATTCTGTTGTGAATAAAAGCCTACACTTGTATTGGCACACCGGTCGTCTTTCGCCTTATTGATAGCGCATCAGTCTCCTTGTGTACTCCTGATTTTAAGCACTCAATTGGTGGTGCCTTCAGTTGCTTTCGCTCTGAGCTAAAGTACCCCTCCCTGCAGCACCCCCCCCCCCCCCCAATCCCCCTACACCCCACTCCTTTAAAACAGTCCTAAAAGTCTCTTTGACCAAGCTTTAGGTCATCTGACCATATCTCCTTATGTGCCTCGGTGTCCTCCTTGTCTTTCTCTATCTTCCCTTTCCACCTCTTATCGACAAGCCTGGCATTATGTGAGCATCGCTTAGGTTCAAAGTCTCACATCTCCTCACCTCCTCCTTTCAACCTTAGTAGTCAACCTTGGGCCTTAGTCCTTCACCTCGGACACGCAATTCATAACGAATGTCAGAGTTATCAAAGTTTAAGTTTAAAGTTTATTTCTTAGTGTCACAAGTAGGCTTACATTAACACCGCAATGAAGTTACTGTGAAAATCCCCTAGTCGCCACACTCCGGCGCCTGTTCGGGAGAAGAGGGAGAATTTAGCACGGCCAATGCACCTAACCAGCACGTCTTTTGGACTGTGGGAAGAAACCGGAGCACCCGGAGGAACCCTACGCAGACACAGGGAGACTCCACACAGATGGTGATCTAAGCCGGGGATCGAACCCAGATCCCTGGCGCTGTGAGGCAGCAGTGCTAACCACTGTGCCGCCGTGCCGCCCTCAAGTATAATATGTCCAAAAATATCATTACCTTATGAGGATAGATGGGAAGGTCAGAGATGGCTCATAATAGTGGAGTCCAACTTTCCACTTCCTTGCAATTGTAATGACCTCAAAAAGGTTGGCCTCTTGGGGTATGAGTTCCCTGACTGCGCAGGCAATCATTCCCTCAATCCGGGAGCTCATACTCCCAAGAGGACAACCTCAGGGCCTCATTGAGATCATCACAGTAACAATTTTAGCCATTCCCAGAAGGGATGGTTTTGTTACGATCAGAGTATTCTTAGAACACAGTTTTCCTTCAAACAGGACAGATCAAATGTTATTTCCATTGCTTATAATCAATTAACAACCCAGAATGTAATGTCTACCACGTACTGCGTTATTCAACAGATCAATGAAGTGTTTTATCAAAGGACATACATAATACAATGATTGACTGACAGGAAAGGGGAGGTCATTTATAAAGAATAAGTTATGGACAGCAACAATCAATGGCCAATTTCAACTGAATTTTGGAACTCAATCCTGGACGGCACGGTGGCACAGTGGTTAGCTCTGCTGCCTCATAGCGCCATGGACCCGGGTTCAATTCCAGCCTCGGGTCACTGTGTGTGTGTGTGTGTGTGTGTGTGTGTGTGGAGTTTGCACGTTCTCCCTGTATCTGCATGGGTTTCCTCCCACAGTCTGAAAGACGTGCTGGTTAGGGTGCATTGGCCACGCTAAATTCTCCCTCAGTGTACCCGAACAGGCGACTGGGGGATTTTCACAGTAACTTCACTGTAGTGTTAATGTAAGCCTAGTTGTGACATAGGATCATAGAATCCTACAGTGCAGAAGGAGGCCATTCAGCCCATCGAGTCTGCACTGACCACAGTCCCACCCAGGCCCCATCCCCATAACCCCATGTATTTACCCCAGCTAGTGCCCCTGACACTAAGGGGCAATTTAGCATGGTCAATCCGCCTAACCCGCACATCTTTGGACTGCGGGAGGAAACCGGAGCACCCGGAGGAAACCCAGGCAGACACGGGGAGAACGCGCAGACTCCTCACAGACAGAGACCCAAGCCGGGAATCGAACCCGGGTCCCTGGCGCTGTGAGGCAGCAGTGCTAACCACTGTGCCGCCGTGCCGTGACACTAATAAGTAAAACCTAAAAGAAAAATAACCTTTTGTTCCTCCCCCGCTAAATCTGGAAACGATAATTGAAAATACTGCAAATGCGCATCTGTAGAGAAAGCAAATTGTGATTGGCAAAACACAAAAGTGAGGGATTACAATTCGATTTATCTCAGCCCCTTACAGCATCGTAATGAATAGAAACCTCGACGAATAAATGTAAGGAAGATATTAATCACAAAGATTTATCACGAATGATTCCTTGCGAATCGATAGAGGGGTCACCAATTTCATCCAATCACAATGAGCGGTCTGACCTAAAGCGTTAACCATTCTCTCTTTCAGACACCGATTAACTCGCTGGGTAACTCAAGCGTTTATTTTTCTCCTTTTACGCCAGATTTCAGATTTATCTCAGCCAATATAAATAGCGACAGGGTGTCGTCAATAGTTGCCAGGTTCAATCAGGATCTTCCTTTTAATTTGACATACCTCCGATTTGATATCTTTTAGGGTGAAAAATATTGCTCTGGGAGAGTAGGATGTTTTCTACTTGATTTCCCCCCCCATCCTGCACCAGACAGCCCCCTGCCCCCTCTCCCCTCCTGAAACTGCCCCCACCTCCCCCACTGCTCCACAGTTCCCAGTTGTCTCTCTCAAGCAAGGCCAGCTGAGATGTTACCACAGCCAGATGCAGAACAAAGCTGTCACAACCCGGCACCGTTCTGGTAACTTCAGTGTGGCTCGGATGGTGAGAGCCCTTTCACCTCCGGCCCCAAAGGTCGTGGGTTCAAACCGCACTCCAAAGATCTGCGCACAAAATCTAGGCTGACACTCCGGGGCGGTACGGGGAGGGAGCTGCGCTGTCAGATGCCTACCCCTGATAAGAACATAGAAAATAGGAGCAGGTCGAGGCCATTTGGCCCTTCGAACTTGCTCTGCCATGCATCACGATCATGGCTGATCATCCAACTCAATAGCCTAATCCCTGCCTTCCCCCCCAATATCCTGCAATCTCTTCACCCCAAGAGCTGTATCTAACTCCTCCCTGAAATCACACAAGGTTTTGGCCTCAATTACTTTCTGTGGTAGTGAATTCCACACATTTACCACCCTATAGGTGAAGAAATTTCTCCTCACCTCAGTGCTAAAAGGTTTACCCCGTATCCTCAAACTATGGCCTATAGTTCTGGACTCCCCCACCATCGGGAACATCCTTCCAGCATCTGCCCTGCCGAGTCCAGTTAGAATTTTCTAAATCTTAATCTCTGTCTCCCTTGTTAGTTAAGAATCTATCTACCTCTGTCTTAAAGATACTCAAAGACCCTGCCTGGGCGGGTGAGTTCCACAGATTCACGACCCTCAGAGAAAATATTTCTCCTCATCTCAATCTTTAAGTGGGAGACTCCTTATTTTTAAACTGTTTTCTCTGGTTTGGGTCTCTCCCACAAGGGGAAACACCTTCCCGGCATCCGTTATGTCAAGCCCCCTCGGGATCTTAAGTTTCAAACTTCCAACTTTGCAAGGTGACCAATATCGTGCTGCGCCCAGCTCCTGTTATACCAGCAACCCCTCTGTCAGTCAAATCCAATGTCAGTCATTGAGTGGCTGGGTGGCACACTGGTTAGCACCACTGCCTCACAGCGCCAGGGACCCGGGTTCAATTCCAGCCTCGGGTCACGGTCTATACAGAGTTTGCACGTTCTCCCCGTGTCTGTGTGGGTTTCCTCCGGGTGCTCCGGCTTCCTCCCATAGTACAAAGATTTGTGGGGTAGATGGATTCTCCATGCTAAATTGCCCCTTAGTGTCCAAACATGTGCAGGTTAGGTGGATTGGCCATGCTAAGCTGCTCCTTAATGTCCAAAGATATGCAGATTAGGTGGATTGGCCATGCTAAATTGCCCCTTAGCATCCAAAGATATGTAGGTTAGGTGGATTGGCCATGCTAAATTGCCCCTTAGTGTCCAAAGATGTGCAAGTTAGGTGGATTGGCCATGTTAAATTGCTCCTTAGCATCCAAAGATGTGCAGGTTAGGTGGATTGGCCGTGCTAAATTGCCCCTTAGCATCCAAAGATGTGCAGGTTAGGTGGATTGGCCGTGCTAAATTGCCCCTTAGCATCCAAAGATGTGCAGGTTAGGTGGATTGGCCATGCTACATTGCTCCTTAGTGTCCAAAGATGTGCAAGTTAGGTGGATTAGCCGTGTCAAATTGCCCTTTTGGCCGGAGTTTTACTGGCATGCCCGCCCTGATTTCGGGGGGCGGGCGAGGCTCGGGGGCATTCTCCGTTGGCCTTGGGCGGGATCGTACGAACCTCGGACGGACGTACCGGCATAATTCCGCCCTTTGTGTCCAAAGATGTGTAGGTTCGGTGGATTGGCCATGGTAAATGTGTGAGGTCACAGGGATAGGGTGGAGGGGTGAGCCAGTATGGGATGCTCTTTCGGAGAGTCAGTGCAGACTCGATGGGCTGAATGGCCTCATTCTACACCGTCGGGATTTTAAATAAAAGAGTTAGAGTAAAGAAAAACAAAGCCATTAAGACATAAAACTCCCCTGGAGCCAAAGCTGTACAGAAATATTTTATAAAGTTATCTTTTATCTCCCTTCAGAATAACAGCCCCTAAATATAGGAGATCCCAAATGAAAAATGCATGAAATACCAGCAACAATTCATCAAAGTGCAGGATACTTAATGAAATGGGCAAACATCAAACAGCAAGAAGACAAAAAACTGAGTTTATTAGCATGTTACAGGGAAAATTGTATTGATTATTTATTATTCAAGACAGCTGGTGGCAGTCCGTCAGATTTTAAATCTTTTCCGGAACATTCAGAATCGTTCCGCAATGATCCATCTGCTTTCCTTCCACGCTTGGGGACTGAGGGGGTGAAACTTTTATTGGAAAACGAAGCACAAGTTAAAGGGCATCGATCGGTATTCCATCACCAACAGGAGGGAAGGTTGGGATTTCAGCCTCTCCCTCCCAAATCCGCTTGTAAATGTTATCTGGGAGAGTGTGTCCGAGGTTAGCCTGACCCCGACACAGCTAAAGTGGCTGTTGTGGAATCAGATCCTTTTTCTTTTGCGTAAGGTGTACATTCCTGTGTCGCATTCGTCATTTGAACATCCCCTTCTGTGCTTTCACGATCTGCTCACTGACAGGTCTATGAACGCACCAACCAAACACTCACTTACAATCTGCGATTGAAACCAGCAGCTGAGCATAAGTTTTACTCAAATCAAATCTTACAAAAGAAGGGTGTCCACAAAAGCTAACTACCCCGGAATCACAGAATTGTTGCACAGAAACATAGAAGATAGGAGCAGGAGGAGGCCATCCGGCCCTTCGAGCCTGCTCCGCCATTCATTACAACCATGGCTGATCGTCCAACTCAATAGCCTAATCCTGCTTTCTCCCCATAACCTTTGATCCCGTTCGCCCCGAGTGCTATATCCAGCTGCCTCGTGAATATTCATTCACTGTTACTGTGCTGAACGAGGCCATTTGGCCCATAGTGTCTACACCAGCTCTCCAAACGAGCATCGCGATTTGGACGGCACAGCGGCACAGTGGTTAGCACTGCTGCCTCACAGCGCCAGGGACCCGGGTTCGATTCCCAGCTTGGGTCACTGTCTGTGCGGAGTTTGCACGTTCTCCCCGCGTCTGTGTGGGTTTCCTCCGGGTGCTCCGGTTTCCTCCCACAGTCCAAAGATGTGCAGGTTAGGTTGATTGGCCATTGCGAATTGCCCCTTAGTGTCAGGGGGATTAACATAGTAAATACTTGGGGTTACGGGGATAGGTCTGGGTGGGATTGTGGTTACTGCAAGACCAATGGGCCGACTGGCCTCCTTCTGCACTGTATGAATTCTATGATGATATTTGATTTGATTTATTATTTGCCACATGTATTGGGATACAGTGAAAAGTATTGTTTCTTGCGCACTATGCAGACAAAACATACCGTTCATAGAGTACATAGGGGAGAAGGAAAGGAGGGGGTGCAGAATGTAGTGTTACAGTCATAGCTAGGGTGTAGAGAAAGATCAACTTAATACGAGGTAGGTCCATTCAAAAGTCTGACAGCAGCAGGGAAGAAGCTGTTCTTGAGTTGGTTGGTACGTGACCTCAGACTTTTGTATCTTTTTCCCAACGGAAGAAGGTGGATGAGAGAATGTCCGGGGTGCGTGGGGTCCTTGATTATGCTGACTTCGTGATATTCTCCTGCCTTTCCCCCCACACCGCCATGCCCCTGCACATTGTTTCGATTCAAATAATCATCTGATGCCCTCCTGAAAGCCTCGATTGAAGCTGCCTCCAGCACACTTCCAGATAGTGCAGAATAGGCAACTAACTACAACCTTAATGCAAAAAAAAGAATATTTTTCCATCTAGATCCAGTGGGACCAAATGCCTGATATGGTACCGATCACGCAGAGATCCAACCGTGTGTTTTGTAGAAAACACCAGATGCTTCTGGGTTGAAGTCATGCTCTGTGCTCTCAGCATTGCGCTGTGTAATATTAATAATGTTCTCATCAATTTCATCCATCCACTCATGTAACAAATGCATTGATCTACTGTATGAAACATAGAATCCCTACAGTGCAGAAGGAGGCCATTTGGCCCACTGTGTCTGCACCAACCCGTCTTTTTATTACATTTTACCCAGGCCCTATCCCGGTAACCCCGTATATTTACCCCGCTAATCCCCCCAACCAACACAAATTAACCTTAGTGTCGGGGGATTAGCGGGGTAAATATGTGGGGTTATGGGAATAGGGCCTGGGTGGGATTGTGGTCAGTGCAGACTCGATGGGCTGAATGGCCTCCTTCTGGGACAGCACGGTGGCACAGTGGTTAGCACTGCTGCCTCACAGCGCCAGGGACCCGGGTTCGATTCCCGGCTTGGGTCCCTGTCTGTGTGGAGTTTGCACGTTCTCCCCGTGTCTGCGTGGGTTTCCTCCGGGCGCTCCGGTTTCCTCCCACAGTTCCAAAGGTTAGGTGGATTGGCCATGCTAAATTGCCCCATAGTGTCAGGGGGACTAGCTAGGGTAAATGGGGATATGGGGATAGGGTCTGAGTGGGATTGTGGTCGGTGAAGACCCGATGGGCTGAATGGTCTCCTTCTGCACTGTAGGGATTCTATGATCTATGCCCATCGGGCAATTTAACATGGGCAAGCAGCCTAACCCGCACATCTTTGGACTGTGGAAACCGGAGAACGCGGAGGAAACCCACGCAGACACGAGGAGAATGTACAAACTCCACACAGACAGTCATCCGAGGCTGGGATTGAACCCGGGCCCCTGGTGGTGTGAGGCCGCAGTGCTAACCACTGTGCCACTGTGCCGGCCTAAATCATGACATCTAAGTTGACCCGATGTGTAAGGCAACGTCATTTCTTCGGCCCCAAAACATACTCGGTGCATATGCAAAAACACAAGTCAACCCCTCCTTTAGGCCATGGAATGCTATAGAATCCCTACAGTGGAGAAGGAACCCAAAGAGAAAACGCTGGAAAATCTCAGCGGGTCTGGCAGCATCTGTAAGGAGAGAAAAGAGCTGACGTTTCGAGTCCAGGTGACCCTTCGTCAAAGCGTCAACTTTGTCTTTCGCTTTGTCAAAGCTTTGACAAAGGGTCATCTGGACTCGAAACGTCAGCTCTTTTCTCTCCTCACAGATGCTGCCAGACCTGCTGAGATTTTCCAGCATTTTCTCTTTTGATTTCAGATTCCAGCATCCGCAGTAATTTGCTTTTATCCAGTGGAGAAGGAGGCCATTCGGCCCATCATGTCTGTACCGACTCAGCATCTTACCCAGGTCACATTCCCGTACCCACACATATATATACCTTACTAATCTACCTAACCTACACATCTTTGGACTCTCTATAATCTTATTACTCGTACTAGTAGTCAGCCTCCATTTTTCATCTCACAAATGGTTCTGGGCGGCAAGGATCCTGGTGTGTGTTGTGAAGTAGCCGGGGGGGGGGGGTGGTTTAAAACATGCCTGAGCAAACGTTACTGGCTCATTTTTACGCTCCGTGTACGAGTCGATCCCCATCCTTGGAGGGATTTTGAGAGGCTTCCAAGGTCGACTTATACGCTGACCTCTGTGGTAACTTCTGAATGGGGTAAATCTAAAGGTTTCATTCAAAGAAGTGACGTGAATTTTACCCAAATGCATCTGCTGCCAATATCAAACAGTATCATGTCAATCCTTTATTCTTGCAAAAACATTTATCTAATACTGGATAATATTCTTGCTAATTATGGAAAACAATATCGGATCTTTTACAGAAACGGGATTTGGCTACTTGGCATACCTTTCCATATTCACATCCTCCAGTCACATATCTAGTTACTTCTTGAAACCATTTAAACTGTTTTAATAGCCTTCTCTGATAACATTTCCAGTAAAATAGTTCTCCCCAAATTCCCTATCTACTACTCACCTCTTGTTTTTTAAATAATGTTGCCTAAAATTCCAATCCTATTGTTTGGATGAACTTCATCAATCCCCGTTGTGTTATTGGAAATGTCTTTTAAGTATCTGGAAGTTTCTCTCTTTACCGTCTGCAGTCTTTCTTGCTCCAGCTTAATTGTTGAAGTCTTACGCACTCATGTTGTGAGGTCGTCAGTGTGGATCAGAAGCTCAAGTTACGTCACACAAGTGCCAGGCAATGACCACCTCTGACAAGAGAGAATCCAACCATCTCCCTTTGACATTCAATCGCATTACCATCGCTGAATCCCCCGCCTGCTACATCCTGGGGGTTACTGTTGACCAGAACTTCTGGGCTAGCCATATGTAGATACTGTGGCTACCAGAGCCAAGGCCATCCCCACACCCCCACTTCTTGCCTTCAAACAACCGCACAATCTCAAACAGACCATTGTCCGCAGCAAACTACCCAGCCTTCAGGAGAACAGTGACCATGACACCACACAACCCTGCCACAGCAACCTCTGCAAGACGTGCCGGATCATCGACACAGATGCCATCATCTCACGTGAGAACACCATCCACCAGGTACACGGTACATACTCTTGCAATTCGGCCAACGTTGTCTACCTGATACGCTGCAAGAAAGGATGTCCCGAGGCATGGTACATTGGGGAAACTATGCAGATGCTGCGACAATGGATGAATGAACACCGCTCGACAATCACCAGGCAAGACTGTTCTCTTCCTGTTGGGGAGCACTTCAGTGGTCACGGGCATTCGGCCTCTGATATTCGGGTAAGCGTTCTCCAAGGCGGCCTTCGCGACACACGACAGCGCGGAGTCGCTGAGCAGAAACTGATAGCCAAGTTCCGCACACACGAGGACGGCCTCAACCGGGATATTGGGTTCATGTCACACTATTTGTAACTCCCACAGTTGCGTGGACCTGCAGAGTTTCACTGGCTGTCTTGTCTGGAGACAATACACATCTTTTTAGCCTGTCTTGATGCTCTCTCCACTCACATTGTTTTGTTTCTTAAAGACTTGATTAGTTGTAAGTATTCGCATTCCAACCATTATTCATGTAAATTGAGTCTGTGTCTTTATAAGCTCTGTTTGTGAACAGAATTCCCACTCACCTGAAGAAGGGGCTTAGAGCTCCGAAAGCTTGTGTGGCTTTTGCTACCAAATAAACCTGTTGGACTTTAACCTGGTGTTGTTAAACTTCTTACCAGAGCAGGTCAGGGGCTGGGAATTCTGTGGAGAGTAACTCACCTCCTGACTCCCCAAAGTCTGTCATCTACAAGACACAAGTCAGGAGTGCGATGTAACACTCTCCACTGGCCTGCATGGGTGCAGCTCCAACAACATACAAGAGGTTCGCCACCATCCAGAACAAAGCAGCCCAAATGATTGGCACCTGCAACATGTCCACTGGCAATGCCCAAGCAGTGTTGGAGGGCATTCCCAAGGTACTGCCTGGGCAAGACCCTCTTGCCCCCTGGAGGTTGTACTCACCTGTACGCCTCCAGTGGGTTCTGTTCGCCAGGTGCACAGCGTGAGGGACCTGTCGTGATTTACGTTGGTGTGCCCTCACGCTGAATTTTACAAGACCACCGGCTTGCAGGGGTGGGGGGGAGAGGAGGAGGAGGTGTGGAGTGTAAAATCTATCCCCAGGCCTCACTGGCCACAGAAGTAGCAATGATGATGTGTTCCCACAGGTTGATAATCTGCCTGCTAATTCTTCCCACACTTCCCCACTATTCCCCAAAGAGGAAAAAGTGTGCGGTGAAGATGCAAAACAAATTAAAACAGATTACCGAGTCGTTTATCTCCAGGCTCCCTGTGCAGCCTGCTCTGCGCACACTGGCTGCTGTGTTTCCCCACAATGAAACTGTGAATCTGAAAAACACCTCACCTGCTGTAACATGTTTTGGAACAAGCTGAGGACAGACGAAGCGCTGAACAGACACAAGTCCTTTTCTCTAATACCTGGTACCTCCTTGTACAAATATCTATTCAACCATCCTCTTACAGCCCCTGATAACTGCTTTGGGGTTCTACGCTTAAACATTTCTACGCCCAGTGGCCCTAAACACCACCAACACCGGTACAGCACACTCGAGAACTGCTAGAGAGTGCCAGAACGTACAAAACAATCTCTCAAAAAGATCCAAGATGGCACCGGAGCATGGCGACTTCTTGCAAGCTGTGCCCAGCATACCCTCTCACTCTATCTTTTACTGATGGTGGAATTTGAATTCAATTTTTTAAAATCTGGAATTAAGAATCTACTGATGACCATGAAACCATTGTCGGAAAAACCCATCTGTTTCATTAATGTCCTTTCGGGAAGGAAATCTGCCATCCTTACCTGGTCTGGCCTACATGTGACTCCAGAGCCACAGCAATGTGGTTGACTCTCAACTGCCCTCCAAGGCAAATGAGGACGGCACAGTGGCACAGTGGTTAGCACTGCTGCCTCACAGTGCCAGGGACCCGGGTTCGATTCCTGGCTTGGGTCACTGTCTGTGCGGAGTCTGCACATTCTCCCCGTGTCTGCGTGGGTTTCCTCTGGGTGTTCCGGTTTCCTCCCACAGTCTGAAAGAAGTGCTGGTTAGGTGGATTGACCCGAACAGGTGCTGGAGTGTTGCGACTAGGGGAATTTCACAGTAACTTCATTGCAGTGTTAATGTAAGCCTTACTTGTGACTACTAAATAAACTTTAACTTTAAAGGATGGGCAATAAATGCTGGCCAGCCAATGACATCCATGTCCCACAACTGAATTAAAAAAACCTCTCATTCTATGCTTTTAAAACTCTACTCTGACTCTTATAAACTACATTCTGCACCCTCTCCTTTCCTTCTCCTCTATGAACAGTATGCTTTGTCTGTATAGCGCACAGGAAACAATACTTTTCACTGTATTCCAATGCATGCGACAATAATAAATCAAATCAAGTCCAAAGATGTGCGGGGTTAGGTTGATTGGCCATGCTAAAATTTGCCCCTTAGAGTCCTGAGATGCGTAGGTTAGAGGGATTAGCGGGTAAATATGTAGGGATGCGTGGGTAGAGCCTGGGTGGGATTGCGGTCGGTGCAGACTCGATGGACCGAATGGCCTCCTTCTGCACTGTAGGGTTTCTATGATTCTATGATTCAATCATTCTGCAGGTCTCTGGTGAGAACACCAACCTTTCCATCTTGCTGTGTAAAACAGAATTTCCTCCCTCAGCGTTTTCAACAGAGGATTATTATTTTCAAACAAACAAATGAGGTTGTTACCCTATTGAACAATTAATCACTTTCTTTTATATCTTTAGTGTCTATTCTTTGTTTTATTCATTCGTGGGACATGGGCGTCGCTGGCTGGGCCAGTATTTATTGCCCATCCCTAGTTGCCCCTGAACTAAGTGTCTCACTCGGCCATTTCAGAGGGCAGTTGAGAGTCAACCACATTGCTGTGGAGAAAATCCCTCTTCCCGCTGCCACGTTCCATGTGGGAAATTGGATCTCGTGCTGAATCCCAAAACCGGTTCGGAGACAGGATTGTGCTGCGATTTCTCACATCTTCTCTCTGCCCTTATCATTCACAGAAAGCCTTCACCCCCACTCCCACACTCTGAAACTGGGTAAAAATAGATGGGGACTGCCATTATTATGTCGCCAGCTGATGTCCCGTTTATATTCTACACATTTCTGCTTCATCCACTGGGAGAAACAACCAGTCCCTGATCTAAAACAGAGTGAGTGCTGCCCCCTCACACAGAGCTGCAGGCCGCAGTGAGTGCCGTGAGGAATCTCACGGTCTCCTCCTCAGAATCCTCGTGGGACATGGGCGTCGCTGGCTGGGCCAGCACTTATTGCCCATCCCTAATTGCCCCTTGAACTGAGTGGTTTGCTCGGCCATTTCAGAGGGCAGTTGAGAGTCAACCACATTGCTGTGGCTCTGGAGTCACATGTAGACCAGACCGGGTAAGGAACGGCAGATTTCTTTCCCTAAAGGACATTAGTGAACCAGATGGGGTTTTGTTTTAGTGGCAATTGCCGATGATTTTATGGCCATCATTTAGATTTCTAATTCCAGATTTCGTTTTAACCATCTGCCATGGGTGGGAATTGAACAGGGGTCCCCAGAGCATTACGCGGTCACTGGGTTACTAGCCCAGTGACAATACCATTGCATCACTGCCCCTTCCCCACTACGCTATGGTGCTTCCCCCCCACCAAGCTATGGCGCATTCCGACCCCCCCCCCCCCCACCCCACTACGATTCGGTGCCTCCCCCCGCCTACGCTATGGTGCTTCCCTCCCCACTACGCTATGGCGCATTCCGACCACCCCCCCACTACGCTATGGTGCATTCCCCCTCCCCATGCTCTGGTGCTTCCCTCCCCACTACGCTATGGCGCATTCCGACCACCCCCCCACTACCCTATGGTGCATTCCCCCTCCCCACGCTCTGGTGCTTCCCTCCCCACTACGCTATGGAGCATTCCGACCCCCCCCCCCCCCGACCCCCACTACGCTATGGTGCATTCCACCTCCCCCTATGCTCTGGTGCTTCCCTCCCCACTACGCTATGGCGCATTCCGACCACCCCCCCACTACCCTATGGTGCATTTCCCCCCCCCCCCCCACCCCCCGCCCCTCCACGCTCTGGTGCTTCCCTCCCCACTACGCTATGGACCATTCCAACCCCCCCCAACTACGCTATGGTGCATTCCACCCCCCCCCTATGCTCTGGTGCTTCCCTCCCCACTACGCTATGCTGCATTCCGACCCTTCCACTATGCTATGGTGCCTCCCCCCTCCCCCACCCCCCCAACTACACTATGGTGCTCCCCCCCCCCCTCCCCCATGCTATGGTACCCCCTTGAGTTTGAACTATGCGTCTGTCACACAATCAATCTCTATTCAGGAACGTCAATGAGGAACCAACCAGCTGGAAGCAGTTCCTCCAACTCAAACACAAAGGTTGCTTTTCCAGCAAAACCTTCCTGTGCGGAACGTGACAAGCAGGACTCTCCAAACCCCACAGCGTCACGCTGCTGTAGACAAAGGGGAACGTGATGACAACCTGCTTTTCATGCTTTTCTGAAGTCGTGAGTGTCGCAGCAGCTGCACTGAGAACAAATAAGGCAGGCAGCTGAGTGAGGTGCCAGTGTAAGGCTTAGGAGGCAGACGTAGAGAGTGGGGGAGGGAGTAGGGGAGAAAGAGGATGAGAGAGTAAGAGCGAGAGGGAAAGGAAAGTGAGAGGGATTGAGTACGAGAGTGGGAGGAGACACAGGGGGACTTGGTTGCCGGCTCGAGAGCTGAGAGCACTCCTTCACAGTAACTCCTTTCAGAAAGGTCTGCTTCATTTAGTGCCAATCAGGCAGCGATGGGCCGTCCTTGGAACCAAGTATCCAGAGGGGGGTCAAACTCCCCTACCTACCCCTGCTCCCAACACCCAGCGGCTATTGCTCAGCAGCGACATCCAGGGAGCGATGGTGTGTGATCTCAGACTTTTGTATCTTTTTCCCGACGGAAGAAGGTGGAAGAGAGAATGTCCGAGGTGCGTGGGATCTTTAATGATGCTGGCTGCTTTGCCGAGGCAGCGGGAAGTGTAGACAGAGTCAATGGATGGGAGGCTGGTTTGCGTGATGGATTGGGCTACGTTCACGACCCTTTGTAGTCTCTTGCGGTCTTGGGCAGAGCAGGAGCCATACCAAGCTGTGATACAACCAGAAAGAATGCTTTCTATGGTGCATCTGTAAAAGTTGGTGAGAGTCGTAGCTGACATGCCAAATTTTCTTCGCCTCCTGAGAAAGGAGAAGTTTAGGAAACTCGGTCAGCATGGATGAGTTGGGCCGAAGGGCCTTTTTGGTGCTGTGTATCTCTATGAATACACCACACTGGGCAGGGCTCAGAGTCCCACGCCAACATCAGAAGTCAGGACACCAGGATCCTAGTCATCTTCCCCACTACAGGGAGAACGTGCAGACTCCGCACAAACAGTGACCCGAGGCCGGAATCGAACCCGCGTCCCTGGCGCTGTGAGGCAGCAGCGCTAACCGCTGTGCCGCCGTGCCACCCATCAGCACAGATAGTGACCTCCAGCCTCTAGCGCAACAGAAAGAGGAAGAAAGAAATTTGTTAAATTTGCTGCAATCGCCCAAGGGAATGACTCAGCGAATTTAATTAGCGCCTCACACACTTCTTCCTTGATGGCCAGAAGTATAGGAACATCAAGCCTTATCTAATTGTGGAATCATTACACAGATGAACACTCTGCAATTACTCCAATGTTTAATGGACAAGTATGGGTAATTTAAACCATGATGTGGTTAAGACACTCGCTCAAGTTTCAGCTGTGATTACTAAACCACACAGATGGGGAATGCAATCTAGATTAATGGGGCCTTCTCCTTAGAAACCTCTTTTTGCAATCTGCCTCCAGCTCTCCCCGCACCCACTATTTACACAACATGCATGGTGGCACAGTGGTTAGCACTGCTGCCTCACAGCGCCAGGGACCCGGGTTCCATTCCCGGCTTGGGTGACTGTGCGAAGTATGTACGTTCTCCCCATGTCTGCGTGGGTTTCCTCCGGGTGCTCCGGTTTCCTCCCACAGTCCAAAAGACGTGCTGGTTAAGTGGATTGGACATGCTAAATTCTCCCTCAGTGTACCCGAACAGGCACCGGAGTATGGCAATTGGGGGATTTTCACAGTAACTTCATTGCAGTGTTAATGTAAGCCTACTTGTGACACTAAGAAATAAACTAAGCTAATAGGAAGGGCAGAGATATGGGATTAGTGAATAGTCGAGTGGCTTCCCCTTGTGCTGTTGGTGACTATTGAGCTGTAACACAGTGGGCGGAATTTTACAATTTTTCCCGAACAGGCGTCGGAGTGGGGCGATTGGGGGATTTTCACAGAAACTTCATTGTAGTGTTAATGTAAGCTGACTTGTGACACTAATAAAGAAACTAATACTAAACTAAACTTGGAGTGGCACAGTGGTTAGCACTGCTACCTCACAGCGCCAGGGACCTGGGTTCGATTCCCGGCTTGGGTCATTGTCTGTGTGGAGTCTGCACATTCTCCTCGTGTCTGCGTGGGCTTCCACTGGATGCTCCGGTTTCCTCCCACAGTCCAAAGATGTGCGGATTAGATGGATTGGCCACGCTAAATTGCCCCTTAGTGTCAGGGGGACTAGCAGGGTAAAAACATGGAGTTATGGGGATAGGGGCTGGGTGGGATTGTGGTCGGTGCAGACTCGATGGGCCGAATGGCCTCCTTCTGCACTGTAGGGATTCTATGAAAATAAGGCAGACTTGTTGTGGGAGACGCCAAGCGACCAGCCAGCCCGATCCACAACCTGAAAAAGCGGAAGCTTGCTGGTGCTGAGGGCATGTTGGGACATGCATTCATCCCCCTTGGCGACACAGTTGCTGGGAAACGTGCTTAAACTAACAAAGTCAGATGCCTGGACGTAGCCCAGATTTGCTGAGAGGAAAGTTGGAAACGAGGCAATGGTACATCCGGATGCTTTGTGATTTGTACACAGCCAGGCAGTCCAGAGTGTCCAGGCATGAACACAACCCTCTCACAGAGACGCTGGGGTGCATCGGAAATCAGGAACGCAGGAGGTCGTAACAGCTTGCCAAAGAAACTCCCGCCTGGGTGCAATCTCTTTAAGAAGTCTCACAACACCAGGTTAAAGTCCAACAGGTTTCCTTGGTAGCAAAAGCCACACAAGCTTTCGGAACAGGCTGTCCCTTCATCAGGTGGGTGGGAGTTCTGATCACTGTTGGAGAACAGAGACCACTCCATCCGACGAAGGAGCAGCACGCTCCAAAAGCTTATGGTATTTGCTACCAAATAAACCTGTTGGACTTTAACCTGGTGTTGTGAGACTTCTTACTGTGCTTACCCCAGTCCAACGCCGGCATCTCCACATCAGTTCTGATCACAAACAGGGCACAAAGACACAAACTCAATTCACATGAATAATGATTGGAATGCGAGTCTTCACAGCTAATCAAGTCTTAATGGTACAGACAATGTGAGTGGAAGGAGCATTAAGCACAGGTTAAAGAGATGTGTATTGTCTCCAGACAGGACAGCTAGTGAGATTTTGCACATCCAGGCAAGTTGTGGGGGTTACAAATAGTGTGACATGAACCCAAGATCCCGGTTGAGGCCATCCTCATGTGTGCGGAACCTGGCTATCAGTCTGCTCAGCGACTCTGCGTTGTCGTGTGTCGTGAAGGCCGCCTTGGAGAATGCTTACCCAGAGGTCAGAGGCTGAATGCCCGTGACCGCTGAAGTGCTCCCCAACAGGAAGAGAACAGTCTTGCCTGGTGATTGTCGAGCGGTGTTCATTCATCCGTTGTCGCAGCGTCTGCATGGTCTCCCCAATGTACCATGCCTCGGAACATCCTTTCCTGCAGCGTAACAGGTAGACAACGTTGGCCGAGTTGCAAGAGTATGTACCGTGTACCTGGTGGATGGTGTTCTCACGTGAGATGATGGTATCCGTGTCGATGATTCGGCACGTCTTGCAGAGGTTGCTGTGGCAGGGTTGTGTGGTGCCGTGGTCATTGTTTTCCTGAAGGCTGGGTAGTTTGCTGTGGACAATGGTCTGTTTGAGGTTGTGCGGTTGTTTGAAGGCAAGAAGTGGGCGTGTGGGGATGGCCTCGGCAAGATGTTTGTCTTCATCAATGACATGTTGAAGGCTCCGGAGGAGATGCCGTAGCTTCTCCGCTCCGGGGAAGTACTGGACGATGAAGGGTACTCTGTCCACCGTGTCCCGTGTTTGTCTTCTGAGGAGGTCGGTGCGGTTTTTCGCTGTGGCACGTCGGAACTGTCGATCGATGAGTCGAGCGCCATATCCTGTTCTTATGAGGGCATCTTTCAGCGTCTGGAGGTGTCTGTTGCGATCCTCCTCATCCGAGCAGATCTTGTGTGTACGGAGGGCTTGTCCGTAGGGGATGGCTTCTTTTACGTGTTTAGGATGGAAGCTGGAGAAGTGGAGCATCGTGAGGTTATCCGTGGGCTTGCGGTACAGTGAGGTGCTGAGGTGACCGTCCTTAATGGAGATGCGTGTGTCCAAGAATGCAACCGATTGACAAAGGGTCGTGAACGTAGCCCAGTCCAACACTTAAACCAGCCTCCCACCCATTGACTTTGCCTACACTTCCCGCTGCCTCGGAAAAGCAGCCAGCATAATTAAGGACCCCACGCACCCCGGACATTCTCTCTTCCACCTTCTTCTGTCGGGAAAAAGATGCAAAAGTCTGAGGTCACGTACCGACCGACTTAAGAACAGCTTCTTCCCTGCTGCTGTCAGACTTTTGAATGGACCTATTAAGTTGATCTTTCCCTACACCCTAGCTATGACTGTAACACTACATTCTGCACTCACTCCTTTCCTTCTCTATGAACAGTATGCTTTGTCTGTATAGCGCGCAAGAAACAATACTTTTCACTGTATACTAATACATGTGACAATAATAAATCAAATCAAATTAATCTCCAATCCTGGCCTCTTGAACACCCTTGATTTCAATCACTGCAGGATTGGTGGCTGGGTCTCCGGTTGCCAATCTATTTGGCAAATCAAATAAATTAAATCAAATAAACTGAGGGACAAAGTAAAAGGGGCAGCCCCTTAAAAGAGGGGGACCATCTGAAACAAGAAAATAAAGTGTAACGGAAACTTAAAACATCAAACCCAAATGTGATTAAGGAGGTCAATAATACACCCCAGCCCCTGCGGGGCCCAATGGGCATGGCAGGCCTCAATGGCGCCCATAGACTCTGCATGCTCCCTCTCTAGGGACACCCGGCTGTGAATGAAGCCGCGGTAGAGAGGCAGTCAGAGTTGCCCGCTGCCTAGAACTGTTTCTGGCAAGCTTGGCCCAGCAGCAGGTTCACGAGGATGCCCTCCTCCTTCCCTACCTCCCTCCGCACCGGGTGCCCGTAGATCAGGAGCGTGGGACTGACGTGCAAACAAAACATCAATAAAAGGTTTGTCAGATAAGGGTTTTTGGTTGCCACGGTCCCCCAGTTAAACTTTGGAATTTCCTCCCTAAACCTCCCCACCTCTCTGTTATTCTCCCTTTAAGACACACCTTCAAACCAACCTCACTGACCAAGCATCTCCTTACATTGACTTGGTGTCAGATTTCACTTGATGCTCCTTGGCATGTTTTGTTATGCCACGACGAAGGTGCATTGGAAACACAAGTTGTTGCTTCGACCAAGCTCCAGTCCAGACATCCATCCCATAAAACCGTCGGCATTGACAGCCAGTGGCTGCCAACAGTAATCGGTTAGTGAGTGACATGCACGATGCAGTTATTGCTAGCTTGAAACAATTTGAAGTTGGCACAATGGGACATCCTGTGTACAGGAGCAGAGTGCGTGGCTCATAACACCAAGTGTACCAATCATACTGTCAACACTTACTCCATTATTCCAATGACTTGTTTGCGAGGGATATTTTTAGTCTGCAGCAACAACCATCAATGGATTCTCTCAATTGTTTTTTAAAAGAGCACTTAGCGCTCGAATGATCTCTTGTCATTTGGGTAACTCAAACACAGCTCGCTAATTCAATCATGCTTCAAATAAACATTAATCTCGTTTCTCAGCTGAGCACCAGGTTATTGACAACGCTCCTCCTCACCTGATCGATGACTGGGATTTTTTTGTCATTCACTCGTGGGACATGGGTGTCAATGGCCAGCATTTATTGCCCATCCCTAGTTGCCCTTGAGAAGGTGGTGGTGAGCTGCCTTCTTGAATCGCTGCAGTCCATGTGCTGTGGGTTGACCCACAATGCCGTTAGGGAGGGAATTCCAGGATTTTGACTCAGCGACTGCGAAGGAACAGCGATATATTTCCAAGTCAGGATGGTGAGTGGCTTGGAGGGGAACTTGCAGGTGGTGGTGTTCCCATGTATCTGCTGCCCTTGTCCTTCTAGGTGGAAGTGGTCGTGGGTTTGGAAGGTGCTGCCTAAGGATCTTTGGTGAATTGCTGCAGTGCATCTTGTAGATAGTACACACTGCTGCCACTGAGCATCGGTGGTGGAGGGAGTGGATGTTGGTAGATGTGATCCCAATCAAGCGGGGCTGCTTTGTCCTGGATGGTGTCAAGCTTCTTGAGTGTTGTTGGAGCTGCACCCATCCAGGCAAGTGGGGAGTATTCCATCACACTCCTGACTTGTGCCTTGTAGATGGTGGACAGGCTTTGGGGAGTCAGGAGGTGAGTTACTCAGCACAGGACTCCTAGCCTCTGACCTGCTCTTGTAGCCACTGTGTTTATGTGGTGAGTCCAGTTGAGTTTCTGGTCAGTGGTAACCCCAAGGGAAGTGCATGTTAACACCTCAAAGGTGACCAACTTCTCCCACCATACATCCCACTTCTTGCCAGAGTGGACAACCTCGTATTTTCCTGCATTGTACTCCACCAGACAAATTCCTGCCCACTCACCTTTTTATTATTCTTTCATAGGATGTGGGCATCACTGGCCAGGCCCCCAGCATTCATTACCCACCTCTTATTGACCTTGAGAAGGTGGTGGTGAGCTGCCTTCTTGAACCGCTGTCGTCCCCGAGGTGTGGATACACCCACAGTGCCGTTAGGGAGGGAGTTTCAGGATTTTGACCCAGCGACAGTGAAGGAACGACGATATATTTCCAAGTCAGGATGGTGAGTGGCTTGGAGGGGAACCTCCAGGTGGTGGTGTCCCAGATACCTGCTGCCTTCATCCCACTGGGTGGTAGAGATGTGGTCAAAGGAGCCTTGGTGTGTTTCTGCAGTGCATCTTGTTGATGGTACCGAATGCTGTCACTTTTAGTTGGTGGAGGGAGTGGATGTGGTGCCAATCAAGCGGGCTTCTTTGTCCTGGATAGTGTTGAGCTTCTTGAGTGTTGTTGGAATTACACCCATCCAGGCAAGTGGGGAGTATTCCATCACACTCCTGACTTGTGCCTTGTAGATGGTGGACAGGCTTTGGGGAGTCAGGAGGTGAGTTACTCAGCACAGGACTCCTAGCCTTTGACTTGCTCTGGTATCCACAGTATTTATATGGCTGGGCCCAGTTCAGTTTCTGGTCAATGGTAATCCCCAGGATGTTGATAGTGGGAGATTCAGTGATGGAAATGCCATTGAATGCCCTTAGATCCTTTCTGCTTGGAGATGGTCATTGCCTGGCACTAGTGTGGTGTGAATGGTACTTGCCACTTGTCAGCCCAAGCCTGGATATTGTCCAGATCTTGTTGCATTTGAACATGGACTGCTTCAGTGTCTGAGGAGTCGCGAATGGTGCTGAACATTGTGCAATCATCGGCGAACATCCCCGCCTCTGACCTTATGATGGAAGGAAGGTCATTGATGAAGCAGCTGAAGATGGTTGGGCCGAGGATATTACACTGAGGGACTCCTGCAGAGATGTCCTGGGACGGAGATGATCAATTTCCAACAACCACAACCATCCTCCTTTGTGCCAGGCATGACTCTAAGCAGCGGAGAGACTCCAGCTTTGCTGCCTTGATGTTAAGGGCAGTCACTCTCACCTCATATCATTTGTCCATGTTCAGACCAAGATGGCAATTAAGTCAGGAGGTGAGTGACCTTGGTAGCACCCAAACTGAGGGCACTTCTACCTCTCTTTGTATCATCGGCAATTTTGGCCACAATACAGTTAGTCCCTTCATCCAAGTCATTAATATATATAAATTGTAAATAGTTGAGGCCCAAGCACTGATCCCTTTAGCAGTTCACTCAGTACAGTTTGCCCACCAATGCCTCTACTTTCTCAGAAGACTAGGGAAATTTGGCATGTCCCGTACGACTCTCACCAACTTTTACAGATGCACCATAGAAAGCATTCTTTCTGGTTGTATCACAGCTTGGTATGGCTCCTGCTCTGCCCAAGAACGCAAGAAACTACAAAGGGTCATGAATGTAGCCCAATCCATCACGCAAACCAGCCTCCCATCCATTGACTCTGTCTACACTTCCCGCTGCCTCGGAAAAGCAGCCAGCATAATAAAGGACCCCACGCACCCCAGACATTCTCTCTTTTACCTTCTTCTGCTGGGAAAAAGATACTAAAGTCTGAGGTCACGTACCAACTGTCTCAAGAACAGCTTCTTCCCTGCTGCTGTCAGACTTTTGAATGGACCTACCTCGCACTAAGTTGATATTTCTCTACACCTTAGCTATGGCTGTAACACTACATTCTGCACTCTCCCCTTTCCTTTTCCCTTACGTACGATATGCTTTGTCCGTACAGCGTGCAAGAAACAATACCTTTCCCTGTATACTAATACATGTGACAATAATTAATCAAATCAAATCAAATTTCTTGTGGAACTTGAACACGGAGAACATGCTGAATGTGCTGGAGTTTGATGCTCAAGTTTATCATATTCTGACATCTTTAACAATGAGCTATTACTTTGATTTAGTAAGAAAACATGCAGACCTCCCAGTGTGCCTCAATGAGTGAAGATAGAGCTTGATGTGGC
Source organism: Mustelus asterias (assembly GCF_964213995.1). NCBI lineage: Eukaryota > Metazoa > Chordata > Chondrichthyes > Carcharhiniformes > Triakidae > Mustelus > Mustelus asterias. Next base: position 88,538,021 of record NC_135815.1, on the reverse strand, counting down.
CTAAACTATATGGACTGGAGAGGTCCCGGCCTAAACTATATGGGCTGGTGAATTCCCGGATCAGTTAGCCAATCCTCTATCCATGCTGTGACGTCACTCCACCCCCAACACCACCAGCTCTTACCTTGTGCAGTTAGCTTTTATGCGGAATGCTATTTGGTGAGTCACATACATTGCATCCACTGGCATCTTTTGCTACTATCAGCTGCATTATTGCCCTGTTAACAGTGGGTGGCTCGCCGTGAGAATGGTCTCTATGGCAACACGACAAAGAGCAATCAAACGCTGATTGTTATAATTCAAAGCCCAGGAAGATTAACTTGTCCAGTCCTGGCGTGTGTAGGCTAGACGTGAGTGTATAGCCCTGTGATCTCGCTCTTATAAGTGGCCTGACCAGAACTCCTCAGGGTAGAGGCTGTACTCTTAACAAACTGCGGGCAGCAGAATGTATAGCTAACGTCATTCCACTGCGGAATCGTTCTACAGGTTAAAAGGCTCCTCACAAAAAATGCGTCAACCTTTCTTTTAAACAAGGGCTTGGCAAATTTTAAGTACCCAGCGGATCTTTTATAAAGCAGAATTCACCATCACCGTGCACCTACTTTGGTTTATGCATTTTTCCATGAATAATCCATTCCGAATTGGGTCGACTGATCAGCAAACCCCAGTAGACAAAATGTTCTCACGTCACTTCTCCAGATCCAAGTGAGATGCGGTTAAAGTGCCTTAGTTTACGAGGTGCCTAGGATCTGTCTCGGTTCGAGAGCGGTTATCAAGTTTATTTATTAGTGTCACAAGTCAGCTTACATTAACACTGCAATGAAGTTACTGTGAAAATCCCCTAGGCGCCACACTCCGGCGCCTGTTCGGGTACACCGAGGGAGAATTTACATTGGCCAACAGACGTCTTTCGGGCCGTGGGAGGAAACCACAGCACCCGGAGGAAACCCACGCTGATAAGGGGAGAACGTGCAAACTCCACACAGACAGTGATCCGAGGCCGGAATCGAACCCGGGTCCCTGGCGCTGTGAGGCAGCAGTGCTAACCACTGTGCCACCATGCCGCTGTATATTGGTTATATAGATCGAGGGATACACCTCACATCAAGGCAAAGAGGGTGGCCTCTATAAACTACTGCACTTGACACATGGGTTGAACCCCTGCCATTGGCATCATTGTGCGCCACACTCTAACCAACTGGAGAACCCATAATCTGCTCCCCATCCAAACCCCTGCCAGTTTTAGCCTGATACGTATCATACTTCGACCACAGTGGGCAAATATTTCATAGTGTCATAGAATCCTACAGTGCAGAAGGAGGCCATTCGGCCCCACAACCCCATGTATTTACCCTAACTAGTCCCCCTGACACTAAGGGGCAATTTATCATGGCCAATTCATCTAACCCGCACACCTTTGGACTGTGGGAGGAAACCGGAGCACCCGGAGGAAACCCATGCAGACACGGGGAGAATGTGCAAACTCCACACAGACAGTGACCCAAGCTGGGAATCGAGCCTGAGTCCCTGGTGCCGTGAGGCAGCAGGCATATTTACCCAAATAAGTTTGGGAATAACTTCAGAGACTGGTATAAGAACAAGTTGATACATTGAAATGTTGCATCAGAGACTCTCAGATGGCGGGGTTAACTAAGAAGTAAAGACTGGAGTTTCATCAGCTCTTGAGGGGCAGGCTGGGTGGCTGGGAAAGCTGGTGAAATGATGCTGGAGGACACCATGGAAACGTGTTTGAGGTCTTCCTGCTGCCACACCATTTTGTTATAGTTCACAGTATAGAATCCCTACAGTATAGAAGGAAGCCATTCGGCCCATCAAGTCTGTACCGACCACAATCCCACCCAGATCCTATTCCTGTAACCCCACGTATTTACCCTGCTAATCCCCCTGACACTAGGGTCAATTTAACATGGCCAATCAACCTAACCCGCACATCTTTGGAGTGTGGGAGCACCTGGAGGAAATCCACGCAGATACGAGGAGAACTTGCAAATTTCACACAGACTGTGACCCGAGGCCGGAATTGAGGTGGGAAAGATAGGAGTCACCTGCCCAGAGTCCATTTGGGACACTTAACCATGGCACAGTGGTTAGCACTGCTGCCTCACAGCGCCAGGGACCTGGGTTCAATTCCAGCCTGAGGTGACTGTCTGTGTGGATTCTGCACGTTCTCCCCGTGTCTGCGTGGGTTTCCTCCGGGTGCTTCGGTTTCCTCCCACAGTCCAAAGATGTGCGGGTTAGGTTGATTGGCCGTGCTAAATTGCCCCTTAGTGTCAGGGGGATTAGCAGGGTAAATATGTGGGGTTATGAGGATAGGGGCTGGGTGGGATTGTTGTCGGTGCAGGCTCGATGGGCCGAATAGCCTTCTTATGCATTGTGGGGATTCTATGATTCTATGATAAGGGTTGTCTCTGCCAATCACAAGGTCCCACAAACAGCAATGAGATAAATGACTATATAATCTGTGGGTGATTACAACTCATGACATACTGTGGCTGCCAAAAGCTGCGTGAACAACATATCACAAACATGATTTGATGAAACAAGAATAGAAATGAATTAATAACGCCAACTCACTTCACACTCGAGTGAAATCTGCCTCACCTCTGTGTCATATTTACTCTCAGCGTTTACCCTGTACTCGTGTTAAATAACAAACCATCCTCTCTCCCTACATTTTTAAAATCAGATTACTTCTTTATCTGTCGCTCTCCCAAAATAAAATGAGTAATTTGAGTTTTGATTTGTTTTGTTATTGTCATAGAATCATAGAAACTCTACAGCGCAGAAAGAAGCCATTCGGCCCATTGAGTCTGCACCGACCACAATCCCATCCTGGCCCTATCCCCATATCCCGACATATTTACCCACTAATCCCTCTAACCTACGCATCTCAGGACTCTAAGGGGCAATTTTTAGCATGGCCAATCAACCTAACCCACACATCTTTGGACTGTGGGAAGAAACCGGAGTGACCGAAGGAAACCCACGCAGACACGAGGAGAATGTGCAAACTCCACACAGACAGTGACCCAAGCCAGGAATCGGACCCAGGTCCCTGGAGCTGTGAAGCAGCAGTGCTAACCACTATGCTACCGTGCCGTGTCACATGTATTAGCATACAGTGAAAAGCATTGTTTCTTGTGCGCTGTACAGACAAAGCATACCATTCATAGAGAAGGATAGATGTCCAAAGTCCAAAGATGTGCAGGTAAGGTGGATTGGCCATGCTAAATTGCCCCGTTGTGTCAGGGGGACTAGCTAGGGTAAACGCATGGGGATATGGGGAGAGGGCCAGGGTGGGATTGTGGTTGGTGCAGACTCGATGGGCCAAATGGCCTCCTTCTGCACTGTAGGATTCTATGGATTCTATGAAAGGACAGGGTGCAGAATGTAGTGTTACAGTCATAGCTAGGGTGCAGAGAAAGATCAAGTTAATGCGCGATGGGTCCATTCAAAAGTCTGACAGCAGCAGGGAAGAAGCTGCTCTTGAGTCGGTTGGTACATGACCTCAGACTTTTGTATCTTTTTCCCGAGGGAAGAAGGTGGAAGAGAGAATGTCCGGGGTGCGTGGGGTCCTTAATTATGCTGGCTGCTTTTCCCGAGGCAGCGGGAAGTGTAGACTGAGTCAATGGACAGTAACAACTTCATGGGACAATTATATTTTGGTGGTGTCAGTGCAAGGGCTATTCCTGTGCCAAGTATCTCAACAGTTGTGTCATCCCCTCATGGCTTTGCACCTCCTTCTCTCCCTCCCTCTATGCCTCCTCCAGCCTTGCACCTCTCCCAGTGCTTAGCATGAATTTCCTTTTCCTGTGCTTTCTCCCACATCTCCGCCTGGATTTCATCCCAACATGGGTGACGGGGCCTAGGCCCGAATCTCTGGAATTCCCTCCTTGAACCTCAGTTCCAGTCCACCTCCTAATCTCCATTACCAGCCTGCTGTAAGTGCTGAAGGTCCATCCATTGCTTATCTGATCGAGGTACGTAAAATTTTAAAAAGAGATTGATGAAGTAAATGTAGATCAAATGTTTCCTCTTGTGGGGAAATCTAGGACAAGAGGTCACAGGTATAGGCTGAGAGGCGGTAGATTTAAAACTGAGATGAGGAGGAACTACTTCTCGCAGAGGGTGGTGAATTTGTGGAACTCGCTGCCCCATAGCGCGGTGGGGTCTGAAACGTTGAATGGTTTCAAGAAGGAGATAGATATATTTCTAATAAAAAACAGGTTAAAGGCGATATGGGGAGAGGTGGATTTGAGACCAGAGAGAGATCAGCCATGATCTGATTGAATGGCGGAGCAGGCTCGAGGGGCTGAATTTGCCTACTCCTGCTCCTAATTCCTATTTTCCTGTCATTACCCCTTCCCCGCCCCCCGGGGAGCAGCTCGGGCTGATTCTTTATCATAGAATAGAATCATAGAATCCCTACAGTGCAGAAGGAGGCCATTCGGCTCATTGAGTCTGCACCGACCACAATCCCATCCAGGCCCTTTCCCCGTAACCCCACATATTTACCCTGCTAATCCCCCTGACACTAAGGGGCAATTTATCATGGCCAATCAACCTAACCCGCACATCTTTGGAGTGTGGGAGGAAACTGGAGCACCCGGAGGAAACCCACGCAGACACGAGGGGAGAACGTGCAAACTCCACACAGACAGTGACCCCAGGCCAGAATCGGACCCCGGTCCCCGACGCTGTGAGGCAGCAGTGCTAACCACCGTGCCACCAGGTGATTTTCACAGTAACTTCATTGCGGTGTTAATGTAAACCTACTTGCGACGAATAAATAAAATAATAAACTGCGCCGCCCCCATTATAGGTGACATTTTAATCGAATCGAAAAATAAAATCCAGTTCACTGACTCATCGGGTTCGTGGCTACGTTCCCCCTCGCTGAGTTAAAATGGGGCACATCCCTGCTCTGAGGGGGGAGAGGGGTGGGGAGGGAGGGAGGGTGCGTGAAAGACACGGTTCCTGTATCCCTGTTGAATAGGAAGCAAGCAGCCTCGCAAATACCACAGGAACGAAAGGGTCGGTGCTCCCATTCTGTGTAGCTGTAATGAAAGGTAATTTGTCAAAGTGTTCTGCTCCCTCTGTACCACCAGAGGTTGTACATCTGATCTGAAGGGGGTTGGGGGAGGGGAGAGGGGGGGTTGGTAGTGGGGAAGGGAAGCCATTTTCCCCCCCCAATCTGCTGTATGTTTCCCTTCAATATGCCGCCTGTCAGGCACTCTGAGAGGAAGCTGACTCTCACAGTAAATCCCTGACAGCTAAATCCTGTGCTTTGAAGGGAAGGAAGGAAGGGCTTAAAGTGACAGGCCATCATTCCGGTGACAACCCCGCTCCATCCCAATTATTTCAGCTCCCCTGTCGAGAGCGCCACAAAGGATGGCGCGCTGCCAGTGACCCTGTGACCCCTGAGCTGTCTCAGGCTTTGGCCCAGGAAGCCCAGTGAATCGCCAGGCCTGAACTCCTGCTATTTTTTATTCATTCCCTGGGTGTGGGAGCTATTTGGTAAGGCTGGCATCTACTGCCAATGCCCAGATGGCCTTGGGAAGATGGCGGGCCACTTTCAACATATATCTAACCCGCTCACTTAAAAGAAAATATTATTTTGATTTGATTTGATTTATTATTGTCACATGTATTAGTATACAGTGAAAAGTATTGTTTCTTGCGCGCTATACAGACAAAGTATACTGTTCATAGAGAAGGAAAGGAGAGAGTGCAGAAAGTAGTGTTAGAGTCATAGCTAGGGTGTAGAGAAAGGTCAACTTAATGCAAGGTAGGTCCATTCAAAAGTCTGACAGCAGCAGGGAAGAAGCTGTTCTTGAGTCGGTTGGTATTGTCCTCAGAGTTTTGTATCTTTTTCCCGCGGAAGAGAGAATGTCCGGGGTGCGTGGGGTCCTTAATTATACTGGCTGCTTTTCCGAGGCAGCGGGAAGTGTAGACAGAGTCAATGGATGAGAGGCTCGTTTGCGTGATGGATTGGGCTACATTCACAACCCTTTTAGTTTCTTGTGGTCTTGGGCAGAGCAGGAGCCATACCAAGCCGTGATGCAACCATAAAGAATGCTTTCTATGGTGCATCTGTAAAAGCTGGTGAGAGTCGTATCTGACATGCCAAATTTCCTTTGTCTTCTGAGAAAGTAGAGGCGTTGGTGGGCTTTCTTAACTACAGTATTGGCATGGGGGGACCAGGACAAGTTGTTGGTGATCTGGACACGTAGAACCTTGAAGCTCTCGACCATTTCTACTTTGTCCCCGTATTTGGAAAACATGGGAGGTTTGTTAGTTATTGCAGGAATAAATTGGGTGGATAGCCATAAATGAAGTCAGCAAGTGTATTGGCGCCAACCTTTTACTTGGCGGAGAGTTTGGACTGAAGGATTCCTTTCCCTTTTTGGTTAAGAATCCAATCGGGATCTGATGCTGAGGTAGATGGACACAGACTACCCTGGGGGAAGGGAGGGTGGGCAATTTCCAAAAGCTGTACCTCTGCCTGAGAGGGTAAAAGCTAATTCCTCTGGTGAGTGGGGCATTGATTTAAAAATATTGGCAAAAGATCAAGGGCAGAAATGGAAAAAATTGTTATCGAGATCTGGAACATTCTCCCGGAAAAGATGGCAGATGCCGATCCCAATAAACAATGATAACAAGGTGACGGATAGGTTTTCGAGAATGAGGAACCTATGCAGAGGTATGGGCAAACAGGGGGTATCATAGAATCCCTACAGTACAGAAGGAGGCGATTTGGCCCATCGAGTCTGCACCAACCACAATCCCACCCAGGCCCTATCCCCATAACCCCATGCATTTACCCAGTTAACACCCTGACACTAGGGATCAATTTAGACTGGCCAACCAACCTAACCTGCACATCTTTGGACTGTGGGAGGAAACCAGAGCACCCGGAGGAAACCCACGCAGACACGGGGAGAACGTGCAAACTCCACACAGACAGTGACCCGAGGCTGGAATTGAACCCACGTCTCTGGCGCTGTGAGGCAGCAGTGCTAGCCACTGTGCCACCATGCTGCCCTTCGGTATGCAGGACTATGAACCACCATTCTTTCTAACCGCCCTCCCAGGCACAATGGGCCGAATGGCCTCTTTCTGCACTGTCGACTTTTATGATGATCCGACCACAAGTGAATATTTGTCCTCGAGACTTGCAAACGCACACAAGCCTAATGAGACTGCCAGTGTGTTTGTCCAACCACATTCCTGATAGATTTAACAAAAATAAATTGCCGATTCTCTTTAAGATGTGAGTTCGTCACCAAAACATTTCCTTTGGTCCCCATAGGCGCCAAGGAAAGATTATTCTCTCCATTAACCTGTCCCAAAACATACAACCTTTCAATCATTCCTTCCCTTCACTCGTCTCTTTTTTTTAAACTCTTTGCATTTGTTCACCTCTTTCCTAAAGGAACTCACAATCTGTAAAGTCACCACAGTCCCAGATGACCACAGGCTACTCTCCTCTTTACATAGAAGCAAAGGAGATAGGAGCAGGAGGAGGCCATTTAGCCCTTCGAGCCTGCTCTGCCATTCATCACGATCATGGCTGATCGTCCAACTCAGTAGCCTAATCCTGCTTTCTCCCAATAACCTTTGACCCCGTTCGCCCCAAGTGCAATATCCAGCCGCCTCTTGAATACCTGCAATGTTTTGGCATCAACTACTTCCTGTGGTAATGAATTCCACAGGCTCACCGCTCTTTGGTGAAGAAATGTCATAGATCATACAATCATACAGTGCAAAAGGAGGTCATTCGGCCCATCGAGTCTGCACCGACCACAATCCCACCCAGGCCCTATCCCCGTAACCCCATGCATTTACCCTAGCTAGTCCCCCTGACACTAGGGTCAATTTATCATGGTCAATCAGCCTACCCCACACATCTATGGCGTGTGGGAGGAAACCGGAGCAGCCGGAGGAAACCCACACAGACACGGGGAGAATGTACAAACTCCACACACACAGTGACCCAAACCAGGAATCGAACCCAGGTCCTTAATGCTTTGAGGCAGCAGCGCTAACCATTGTGCCAACGTGCCACTCTTCGCTATGTGGGACTATGAACCACTATTCTTTCAAACAGCCCTCCCAGGCACAGTGGGCCGAATGGCCTCATTCCGTACTGTCGACTTTTATTAGGAGGCCATCCGACACTTCGGAATTTCTCCGCTATTCATCACGATCATGGCTGATCATCCAACTCAATAGCCTCATCCTGCTTTCTCCCCATAACCTTTGACCCCATTCACCCCAAGTGCTATATCCAGCCGCCTCTTGAATATATTCAATGTTTTGGCATCAACTACTTCCTGTGGTAATTAATTCCACAGGCTCACCACTCTCTGGGTGAAGAAATGTCTCCTCATCTCCATCCTAAATGCCCCGAATCCGCAGACTGTGACCCTTGGTTCTGGACACCCCCGTCATCGGGAACATGCTTCCTGCATCTGACCTGTCCATTCCTGTTAGAGTTTTATAAGTCTGTATGAGATCCCCCTCATTCGTCTGAACTGCAGCGAAGACAATTCTAACCGAGTCAATCTCTCCTCTTCCATCAGTCCCGCCATCCCCGGAATCAGCCTGGGAAAACCTTCGCCGCACTCCCTCGAGAGCAGGGAGGGGGCGAGCTGACTGGTGGTGATTTAACCTGAGGGCCACCACACTTCGGGCGAGGGGCAAGGTTGAGAAGGCGAGGCCTTTATGAATGACCTCAGCCGATACGGGAACAGAAACCCACTCTTGGCATTGCTCTGCATCACAAACCAGCAAACTGAGCTAAACCGACTCAACCTATATTTTAACTCCAGCCACCTGAACTTCAATTTAGCTTGCAATAATTCCTTATTAAAGATGAAAGAAGAATTAAATTCTTTATGAGAGGGTTGGATCTCTTGGTCCCTTGTTTATGGTCTGAGGGTTTAACTGGCTTACTTATCTCATCTTTTCGTAAACTACTGCCACTTTAAGTATCCTTGTTTAAGTTTAAAGTTTATTTATTTGTGTCACAAGTAGGCTTACATTAACACTGCAATGAAGTTACTGTAGAAAACCCCCTAGTCGCTGATGCACTATCAACACCCAGAGACGGAATCTGGAATAATAGGCTTTTATTAACTATAAAAGGGAACTAACTCTACAGTAAACTCTAACCGAGGGACCGGACCAGAATGAGGCCAAGGGGAGGAGCAGCCACCTTTATACCCCAGTGAACAGGGGAGGAGCCTCAGGCAGCACCGGTAGGGGTGTGTCCAGTCATCAGAACATAACAGTGGTTATCAGGACATAACAGTGGTTTACCACAGTCGCTACACTCCAGTGCCTGTTCGGGTGCACCAAGGGAATATTTAGCATGGCCAATGTACCGAACCAGCACGTCTTTCGGACTGTGGGAGGAAACCGGAGCACCCGGAGGAAACCCACGCAGACACAGGGAAAACGTGCAGACTCCACACCGACAGTGACCCAAGCCAGGAATCGAACACAGGTCCCCCTGTGCCGCCGGTTGTTCAGCTACACAATTCTTGTTTTCCCAGCTAATACCAGGAGAAATTATTATAATCTCCGCGGCACGGTGGCACAGTGGTTACCACTGCTGCCTCACAGCGCCAGGGACCTGGGTTCAATTCCAGCCTCTGACGACTGTCTGTGTGGAGTTTGCACGTTCTCCCCGTGTCTGCATGGGTTTCCTCCGGGTGCTCCGGTTTCCTCCCACAGTCCAAAAGTGTGCAGGTTAGGTGGATTGGCCATGCTATATTGCCCCTTAGTCTCGGGGGATTAGCTGGGTAAATGCGTGGGGTTATGGGGATGGAGCCTGGGTAGGATTGTTGTCGGTGCAAGCTTAAACTCATATAACAGAGTCATAGAATCCTCACAATGCAGAAAGAGGCCATTCAGCCCATCAAACCTGCACTGACAACAATCTCAGCCAGGCCCTATCCCAGTAACCCCACATATTTACCCCACTAATCCCGCTTAACTACGCACCTCGGGATACGAAGGGGCAATCTAACATGGCCAATGCACCTAACCCGCGCATCTTTGGACTGTGGGAGGAAGCCAGAGCACCCGGAGGAAACCCACGCAGACACGGGGAGAACGTGCAAACTCCACACAGACAGTGACCCGAGCCGGGAATCGAACCCGGGTCCCTGGCACTGTGAGGCAGCAGCGCTAACCACTGTGCCGCCCCAGAAATTTTACAGCTCCCCGTCGGGGAATTGAACCCTGGTCTCCTGCATGACAGGCGGGGAAACAATCAACTATACTAACGAGGAAGTGCCTGGTGGGCCGAATGGCCACCTTCTGCACTGTCGGGATTCTATGATTTAATAAAGGTCACCCCATTGGAATCCAGAACACGTGTTTCTCCAGGAATAACAAGGAGTTTCTGCGCAGCCAATGCAATTGCCCTCAAACTGTTAACTGCGCTGATGTACCCCAGAGTGTCTGCTCTACCACAGACTCGGAGAGCATGAACAATGGGAGCAGCAGCATCCAGTTATTTCATAGGCGACTGAGACAGCTGGATGGATCTTTAGAAACACGGATGACTGACTAAATTTCCCATGTGTCTTTAATGCCATTGCACAATGTGCACCTTTGGGAGTTACTGCTCTATCTTTTCCCGTGTCACTGATAAAGGTCTAATTTGCAGCCGATGGAACTGGTAACGGTTTCAGCTCCAGCTGGACCCACTGCGATTCTGACTGACAGTCACACCATCAGAAGAGACTTTATTCCCTCTCTCCCCATTTACCCTTGTGAAGCCGAGTTGGGAGGATGCAAGTTTGTGTTGCGGCCATGCCATAGTGATGAGGGGTAATATAGAATTCTTAGTATGAAGCCCTTCATTTTAGTTTTGCTATAATAAGTAGAATAGGTTAAGGTAATTGTAAAGTGCCTTATATATATATATATATAATATATATATTATATATCGGGCGGCACGGTAGCACAGTGGTTAGCACTGCTGCTTCACAGCTCCAGGGACCAGGGTTCGATTCCCGGCTTGGGTCTGTGTGGAGTTTGCACATTCTCCTTGTGTCTGCGTGGGTTTCCTCCGGGTGCTCCGGTTTCCTCCCACAGTCCAAAGATGTGCGGGTTAGGTTGATTGGCCATGCTAAAATTGCCCCTTAGTGTCCTGAGATGTGTAGGTTAGAGGGATTGGCGGGTAACTGCGTAGGGATATGGGAGTAGGGCCTGGGTGGGATTGTGTCAGTGCAGACTTGATGGGCCAAATGGCCTGTTTCTGCACTGTAGGGTTTCTATGATTCTATATATATATTTATCTATATATAGTGAGAATTCACAATGCGCCTGGAACAAAATATGCAAAGGTATTATAAACTGCAAAGAAATTATAAACTGTATAACGACAAATTTACCAAATTATAAGCTTAAACTGTATTTTCAATAGAAATGTATTGTGCGCCTTGTCCAACTTGCTTCCGAATGCAGCATGATGGGAAATAGTGGTAGACAGGTCAAAATGTTTTAATACAATGGAGCACAGAAAGGCAGTTTCTCTTATCTGTGTTTGGCACAGTGAGAAGTCTCACAGCACCAGGTTAAAGTCCAACAGGTTTACTTGGAATCACGAGCTTTCGGAGCGCCGCTCCTTCATCAGGTCACCTGATTTTTCACATTGCTATCTCCAAACTGGAACTCATCTGGACTGAACTCCACCCTGAAAGAAACACTCTCTGGACCTAAACCTCTCAGACTCTGGAAGCACCGTGAACCAGCGTTCATTTCTGTGGTTCTTTTACTGTTGTCCATAGTTGTAAATCTTCCGCCTCTCCATCACCCTTTACTATATATATATATATTCCCCTCGTCCGCCCCACCACCCCCTCCCCTGCCTCCAGCAGCAGCCGCTGATCTGTGCCTCAGTCACGCCTCAGAAAGTCTTAAGCACTGGACGAGTCAACTTGACATTTTTCATTGCTGCATTATCACTCTGTAATGTCAATAAAACACAAAGAGAAATCCAAAACTCCATCTATTAAAACTTGATTGTTTTTTGCCATTTTAAAAATGGGTTCACTGCCAAACCCAAAAAAAGATGGCTGCCACAAATGATATAATCACAGGATTTGTTCTAGAAGTTGCCACCAGGAGTTACGAGAACAAAACAATTCTCCTCTCAACATCGTGGAATCTTATACCCAATTGTAAGAACATTACAACTACAAAACCAAGGGGACTCAACAGATATAATCCCATGCCTACAGAGCTATTCCCACTCACCTGAAGAAGGGGCTTGGAGCTCCGAAAGCTTGTGTGGCTTTTGCTACCAAATAAACCTGTTGGACTTTAACCTGGTGTTGTTAAACTTCTTACTGTGTTTACCCCAGTCCAACGCCGGCATCTCCACATACAGAGCTATTAGCAGACATATCTCATGTTTGGGACTGTCCGGGTCGATTTCAAAGACCATTGAGGGGACAATAGATGTCATTTCCATCTTGAAAAGCTTACCCCTCTAGCGGAGTCAGAGGATCTGCCGAGATGATGGTCTCAAGACAGAGGGAACCTCAACACGGATGGTAACTTTTTCAGCCAATGGCTCAGATCCAAAACCAAAAACCAGTCCCAGACATTGGATAAACATCCCTTTTGACATTATTGTGGAGGAAGAGGTTCATGTGACTCGAGAGACCATTTTCTGATCTCTACATTCTTTTAAAAATGGGGAAATCCTCAGAGTGCTGTTTGAACACTAACTGGAAAGGGCTTCAGCAAGCGAGCAAGCTGCCAGTTACCAACCCACAACTCCTCCAAGCCCATTTGATTTCCCTGATCAATGCCTGCCAAGTGGTATGAGCACTGAAAGCCCATCTTTATCCTCTAAATTGGACCACACAAAGTGAGAGTTTGGGAAAACACGCCAGAGGGTACTTTAAAAAATAATTCAAAAACATCTCTGTTTAAGGACAGACGGTGAGAGGATTAAGATTAAATTTAAAGTTTATTTATTAGTGTAACAAGTAGGCTTACATTAACACTGCAATGAAGTCACTGTGGAAGATCCCCCAGTCGCCACACTCCGACGCCTGTTCGGGTACACTGAGGGAGAATTTAGCAGCTAACCAGCTCGTCTTTCGGACTGTGGGAGGAAACCAGGGGAAACCCACACAGACACAGGGAGAACGTGCAAACTCCACACAGACAGTGAGCTGAGCCGGGAATCGATCCCGGGTCCCTGGCGCTGTGAGGAGGCAGTGCTAACCCACTGTGCCACCGTGCCGTGCCATGTTCAGCTGCTCTCTCCTGTCGCGAACAGTTTCATCTCTATCCGAATGGGGAAGGGGACGGCTCCCAAGTTTTGTTTCGCGAAAGGAAGATGCCGATTTTCAGTGCACTCCATGACCTTGATTTACGTCAGAAGATTAAAGCTGTTATGACTGTAGATTTATTGAGTAGTAACCCACAGTTTACTACTGGGTAATAACAGTCAGTATATATTATGTGACATTAAACAGTCAGGGTAAATAATGAGTCGGTTCTTGTTTGGAGCAGAGACCCAATTAAGCAGAAAACAACATAATTTAAGCTGACAATTCTGTGTAATTCCGTGCCTCGACTTGAGTTTTCATGGCATGGTATTGAATTTCCCTGTGTTTGGAGAAGTTCAATGTAAATGCTCCAACTTAACTCCTACTGTCATGGTGCATCGTTACCATAGAAACTGAGAAAATGGAAGCAGGAGGAGGCCGTTTGGTCTGTCGAGCCTTCTCCACCATTCGTAGAATCATCGAATCCCTACAGTGCAGAAAGAGGCCATTCAGCCCATCCAGCCTACACCAGCATAGAATCATAGAATCCTACAGTGTAGAAGCAAGCCATCCGGCCCATTGAGTCTGCACCGACCACAATCCCACCCAGGCCCTATCCCCATAACCGCATGTATTTACCCTAGTTAGTCCCCCTGACACTAAGGGGCAATTTAGTGTGGCCAATCCACTGAACAACAATCCCATCCAGGCCCTATCCCCTTAACCCCACGCATTTATCTTGCTAATCCCTCCCCGACATTATGGGGCAATTTAGCATGGCCAATCCGCCTAACCTGCATATCTTTGGACTGTGGGAGGGAACCGGAGGAAACCCATGTGGACATGGGGAGAATGTGCAAACCCCTATAGACGGGAACTGAACCCGGGTCCCTGGCACTGCGAGGCAGCAATGCTAACCACTGTGCAACCACGCTGCCATTCATTATGATCACAGCTGATCACCCAACTCAATAGCCTGATCCTGCCTCCCATATCCTTTGATCCCCTTTGCCTCAAGCTATATCTAACTGCTTCTTGAAAACATGCTATTGATGCCATCCAGCAAAACGTACAAAGCATGTCAATGTCATCAACGCGTATACATGCACAGATTGGGAAGGTTTGAGCGGATCTCTCCAGAGAATACTAGATACATGTACTGACTTGTGTGGTACCTAGCAATCCGAACCACGAAGGTCCGAGCTTGTTGTCCTGAGTTGTCTGCAGGAAGGGAATGAGATTGGGGAAAGTGTCAGTGCCAGTAGTGGGATTTGTCTCTCTGAATCATAGAAGCTATGGGTTCAAGACCCACTCCAGAAAGTTAGGCATATCATTCCTAGTGCAGTACTCTGGAATTGAGTAGGTAAGGATTAACTTGCATTCATAATCATTGGATGTCTCAAAGCACTTCACAGCCAATGAAGTACCTTTAGTCGAGTAGTCACTGTTGTGCTTACAATCCCTTGTAATAAGTTATTTTTTCTTTCATAGAATCCCTACAGTGCAGAAGGAGGCCATTTGGCCCATCGAGCACCGACAACAATCCCACCAAGGTCCTATCCCTGTAACTCCACATATTTACCCTAATCCCCCTGACACGAAGGGGCAATTTACCATGGCCAATCAACCTAACCCGCACATCTTTGAGAAGTTTATTTTTCAATGCCTGCGTGTTCGTTTACACTAGGTTAAGAGGTGTGAAGTGAATTATAGTTCTTTGTCAGCGATACTGCGAATGGTTGAAAGGATAGCTTTAAGAGATGATAAAAATGGCAGTATTGTGAAGAGGAAATGTCGAATGGCCATTTTCTTTTGGTTCCCAACTCAAAACAAGAGATTTCCTCCAGAGTTCATGAATCCTCTGAGAGGTTGTGAATGACGCCTCCGAAGAGAACCGTCCTCGCTCCATTAAAACTACAGGAGGGTTTGAAATGGACCCCCCCACAACAATAGAGCTGGCAAGATTGAGAATGCTGCATGTGGACTCATTACCCACATCATTTGGGCTGGCACGGTGGCACAGTAGTTAGCACTGCTACCTCACCACGCGAGGGACCCAGGTTCGATTCCCGGCTTGGGTGACTGTCTGTGCGGAATCTGCACATTCTCCCCGTGTCTGCGTGGGTTTCCTCCGGGTGCTCCGGTTTCCTCTCACAGTCCAAAGATGTGCAGGTTAGGTGGATTAGCCATGCTAAAGTGTCCCTTAGTGTCCAAAGATGTGTAGGTTAGGTGGATTGGCCATGGTAAATTGCCCCTTAGTGTTCAAAGATGTGCAGGTTAGGTAGATTGGCCATGCTAAAGTGTCCCTTAGTGTCCAAAGATGTGTAGGTTAGGTGGATTGGCCATGCTAACTTGCCCCTTAGTATCCAAAGATGTGTAGGTTAGGTGGATTGGCCATGCTAAATTGCTCCTTAGTGTCCAAAGATGTGTAGGTTAGGTGGATTGGCCATGCTAAATTGACCCTTAGTATCCAAAGATGTGTAGGTTAAGTGGTTTGGCCATGGTAAATGAGCGGGCTTACGGGGATAGGGCAGAGGGGAGAACCTGGGTAAGACGGACTTTCAGAGAGTCAGTGCAGACTCAGTGGGCCAAAAGGCCTCTTTCTGCACTGTAGAGATTCTATGGTAAATATCCTCTGCTGGTGAAAATTGCCAGAAATGGGGAACGGGGACAGGAATGCTGGAATCGGATCCTTATCACCATCTTCAAAGGCCTCCCAACTCAGCCTGACACCTGGAAAAGCAGGGCTGAGATTCTCACACGCATAAACCATCAGCCTCCCCTTCTCTGTCCCTCAGATTCAACCCTGCCTTTCTCACACAGCAAGAATCCCCACCGCCAAGGCCAGTTGCTGGTAATTAAGTCAATTAGGGGTTCCCACACTGAAAACCTAACTGGAATTGTCCACTTCACTTGCCAAGATCCAAATTAAAATGAAGAAAATCCAGGAGGGGCTTTGATGGGTTAACGGGGGAGAGGGTAATTGCGTCTGGTCTGCACTAATTCAAAGTTCCACTCACAATTCATTTGTGAAGAAATGCTTCTTAAAGCAATGGATTCTGTTTAAAAAAAAAGTCAGGCAACTGGAATGAGAGCCGCAGGAACAGTCCCACCAGGTACTGAGTACCTGTTCCCAAGCTGCGTGTTCGATGAGAGCCACTTTGGCATCTTACACTGGATGTGGCATTAAGACCACTGACTTTCAGCGCACGGGCCTCATTTAACTAGCAGCAAAAGATCTGCCCGGCAACCAGTTTACTGCCTGTGCGTGGGGGTCAGGAATGCAGCCCGTAGAGTCTTTACGGCACAGGAGGAGGCCATTCAGACCAACAGGTGCATGATAGTTCTCTGTCGAGCAATCCAAATCAGACCCATCTCCCTGCTCTATCCCGTAGCCCTACAGGCTTATTTTGCTCCAGTACCCATCTAACTGTCTGTGCGGAGTTTGCACATTCTCCCCGTGTCTGCGTGGGTTTCCTCCGGGCGCTCCAGTTTCCTCCCACAGTCCAAAATGTGCAGGTTAGGTGGATTGGCCAAGCTAAATTGACCCTTAGTGTCAGGGGGATTAGCAGGGTAAATATGTGGGGTGACCGGGATAGGGCCTGGGTGGGATTGTTATTCGTGCAGACTCGATGGGCTGAATGGCCTCCTTCTGCACTGTAGGGATTCTATGATTCTAACTCCCTTTTACAATCATCTATCTGACTGCACGCACAGACATTTGGGAGAGGTGAGCTTCTTCTAAAGTTGATTAAAGTTTATTTATTAGTGTCACAAGTCGGCTTACATTAACACTGCAATGAAGTTACTGTGAAAACCCCTCATTGTCACACTCCGGCGCCTGTTTGGGTTACTTTGAGGGAGAATTTAGCATGGCCTATTCACCTAACCAGCACGTCTTTCGGACTGTGGGAGGAAACCGGAGCACCCGGAGGAAACCCACGCAGACACAGGGAGAACATCTTAGAATCCCTACAGCACAGAAAGAGGCCATTCGGCCCATCGAGTCTGCACCGACCACAATCCCACCCAGGCCCTATCCCCATATCCCTACATATTTACCCACTAATCCCTCTAACCTACGCATCCCAGGACCCAAAGGCAATTTTTAGCATGGCCAACCAACCTAACCCGCACATCTTTGGACTGTGGGAGGAAACTGGAGCACCCAGAGGAAACCCACGCAGACACGAGGAGAATGTGCAAACTCCACACAGACAGTGACCCAAGCCGGGAATCAAACCCAGGTCCCTGGAGCCGTGAAGCAGCAGTGCTAACCACTATGCTACCGTGCCGCCCATGCAGACTCAGCACAGACAGTGACCCAAGCCGGGAATCGAACCCGGCTCCCTGGCTCTCAGGGGGGAGTGAATCTGTGGAATTCTTTTACCACAGAGGGCTGCAGAGGCTTGGCGGGTAAGTGTGATCAAGGCCGAGATAGACAGATTTTTAATCCAAAAGAGAAAATGCTGGAAAATCTCGGCAGGTCTGACAGCATCTGGAAGGAGAGAAAAGAGCTGACGTTTCGAGTCCGGATGACCCTTTGTCAAAGAGGTTTCAGATTCCAGCATCCACAGTAATTTGCTTATATTCAGATTTTTAATCAGTGGGGGAACCAAGGATTATGGGGATAAGGCGGGAAAGTGGGAGTTGAGGATTATAATTCCATGATCCCATCGAAAGGCGGAGCAGACTCGATGGGCCGAATGGCCTACTACTGCTCCTACGCCGTATGGTCTTAAGAAGTTCAACAGGATCGTCAAGGTGTCCGTTCTGAATTTAACGGGGGAAAAGGAATGGCAGCAACAGGATGCCTGCAGGATGTTTGTCTCTGTTTAAAAAAAAAAAATCACTGTGCTGTAGCCTCCTGGAATCTTGCTTTCTAACGGATTATCGTGGTCAGTGAGAAGCCATTCAACACACATTAGGCTGGCACGGTGCAGTGGAAAATTCAGATAAAAAAAATCCTGCAAGTTGAAACACACACACAGAGAGGCCTTTGTGCCAGGGTCCCAGATCTCACAGTTGCAACCCTGCCTCAGCTGAGGCCAAGAGAAGTGGTATTATTTTGAGATGGAAAATGTTAGCAAGACAGAATTTCAGGGGAGTGATTTATTTATTTATTCCCCCCAATCCGCCCCCTCCCCACCCAACAAAGGTCCCAATTCACGCAACCCTTGCTGAATCATGAAAAAAACGTTTTTTGGCAATTGTTTGAGCGGGGGGAGGGTGGAATGAGGCCTCCTTCATCTCAGGACTGAGGCAACTGGCTGTCAACAAGTTTAAGTTGATTTATTAGTATCACAAGTAGGCTTACATTAACACTACAATGAAGTTACTGTGAAAATCCCCCTCGTCGCCGCACTCCGGCGCCTGTTCGGGTTACACTGATGGAGAATTTAGCACCTAACCAGCACACCTTTCGGACTGTGGGAAGTAACCGGATGAAACCCACGCAGACACGGGGGAGAATGTGCAGGTTCTGCACAGATCCAAGCCGGGAATCGAACCCGGGTCCCTGGTGCTGTGGGACAGCAGAGTTAAGCACTGGGCCAAGGGGGTACTCTGGGAACATCTGGACAATATCAGCAATCTGGCCACCCAGCGACAGAGAGCAAAGAGCCCCGCGTTCAAGATCAAGCGACACTCGAAGTGTTACGAGTGCTCGCAAGGGGGGAGGGGGTGCTGAAATAGAAGGAATGGAAAAGGTGAAAATAAGGAAAGAAGTTGCATTCACGTAGCGCCGTTCACTGCCTCAGGGTGTCCCAGAGCACTTTGTGACCATTTAAGCATTGTTGAAGTGTAATCACGGCTCTAATGGAGGGATACGGAACAGACATGTCCTAAAGGGGAGGTGACGGCCTAGTTGCATTATCGCTAGATTGTTAATCCAGAAACGCCGCTAATGTTCTGAGGTTCGAATCCCGCCACGGCAGATGGAATTAAGAATCTACTGATGACCATGAATCGATTGTCGGAAAAACCCGTCTGGTTCACCAATGGCCCTTCAGGGAAGGAAATCTGCTGTCCTTACCCGGTCTGGCCTACATGTGACTCCAGAGTCACAGCAATGTGGTTGACTCTCAAATTGCTTCGGGCAACTTGGGATGGGCAATAAATGCTGGCACAGCCAGCGATGCCCTTGTCCCACGAATGAATAAAAATAGACCTGTCTATCACCATTCCCCTGACCGCCACCACCCCCTTTTTCGATAGATTGCTGTCAGTATTTTCCCCATTTATTTCCTCCTATAAACAGGGCGGGACTTGCCCCCACAGGAGCGGCACTGAAAATCTAACATGCAGATTAAATTTTTCTTCAGGAACTGCAAATGAGAATGAACTTCAAATGCTGTCAGGAGCTCTGAGTTATGCCTTTCGCTATCACTTGGCGCACAGTCTAATACAAGTCAGTATCAAGGGTTTTTTGGGGGACATTTTGCACCCAGTGAATCAACACGAGATGAAAGATCACATAAGAGGCAGAATCCATAAAAACTCAAACCACACTGTAAAATGCTTCATTCATTTCCCCCCGAAAGAAAGATGAACCGCCATACATTTTACTCCCCTGCTTTTAAAAGACAGGGGACAGAATTTTCCCGTCCCACCTGCCACAGGAATCGTGTGGGCGCGACGCGGACCGTGCAAAGGTCTGTTAACCTCGGACGGGATTTTCTGGTCTTGGGGCGAACGCAGCCGGAAAGTCCCGGCCGCAGCCACAGCATTAGACACAAACAGGCCTGGCGCAGCACAGATTCAGAGTAAGGTGTGCAGGTTGGCCATGCTAAATTGTCCCTTAGTGTCCAAAGATGTGCAGGTTAGGTGGATTGGCCATGCTGAATTGCCCCTTAGTGTCCAAAGATGTGCAGATTAGGTGGATTGGCCATGCTAAATTGCCCCTTAGTGTCCAAAGATGTGCAGATTAGGTGGATTGGCCATGCTAAATTGCCCCTTAGTGTCCAAAGATGTGTAGGTTAGGTGGATTGGCCATGCTGAATTGCCCCTTAATGTCCAAAGATGTGCAGGTTAGGTGGATTGGCCATGCTAAATTGCCCCTTAGTGTCCAAAGATGTGGAGATTAGGTGGATTAGCCATGCTAAATTGCCCCTTAGTGTCCAAAGATGTGTAGGTTAGGTGGATTGGCCATGCTGAATTGCCCCTTAATGTCCAAAGATGTGCAGGTTAGATGGATTAGCCATGGTAAATTGCCCCTTGGTGTCCAAAGATGTGCAGGTTGAGTGGATTGGCCATGGTAAATTGCCCCTTAGTGTCCAATGATGTGCAGGTTAGGTGGATTGTCCATGCTAACTTGCCCCTTTATGTCCAAAGATGTGCAGGTTAGGTGGTTTGTCCATGTTAAATTGTCCCTTAGTGTCCAGAGATGTGCAGGTTAGGAGGATTGGCCATGGTAATTGCACAGGGTCATGGGGATAGGGCGGAGGGAAGGGGGCTGGCGCTGAGTGGCATGCTCTTTTTGAGAGTGTGTGCAGATTCGATGGGCCAAATGGCCTCCTTCGGCACGAGGGATTCTATTGTTCTACCCTTACAGCCAGTAGTCAGCCACCTTCCAGGTCACACATTGACTTGGGCTATCAACTTTGGTCACATGTATTCCTGGATGTCTCACCGTATGACCTATCACCTTTGACAGCCTCACCACCCCCCCAAACCCTCCAGCCATTGGTCACTCACCCTGTCCATCCACTCAGACACTCCCCCTTCTCATGCTAACTTGCAACCCAATTGGTTGATCTATAACCCTCTGGCAAAAGAAACTCTTCCCCCCGCCTCCCCCCCCACCAATCTTTAATATCTTCATAAGTAACAGATGAAACCATTCACAGCAAATCTTAAAAAAATAACTTCTTTAAAAAACATTCCTGGAATCTCTCTCCCAAGTTTTCTTTGCAGCCGTGTCCTAGCGATTAATACAGAGGCAAAACACTGCGGATGCCGGGAATATGGGAAAAAAAGAGAAAATGCTGGAAATACTCAGCAGGTCAGGCAGCATCTGTGGGGAGAGAAAGAAAGTTCTGATGAAGGGTCATGGAGCTAAAACGTTAGCTCCGCTTCTCTTTCCGTCGATGTTGCCCAACCTCATAAGTTAATTAGAAATAGAAGCAGGAGTAGGCCTTTCGGCCCATCGAACCTGCTTTGCCTTTCAATATGATCATGACAAGACTTCCCTACTCTTATACTCGATTCCCCTTGCAATAAAGGCCAGCATCTCATTTGCCTTACTGACACTTGCAGCGCCTACAGGCTAGTTTTGGGATACCTCTACACCATCCCTCTGTACCGCAGCATTCTGATGTTCCTCCCCATCTAAATAATAAATGTTCTGAAGAGTCCACTAGTGCCACCAGACCTTTTTTTATTCTTTTATGGGATGTGGGCATCGCTGGCTGGGCCACCATTTGTTGCCCATCCCTATTTGCCCTTGAACTGAGTGGCTTATTAGACCTTTCCAGAGGACAGTTGAGAGTCAACCACATTGCTGTGACTCTGGAGTCACATGTAGGCCAGACCGGGTAAGGACGGTAGATTTCCTTCCCTAAAGGACATTAGTGAACCAGATGGGTTTTTCCGACAGTCGGCAATGGTTTCACGGTCATCAGTAGATTCTTAATTCCAGATTTTTAAAATTAAACTCAAAATCCACCATCTGCCGTGGCGGGATTCGATCCCGGATCCCCAGAACATTAGCTGAGTTTCTGGATTAATGGTCTAACAATAATACCACTGGGCCATCAAGTAGTGGGGTGGGCGGTGGGGGTGGGGCGGGGGGGGGGGAGGGTTGGTGGGGGGGGCACTGTTTAAAAATAAGAGGTGAGGTGATTTTGTTTTTCACCCAGAGGGTTGTGAGTCTTTGGGACTCTCTTCCTGGGAAGGCAGTGGAAGCAGAGAGTTTGAATATCTTTAAGGCAGAGGTGGACAGTTTCTTGGTAAGCATGGGGGTGAAAGGTTATCGGGGGTGGGCCGTGCAGATTTGAGGTTACTGTCAGATTGGCCATGATCCTATTAAATGGCAGAGCAGGCCCGAGGGGCTGAATGGCCTCCTCCTCCTCCTTTCTCATATGAAAGTAACCAAATGTCATTTTTAATTTCCCTTCCTTTGAGATAAATTGCAGTGCGAAGCCACCAAGATGAAACAGAATGCTCAATTTTCAAGGTGAAATTTCAAACCTATCCTAGGAGGTAGGCCCTGAGAAGTTCGCCAGCAATTTTACGCCTTCAGGTTTCATAAGTCATGGGTCATTAGCTGATAATCAGGGTGCCTCTGGAATTATGAGCTATTTTTGGTGGATACTCTTACAGCACAGAACGAGGCCCTTTGACCCTGCCCCGGGCCTTTGAGAGAGCTGTCCAATTATTATCTGGCCTTTCCTCATAGGCCTGTAAATGTGTCCTTTACAAGTACATACATTCTCCCCTTTGGAAAGTCATTATGGAACCTGCGTCCACCATCCTTTCAGATAGTGCGCAGACCATAACAACTCGCTGAGGGGAAATAGTCTCAATGTCCCGTGGCTCCATTGACAAATTTATGTCCTCCAATTACTGAATATCACAGAATGATAGAATCCCTACAGTACAGAAAAAGGCTATTCGGCCCATCGGGCTTGCACCAACTCTTACCCATGTTTACTTTGTTACTCCATGTATTTACCCCGCAATGCCCCTAACCTATATATCTTAAGACACTCAGGGCAAATTTAGCATGGCCAATCCACCTAACCTACACATCTTTGGACACTAAGGAGCAATTTAGCATGGCCAATCCACCTAACCTGCACATCTTTGGACACTAAGGGGCAATTTAGCATGGCCAATCTGCCTAACCCGCACATCTTTGGACGCTAAGGAGCAATTTAGCATGGCCAATCCACCTAACCTGCACATCTTTGGACACTAAAGGGCAATTTAGCATGGCCAATCTGCCTAACCCGCACATCTTTGGACGCTAAGGAGCAATTTAGCATGGCCAATCCACCTAACCTACACATCTTTGGACACTAAGGAGCAATTTAGCATGGCCAATCCACCTAACCTGCACATCCTTGGACACTAAAGGGCAATTTAGTATGGCCAATCCACCTAACCTACACATCTTTGGACACTAAGGAGCAATTTAGCATGGCCAATCCACCTAACCTGCACATCTTTGGACACTAAAGGGCAATTTAGCATGGCCAATCCACCTAACCTACACATCTTTGGACGCTAAGGGGCAATTTAGCATGGCCAATCCACCTAGCCTACACATCTTTGGACACTAAGGGGCAATTTAGCATGGCCAATCTGCCTAACCCGCACATCTTTGGACATTAAGGGGCAATTTAGCATGGCCAATCCACCTAACCTGCTCATCTTTGGAGTGTGGGAGGAAAACCGGAGCACCCGGCGGAAACCCACGCAGACACGGGGAGAATGTGCAAACTCCACACAGACAGTGACCCGAAGCCGGAATTGAACCCAGGTCCCTGGCGCTGTGAGGCAGCAGTGCTAACCATTGTGCCACCAGGTCTCCCTATCAGCCTTGTTAAAAACCTTGGGGTGAATTTTCCTGTTCCGCCCGCTACAGGAATTGCAGCGGGTGAGGGTAGGGGGTGCAGACCATGCAAAGTTCATTAGCCTCGGGTGAGGATATTCCAGTTTTGGGGCAACTGCAGCTGGAAAATCCCACCCCTTGTATTTGTTGGTTATCTGTCACCGTACTGGAGAAGCCTGTGTCCAACACACTGCGGCACCCATTATGCACAGAGCACTTTCACAAAGGCACTTAATGAGCCTCTGGTCTCACGTCAGCTATTTCAATTTCAATGGGCATCCGTGTACTCAATGAAGTAATTTATTGATGTTGCATTAATACTGTCCTGAAAAGACAAATGGCAGATGGAAGTGCCCAATTAAAAATGCTTTGTAGAAAAGCACTTCCCTCTTTCACTCAATAGACCTGAATATGAAAAGAGAAATCGATAGTACAAAGTTCAAATGATCTGAAGCAAGAAGGGGGGATGTTGTGAGCTGGTACCCAGCAGGTCCATTAGGAGGAAGCCAGCGGGTCGGTAAGTGAGTGGCACAGTGGTTAGCACTGCTGCCTCACAGCGCTAGGGACCAGGGTTCAATTCCAGCCTCGGGTCACTGTCTGTGCGGAGTTTGCACGTTCTCCCCATGTCTGTGTGGGTTTCCTTTGGGTGCTCTGGTTTCCTCCCACAGTCCGAAAAGACGTGCTGGTTAGGTGCTAAATTCCCTCTCAGTGTACCCGAACAGGCGCCAGAGTGTGGCGACTAGGGGATTTTCACAGTAGCTTCATTGCGGTGTTAATGTAAGCCTACTTGTGACACTAACAAATAAATTTTAGTCAATAACATTCTCGCCTCTGGTTCACGCAGTCCTGGGTTCAAGTCCCAGTGCAGCACCTGAGCCCAAAAATCAAGGCGCACCTCCAGTGCTGTAGCCAGGCAGTGCTGCACTGTTGGAGGGACAGACGCTAAGCGGAGGCCCCACCTGACTGCGCGGGTGCATGTGAAAGAGCTCATGGCACTATTCATGGTTCGTGCCCAATTTCCCGCCCATCGCAGCACCGGATACCCGGCGAGAACAGCTTTGTGCCTGCAAAGGCGCGCGGTTAATCTCAATATCTCAATATTTAAATTTTGTCTCCCAAGATGTGTAAGTAAGGGAGATTATTGGCTTACATACTTGGGTCACGGGGGGTAGGACAGGGGGGTGGGCCTAGATAGGATGCTCTATCGGCAAGGGTTGCTGCAGACTCAATGGGCCGAATGGCCTGCAGTGTAGGGATTCTGTGATTCACGAAGGCGCCGCCTTCTCAACCTTGCCTGAGGTGTGGTGATCCTCAGGTTAAATCGCCACCAGCCAGCTCTCCCCTCGCAAAGTGGAGCACATCCTGTATCATCTGGGACTGTGGTGACTCGCCCTTCATCTTTAAGGAGGTGTCGTTAGGATCGGACAATCGTTCCGCCTTGTTTCTCCAGTGTCTGACTCTGTGATGCACAGTGCACCATCAGGATTAGCTGTAATTAGCGTTTAGGCATTGAACTGGCCGACACCACTAAGTGGGGCTCGATCCTGTTTATCAATGATATGTTCAGCTTGTACAGCTGCTAATAAAGCACCGGGACTTTGCACCCTAAGCAGCAGATCTGAAAAGTGTTAGCTGTCAGCCCAATCAGTGCGGCAGATGCATGAACTGAAACCATGAGAAAATGAGAGGTGTAATCCACACATTGCTGGTCAGAGATGGTGAAAGCATTCCCAGCTCTCGATATTCCCAGCTCCCGATATTCCCAAGCACAGAACTTCTCCAGGCCTGAATCAATAGGACTTTTGGGAGATTATGAGGAGCGTTTGGGTCTGTATTCGATGGAGTTTAGAAGGATGAGGGGGGGATCTCATTGAAAATTACAGGATACTGAAAGGCCTGGATAGAGTGGACGTGGGGAAGATGTTTCCATTGATAGGAGAGACTAGGATCCGAGTGCACAGCCTCGGAGTAAAGGGACGACCCTTTAGAACCGAGATGAGGAAGAATTTCTTCAGCCAGAGGGTGGTGAATCTATGGAATTCATTGCCACAGAAGGCTGTGGAGGCCAGGTCATAGAATCATAGAATCCTACAGTGCAGAAGGAGGCCATTCAGCCCATCGAGTCTGCACCGACCACATTCCCACTCAGGCCCTATCCCCATAACCCCATGCATTTACCCTAGCTAGTCCCCCTGACACTAAGGGGCAATTTAGCACGGCCAATCCACCTAACCCGCACATCTTTGGACTGTGGGAGGAAACCAGAACACCCGGAGGAAACCCACGCAGACATGGGGAGAATGTGCAGACTCCATGCAGACAGTCACCCTAGCTGGGAATTGAACCTGGGTCCCTGGCGCTGTGAGGCAGCGGCGCTAGCCACTGTGCCACCGTGCCACTCAGGTCATTGAGTGTAGTTAAGACAGAGATAGATAGATTCTTAATTGGTAAGGGGATCAAAGGTTATTGGGGGGGGGGGGGCAAGGTGGGAGAATGGGGTTGAGAAAATTATCAGCCATGATTGAATGGCGGAGCAGATTTGCTGGGCCAAATGGCCTAATTCTGCTCCGATATCTTATGCTCTTATGGTAACCCAAGGTCACGGGCATTCAGCCTCTGATCTTCGGGTAAGCGTTCTCCAAGGCAGCCTTCACGACACACGACAGCGCAGAGTCGCTGAGCAGAAACTGATAGCCAAGTTCCGCACACATGAGGACGGCCTAAACCGGGATGTTGGGTTTACGTCACACTATCAGTAACCTCCACAGCTTGCCTCCTGGACTTGCGGGCTGTCCTGTCTGGAGACAATACACATCTCTTTAACCTGTGCTTAATGCTCCCTCCACCCACATTGTCTGTATCTTTAAGACCTGGTTGGCTGTAGAGATTTGCATTCTAATCAGTATTCTGTAACTTGATTTTGTGTCTCTGTGCCCTGTTTGAGAGCAGATTTCCACTCCATCTGACGAAGGAACAGCGCTCCGAAAGCTAATGGCATTTGCTACCAAATAAACCTGTTGGACTTTAACCTGGTGTTGTTAAAACTCTGAACCAAGGGCAGCGCAGGAAGTGCCAGGAAAGCATGGGAGCTGGACAATCCACAATTCCCAGCTTCCTGTGTGGCACAGTGGGGTTCCTAACACCGAGAGCGAGAGGCTGTTCTGATGGTGCAGGTTCCCCAGGAGGACAATGTGCCAAGCAGGAGGCTTGCTTTGTAAGAGGCCGCATGGCTAATGTGGTCGTCCGGTAAAGTTTCTCAGCAGGCAGCCATCCCTGGGTAGCTACAAGGCTCCGACTGAGAAGCTATCGCCCTTTTAGAAGCTCGCTTGAGAGTCAAGCCTTACCAGCCAGCAGATTCTCCCAGCATGGAAACCGTACAGAAGCAGCCCTCCTCTGCATGACTCACTCGCTGGCATTTTATCACACGCTTCCAAACTGCGGGCTGCCCATGGCAACATTTAACCATGTCTGCAAATACCACTGTTGCCATGGTTTCCTTGTCCAGAGGCGAGTGGGAACGGCTGGATGGGACTTACGCAGGATGATAAACTGATCCCAAATCTCCAAATCCGAGGGAACGCATTCCGGGCTGCTCTGGGTGTCAGAGGAAGGGCTTTTTATCCCCTGGTTCACAGCTCAAAAGGTTCTTGCACATTTCGAACAGCAGGTATCACTGATTTATTAAACATACAGGACAGGGGTGGCATGGTAGTACGGTGGTTAGCAATGCTGCCTCACAGCTCCAGGGTTCGATTCCCAGCTTGGGTGACTGTCTGTCTGTACGTTCTCCCCGTGTCTGCGTGGGTTTCCTCCGGGTG
Source organism: Mustelus asterias (assembly GCF_964213995.1). NCBI lineage: Eukaryota > Metazoa > Chordata > Chondrichthyes > Carcharhiniformes > Triakidae > Mustelus > Mustelus asterias. The sequence continues at coordinate 88,510,323 of NC_135815.1, read as the reverse complement.
CTCTGGTTTCCTCCCACAGTCTAAAGATGTGCAGGTTAAGTGGATTGGCCGTGCTAAATTGCCCCATAGTGTCAGGGGGACTAGCTGGGGTAAATAGGGTTAGGTCCTGGGTGGGATTGTGGTTGGTGCAGACTCGATGGGCCGAATGGCCTCCTTCTGCACTGTAAGGATTCTATGTTATCCAACTAGAACATACATTTAACAGGTATGGACAGCACGGTAGCTAGCATTGCTGCCTCATAGCACCAGGGACCCGGGTTCAATTCCAGCCTCGGGTGACTGTCTGTTTTAAAGTTTATTTATTAGTCACAAGTAGGCTTACATTAACACTGCAATGAAGTTACTGTGAAAATCCCCCAGCCACACTCTGGTGGCTGTTCGGGTACACTGAGGGAAACTTTAGCACCTAACCAGCACGTCTTTCGGACTGTAGGAGGAAACCGGAGCACCCGGAGGAAACCCACGCAGACACGGGGAGAACGTGCCGACTCCGCACAGACAGTGACCCAAGCCAGGAATCGAACCTGGGTTCCTGGCGCTGTGAGGCAGCAGTGCTAACCACTGTGCCACCGTGCCACCCCCATGTCATTGTAATTGAACATACATTTAAGGGGTAATACATTGAGCCATAATGATGGTTATAAACGTGTTACCATTAAATATCTGGAGGTATTCACCCAGAGAGTGGTCAGCCTGTGGAATTCATTACCACAGGAAGCAGTTGAGGCCAAAACATTGTCCACAATCCAGCCTCCAGTCCATTGACTCCGTCTACACTTCCCGCTGCCTCAGCAAAGCAGCCAGCATAATCAAGAATTCCACGCAAAACGGCCATTCTCTCTTCCACCTTCTTCCGTCAGGAAAAAGATACAAAAGTCTGAGGTCACGTACCAACCGACTCAAGAACAGCTTCTTCCCTGCTGCTGTCAGACTTTTGAATGGACCTACCTTGCATTAAGTTGATCTTTCTTTACACCCTAGCTATGACTGTAACACTACATTCTGCACTCTCTCCTCTCCTTCTTCCCTATGTACTCTATGAACAGTATGTTTTATCTGCATAACGCGCAAGAAACAATACTTTTCACTGTATCCCACTATGTGTGACAATAATAAATCAAATCGAATCAAAAATATTTTCAAGAAGGAATTAGATATAGCACTTGGGGCTCAAGGATATTGGGGGGAATGCAGGAATCAGGCTATCGAGTTTGATGATCAGCCATGATCATACTGAATGGCAGAGCAGGCTCAAAGGGCCGAATGGCCTCCAACTGCTCCTATTTTCTATGTTTCTATCGAGTATAGTGTAAAGTTTCTTCATTTTGTCACATGTAGGCTTATATTAACACTGCAATGAAGTTACTGTGAAAATCCCCGAGTCACCACACTCCAGCACCAGTTTGGTTACACTGAGGGAGAATTTAGCATGGCCAATGCACCTAACCAGCACGTCTTTAGGACTGTAGGAGGAAAACGGAGCACCCGGAGGAAACCCACACAGACATGGGGAGAATGTGCAGACTCCACACAGCCAGTGACCCAAGCCAGGAATCGAACCCGGGTCCCTGGTGCTGTGAGGCAGCAGTGCTACCCACTGTGCCACCCTAGGCAGCAAGTCCAAAGCACCTTCCAGCCAATGAAGCACAATTCAAATGTAATCACTGCTGGAGGAAACTCCGTGGCCAATATCCGCACAGCAAGATATTCTATGTTTCTATGAGAGCTGTCGGTCTGTTCTTCCTTCACTACCATCTTGTACCAGTCAATCCTGCTGCTTTCCTCTGCAGAATGAACTGTGTTGCCTCCACTTGCTAAGGCGATCTGAAGCATGAAGATCAGGGTGCACTGGCACGCCTTTTAATGAGGGGGGACAAAACTGACCATTGCTTCAAGGTCGCCCCTGGGTCAATAGCCCAGTGATACTTTCAACTGACTTCCACATCACTGCTTAACAGGCCAGGGCTGAAGGTTACCATTGCTACAACAGAACCAATAACAACCTAATATTAGCCAACTTCAGAACAGCCTGACTAACCCTTTTCTTGCAATGATGTACCGAGAGGGGAAGACGATGTCCCCTCAGGGATTCAGTTGGTCAGTCCTGGAGCTAATCCCCAATGGGCAAAACCCTTGTGGAGCTTTGTTTGTTAAAGTTTCATAGAATTTCATAGAAACCCTACAGTGCAGAAGGAGGCCATTCGGCCCATCGAGTCTGCACCGATCACAATCCCACCCAGGCCCGACCCCCACATATTTACCCGCTAATCCCTCTAACCTACGCATCACAGGACTCTAAGGGGCAATTTTTAACCTGGCCAATCAACCTAACCCGCACATCTTTGGACTGCGGGAGGAAACCGGAGCACCCGGAGGAAACCCATTCATTCCGCGCCGCCCATTTATTTATTTATTAATGAGAGGGGACAAAACTGACCATTGCTTCAAGGTCGCCCCTGGGTCAATAGCCCAGTGATACCCGTTTATTTATTAGTGCCACAAGTAAGCTTACTTTAACACTGCAATGAGAAGTCAAACCCGACAGTACAGAAGGAGGCCATTCGGCCCATCGAACCTGCATTGACAACAATCCCACCCTATCCCGTAACCCCACATATTTACCCTGCTAATCCCCCCAAATCTAGGGGCAAGTTAGCATGGTCAATGCACCTAACCAGCACGTCTTTCGGATTGTGGGAGGAAACAGGAGCACCCGGAGGAAACCTACGCAGACACGGGGAGAACATACAGACTCCGCACAGACAGTGACCTAAACCGGGAATTGAACTCGGGTCCCTGGCACTGTGAGGCAGCAGTGCTAACCACTGTGCCACCGTACCACCCTAAGGCGCTCTGTTGGGGTGCACTGAGGGAGAATTTAGTTTAGCTTATCGATGAGTGTCACAAGAAGGCTGACATTAACGCTGCAATGAAGTTGCTGTGAAAATCCCCAAGTCGCCACCCTCCGGCGCCTGTTCGGGTACACTGAGGGAGAATTTATCATGGCCAATGCACCTAACCAGCACGTCTTTCGGACTGTGCGAGGAAACCAGAGCACCCGGAGGAAACCCACACAGGCATGGGGAGAATGTGTAAACTCCACACAGCCAGTGACCCAAGCCGAGAATCGAACCCGGGTCCCTAGTGCTGTGAGGCAGCAGTGCTAACCACCGTGCCATCGTGTCGCTCAGAATACCAAAAAGTGGCCTATAGAAAAGAATGCAAGTCTGCTCACAAGAATTGTTGGGAACAGTTTGGAAACATCGGAACAGGCGGAGGCCATTCAGTTCTTTGAGTCTATTCCTCTGTTCAATTCGATCATTGCCATCCGGACTCTGAACTCTACTTCTCCGCCTGGATTCTTCACACCCATAACCAATAATGAGCTATCGATATTTGTTCTGAGGTTTACAATTGATCGCCTAGCCTCAACAGCTTTTCGCTGAGAGAATAGCCCTCTTACTCTCTCACCACGGGAACTGGCTTCTCTTTACACTTCTTATCAAATCTTGTAACCGTGCCTTTATATTCAGGGGTGTGACGGAAATGAGGAAGCTCTCCTCTTGTTGCTGAACAAGTCTCAATGTGTAGGGCTGGGTGGCAGGAAGGCTGGCAAGATGGTCCGGGAAGGCAGCAGGTGGCAAGTCCATTGGCTTCCCATTGCCGTACCATCTTGCCGGTAGCAGCAAGGGTTACAGGTGGCCCACCCATAGCCCACCTCAATGCCCCTTTCCCACCTCGCTGGCATTTTACCAGCGAGACCCTCTGCTGTGCTGGCATCTCCACACCGTGTCGGGTGTGCCCTTCCTGATTGGGTACCTCTTGGCCCTTGCAGAAGCCCAATGGTGGCAATGGTTGCCCCCTTGTGGCAGTGGCCCCTCACCACCTCCCCAGCCCTGGTGGCTGTGTCCCAGCCACCACTGACCCAGCCACTAAGCTCCCTCTTCCTACAGGTGCGATCTCAGCGATTGCCACTCCTAGCAATGACACTTCTGCCCCCACCATAAGATCCAACCCTTAGTCTTTGGCCGTTCCAGGGTCTCAGCAGCTCCAGTATTAAGAAGGGGCAGCCCCAATGTTTGCTGTCATATTTCTGTCCAGAGATTTTTCTTAAAGCAGTTTGTCCACGAGCGATTCTTAATTCTGAAGACATTTTTGCAGATTTTGTGGAAATAGTCTTGCCATTAGATTCATTTTTTTCTAAAAAGGAGAAAAGAGCAATCTTGCGAACTCGGAGACCCCCCCAGCCCCGAGTAAAGTTCCAGCTCAATCTCAGCCTTTCTGGGAGGTTCCCGGTGCTTCCAAAAATGGCTCCATCTGAATCTGTGGGAAGCTGAACTTCACCATGGCCTGAACACTGCCCAATCTCCGGAAACCATTCCGATCATTGGAAATTTCCAAGCTCACTGCATTCTGCTGCCCATCTCACATTTCCTCAATTACTCCCTGGAGGTACCTACCGTGTGAAAGCTCTCTGTCGTGGTAGTCACTGGAATCTCTGCTTTCAAAAACTGGTCCCTGACAGGGAGATATGGCTGGCAGCCATCTTAAAACAATAGGTTTAGAGTAGTTACTCCATCTTAATTGCGGCCTCAAATCTTGCGATCGATGTGAAGCCTTTGGTGCACCCGGCATTGCTGCTTATCGAGTCTGGAACATAAAGCCCTATTTGTAGCCACCCCTGGGTGGACCCCTCATGACTTATATACAGTAGATACATCAGATGCACCCTGTAAGGGACAAATTGGCAAATATAAAAGAGGTATACAGGGGAGATGTGTGGGACTTGTAAACCCCACAGATCCTGTGTGCAGGGGGTTCCAACAGGTGGGGGGAAAAGCTTGTTCAGATACTGCAAGCTATCCGCTTTGTTTTACGGGGCAGGGATGGGGATGTGCCGATGCCTTGGTCCCTAAGAATGATTCCTGCGTACAGACGCAGTGTGTCCGTCAACATTGTCGGGTTAATAAGGGACAGTTTACTTGCACTTGTGATGAACAGAAATGTCTGAATATAACCGCGGGAAGACAGCTTATTTGTGGACAATGCAATGGAACTCACGTAAGCTCAGCCGAATGGACATACCCATTTGATACTTACCAGGTGGTGGGATCAAACGGGGAGTCAAGTAAACCGAACAATTGGCAATATGAACAAACTCATAATCAAGACACTAAATGTTACCGGGCTAAGAAGGGATATGTGTTCCTCTTCAATGGTACTTACACGGCAGAAACACCAAACCTCCCAAACCGTTCTGCAGTAGGAACAATAGGACTACTGACTGTTCCATGCCCTCAGAAGGGGCATATTCGGAGGAGAATAGTAACTCGGGTTATCAGCAAAAAATTCTGCGCTGACTGGGAAGCCCCGGGCACAATGGGATCCTCACTGGGATATGGGTTCCTTGGAGCCTTATCTCTGGGGGAGGGCGGGGGGGGGGGGGGGGGGCAGCAGGAGTGATTAGTGCAAAGACTAGGAATCATATTGTTTGTGGACTAACAGTCCTGGGAAACAGCCCCTCAAAAGCGCTGGAGGCTGTTAACCAAGAAATGGCTGAACTGAGAGTATATGCACAGCAGACACGATACGCAGTGGACTACCGCTTAGCACAATAAGGGGGAGTATGTGCAATTATAGGCAACAAATGCTTAACCCATGTCACAGACGAGTCTTATAACATTACACAAGTCATCAATAGCATCAGAGAACAACTTGATCGCTTCAGACAGGGGCCCAAGAAAGGAAATAACTGGCTGGAATGGCTAGTAGGTGGGGGGGGTTATGGTGAAAAGAATTGTGCCAGGAGCCAGTGTATCCATCGAGGAAGAACCCATGATGAAGATCCCCGAAGACATCAGAAGAAACAAAGAAGGAAAGAAGAAGATTGACTTATATATGTGAATGTATAATTGTTAGTCTGGGGATTATTAAAGTCATAATCCAGACCAAAAGTGGGGACTGAAGTGGGGAAAAACATAAAGATGGGTACCTGACACATAAAATGGCTGCCTGGCACATAAACAGTCACCTGGGAGAGAGACGTTAAGCAGGCACTGACTTTTAGTGCAGACAGCAACTTGAAATTAAAACATGCAGGGCAGACAGTTATTTAAAGTTAAACATGCAGTAATCAGATACTGCAGGAAGCCAGTAAGTGCTTGAGGCACTTTAAGATAAGGACAGACCTAGGACAATAAGGACTGATAAAGAGATTAGCCATAAATGGGAATGGGAATACATAAATGCAGGAAAACCAATTACTGTACGTATAGACCGAAACTAAGTCATTGATGGTCACTGAAGGAGGAAATTATCCATTCTATGAAACAATGCGATGTTAAAAGCCAATGTCTGTATATGTCTGGCTGTAACGATGTGTGAAACTATCGATCCTACTCAGCTATAACGATGTGTTAAATGGCTAATGTCCGGACTATCCATTGTCAGAAAAGTATAAAAATGAACCACTCCTATTACATCATTGAGAGAAGGTAGCTGCTGAAGTACTGCGGAGTGCCAGTGCCTTTCTCCACGAAGCTTCGTTAAATAAAACTGAACCTCCAGTCTGACTCCGGTGGCAATTTTCCCACAACACAGGGTAAATACATGGAGTAATAGGGATAGGACCTGGGTAGGATTGTTGTTGGCACAGGTTCAATGGGCTGAATGGCCTCCTTCAGCACAGTAGGGATTTCATAATTCTATGATTACTCCCTACTCAACTCCAGTGGGCATAAGCCTAGCCTGACCAAACTTCCCTCATAAGACAACCCGTCCGTTCCGGGTATAAGTCTGTTAAACCTTCTCTGAACTACTCCCAATGTATTTACATCTTTCCATAAATAAAGTGATTGTGCAGAATGAAGAGACAGTTTTTTGAGGTACATTGGCCCACACTCCTTATCAAAGTTACACCACAGCAGGTGTACGCGGAGAAAGTGGAGGAGATATTAACATAATCTTGTGGGAAACTGCGATGAAGCCATCTTATTAAGGAGCTTATGAAGGTAGACTGGCTGTTGAATTGGTTGTAGACTTGGCTCTTGTTTCTCATTAACATGTGTTCAAGTCCCAGGGCTTCCTGCCAATACTTGTCCCAACATGACTACTTGAGTCAGTTTTCAGGAAAACTCTAACTTGAAGCAGCCGACAATTATTACACCATTGTGTGTTTCTGCTGTTCCTCTCTCATAAGTTATATTCTTGAGTTTTGCTTGTGATTGCAGCAATAATATGCTTCAACTATGTCCCAGGAGTGAATATACTCATGGCATAGAACCACAGAATCCCAACAGTGCAGAAGAAGGCCATTCGGCCCATCGAGCCTGCACCGACAACAATCCCACCCAAGCCCTATCCCCGTAAGCCCCCTGCTAGTCCCCCTGACGTTAAGGGGCAATTTAGCATAGAATCATAGAATCCCTACAGAGCAAAAGGAGGCCATTCGGCCATCGAGTCTGCGCCAACCACAATCCCACTCCGGCCCTATTCCCGTAATCCCACACATTTACCCCGTTAATCCCCCTGACACTAAAGGGCAATTTAGCATGGCCACTCAACCTAACCCGCACATCTTTGGAGTATGGGAGGAAACGACCCAGGCCCCACCCCCACCCTATCCCCATTACCCCACACATTGGCCATGGCTAATCTATCTAACCTACACATCTTGGGATACTAAGGGGCAATTTAGCATGGCCAATCCACCTAACCCGCACATCTTTGGACTGTGGGAGGAAACCGGAGCACCCGGAGGATACCCACGCAGACACGGGGAGAACATGCAAACTCCACACAGACAGTGACCCGAGGCCAGAATCAAAGCCGGATCCCTGGCACTGTGAGGCAGCAGCACTAACAACTGTGCCACCGTGCCACCTCTACTCCTTTTATGCTTCTTTATGTGCTTTGTGTTCTCCGTCACCCGGCCTCCACTTCCTTCATCTTTCTGTCGTAAATCCCTTCAGTATTTCTTTTCACCCGTTCGCGCCCAGTTCCTCAGTGGGAGTGTTTGTTTACCCTTGCTCGATGACCCACGTGAAGTCAGGCTAACATTTACACAATAGATTTGCTTACACTAATGACTCGCTACATCAAGATGGCAATGCCAGTAGGCTGCTCTGAACAATCCTGCCCCATGCGGGCACGGTTCTTATATACCATATCCAACTCTCCTCTCAATCAAATCGCACGGCCGCACACACGCACACACACACGCACACACACACACGCATGTGCACACACACGCACACACACGCACACGCACACATATTCCAGACTGGATTCCTGAATTCTGAATCAGGTCCTCGACTGTGGCCCCCTAGTCAGGTGGAAAACTTCCTTGTGGACAACATCTGGCCTGCAATTAGGTTTCCTAATTCTCAGGCCGCAATCAGTAAGGATAGGCAACAACACCTCCTCCACGATCATCCTCAACACCGGTGCCCCACAAGGCTGTGTTCTCAGCCCCCTACTATACTCCTTATACATCTATGACTGTGTGGCCAAATTCCCCTCCAACTCGATTTTCGAGTTTGCTGACGACACCACCGTAGTGGGTCGGATCTCAAACAATGACGAGACAGAGTACAGGAATGAGATAGAGAATCTGGTGAACTGGTGCGGCAACAATAATCGCTCCCTCAATGTCAACAAAATGAAGGAGATTGTCATCGACTTCAGGAAGCGTAAAGGAGAACATGTCCCTGTCTACATCAAAGGGGACGAAGGAGGAAGGGTCGAGAGCTTCAAGTTTTTACGTGTCCAGATCAGCAACAACCTGTCCTGGTCCCCCCCATGCCGACACTATAGTTAAGAAAGCCCACCAACGCCTCTACTTTCTCAGAAGATTAAGGAAATTTGGCATGTCAGCTACGACTCTCACCAACTTTTACAGATGCACCATCGAAAATATTCTTTCTGGCTGTATCACAGCTTGGTATGGCTCCCGCTCTGCTCAAGACGACAAGAAACTACAAAAGGTCGTGAATGTAGCCCAATCCATCATGCAAACCAGCCTCCCATCCATTGACTCTGTCTACACTTCCCGCTGCCTCAGGAAAGCAGCCAGCATAATTAAGGACCCCACGCACCCCGGACATACTATCTTCCACACAAGATACAAAAGTCTGAGGTCACGTACCAACCGACTCAAGAACAGCTTCTTCCCTGCTGCCATCAGACTTTTGAATGGACCTACCTTGCACTAAGTTGATCTTTCTCTTCACCCTAGCTATGACTGTAACACTACATTCTGCACTCTCTCCTTTCCTTCTCTATGAATGGTATAGCGCGCAAGAAACAATACTTTTCACTGTATGTTAATACATGTGACAATAATAAATCAAATCAAAGGTTTAATTGGTTAATCCAAGACTGCTCGAATGCTGGTTCCAGATTTTTCTTTAAAGGGGCCTAATGTGACAAAAGAAAAAAATGGCTGAGCATCCAGCAAACTCTGCTGGCGAGGTAATGGCCGAGTGGTTTTATCGCTAGACTATTAATCCAGAGACTCAGCTAATGTTCTGGGGACCTGGATTCAAATCCTGCCACAGCAGATGGTGGAATTTAAATTCGATTTTTAAAAATCTGGAATTAAGAATCTACTGATGACCATGAAACCGTTGTCGATTGTCGGAAAAACCCATCTGGTTCACTAATGCCCTTTTGGGAAGGAAATCTGCCGCCCTTACCCGATCTGGTCTACATGTGACTCCAGACCCACAGCAATGTGGTTGACTCTTAACTGCCCTCCAAGGGCAACTAGGGATGGGTAATAAATGCTGGCCCAGCCAGCGATGCCCATGTCACACAACTGAATAGTAAAAAAAATACTGAGGACAAATAGGTCCACGTATAGCATAGTGCAGTGGCACGGTGACACAGTGGTTAGAACTGCTGCCTCACAGCACCAGGGTCCCGGGTTCGATTCCAGCCTTGAACAACGGTCTGTGTGGAGTTTGCACATTCTCCCCGTGTCTGCGTGGGTTTCCTCCGGGTGCTCCGGTTTCCTCCCACACTCTAAGATGTGTGGGTTAGGTGAATTGGCCATGCTAAATTGTCCCTTAGCATCGGGGTGTTAGCAGGGTAAATACATAGGGTTACGGGGATAGAGCCTGGGTGGGATCTTTGTCACTGCAGGCTCAATGGGCCGAATGGCCGCACTGTAGGTTCGATGATTCTACTCTAAAACAGAATGAAGCAGTGTATTTCATAGAATGCCTACAGTTCAGAAGGAGGCCATTTGGCCCATCGAATCTGCACCGGAACTCTGACAGAGCATTTTACCCAGGCCTACCCCATCTCCGTAAGCTCACACATTTATCCTGCTAATCCCCTAACCTAAACATCTTTGGACAGTAGGGGGCAATTTATTATGGCCAATCCACCTAACCTGCACAGCATTGGACGCTAAGGGGCAATTTCACACATTCTCCCCGTGTCTGCATGGGTTTCCTCCGGGTGCTCCGGTTTCCTCCCACAGTCCAAAGATGTGCAGGTTAGGTGGATTGGCCATGCTAAATTGCCCCTTAGTGTCCCAAGACGTATCCCAAGATTAGCCGTGGGAAACGTGTGGGATTACAGGGATAAGGCGGGTTAGAGAGCCTGGGCAAGCTATTATGTCAGATATTCGGTGCAGACCCAATGGGCCAAATGGCCTCTTCTGCACTCCAGGGAATGTATGAGTCACTGATCCCACGGACTAGGGCACGTTACCCACTGTAACTTCTGTCTATTTGCTGCTCCCAGCTGTTCAGTTATTCCCTCAAACTGTGCAAGTGTGTGCAAATGTGGGCTCTTGTGATCATTATATACAAACATATACAACAGGGGCTACACAGCAAAAGCAACAAATCATCCTTATGGTGCTTTGTAACATCTTCAAGTCTCGAAAGGTGCTATATAAATGCAAGTCCCTTTTTCCCATGTAGAATATGCACGATGGTGCAATGTGTGGTGGGATTCACATCCCTAAAGGTGATTAGAATAGAAGAGATAGGAACAGGAGTGAACCATTCAGCCCATCAATCCTGCCTGGCCATTCAATACTATCAAGGTTGATCCTGGGCCTCAACTCCTCTTCCCCGTCCGCTCTCCATATCTCTTCATTAAGTTTAAAGTTTATTAATAGTGTCACAAGTAGGCTTACATTAACACTGCAATGAAGTTACAGTGAAAATCCCCTAGTCGCCACACTCCAGCTCCTGGAGGGAGAATTTAGCACGGCCAACGCACCTAACCAGCACATCTTTGGAAGGAAACTGGAGCACCCAGAGGAAACCCACTCAGACACGGGGAGAATGCACAGACTCTGCACAGACAGTGACCCAAGCTGGGAATCGAACCCGGGTCCCTGGCACTGTGAGGCAGCAGTGCTAACCCAGTGTGCCACCGTGCCGCCCGAGAGACCAAATATCTGCCTATCCCCAGCCCTAAATATATTCAACAATGGAGCGTCCATTTGGGGTGGAGAATTCCAGAGATTCACAACCCTTTGAGCGAAGAAATGTCTCCTCATCACAGTCTGGAATGATCAGCCCCTTTCCCTGAGACAGTGCCCCATGTTTTAGATTCCTCGGCCTGTGGAAACAATCTCTCAGGGCGGAGTTTTACCGTCTGCCCGAGGTTCGTACGATCTCGCCCGAGGCCAACGGTGAATGCCGTTCTCTGAGCCACGCCCGCCCCCGGAATCGGGGCGGGTTTGCCGGTAAAATTCCAGCCTCAATGTCTATTCTATCCAAACCCCTCAGAACGGTACAGGTTTCAATGTGATCGCCCCTCATTCTTCTAAACGCCAGACAATATAGACTCAGTTTATTCAGCCAACCACTGTGCCACCGTGCTATGTACTCTCTGAACGGTATGCTTTGTCTGCATAGCGCGCAAGAAACAATACTTTTCACTGTATGCTAATACATGTGACAATAATAAATCAACTCGGCACGGTAGCACAGTGGTTAGCACTGCTGCTTCACAGCTCCAGGATCCCGGGTTCGATTCCCGGCTCGGGTCACTGTCTGTGTGGAGTTTGCACATTCTCCTCGTGTCTGCGTGGGTTTCCTCCGGGTGCTCCGGTTTCCTCCCACAGTCCAAAGATGTGCGGGTTAGGTTGATTGGCCAGGTTAAAAATTGTCCCTTAGAGTCCTGGGATGCGTAGGTTAGAGGGATTAGCGGGTAAAATATGTGGGGGGAGGGCCTGGGTGGGATTGTGGTCGGTGCAGACTCGATGGGCCGAATGGCCTCCTTCTGCACTGTCGGGTTTCTATGTTTCTATGTTTCAAATCCCTTGTAGGGATGCATCAAGCTATAATTAAACTTTGGCAGATCCTGTATGTAGGGATGGGCGGGTCGAACTGAGTTATCACATCAAAGTGAGTGAATATATTCAACCCTGGCTGGACAGCAGCCCAGAATGGACTCACACATTCATGTCATACTGGAAAGCTGAAGACTGCAGTGTCGCCATTCAACCGCAGCTGTTCTGACAACCGTGACAGTGGAGATATTATCGGGAGCACTGGGACTCAGGGGGCTGGTTCAGGTGGTTTTAACTATTGTTGGCAACTATACAGCACCGAGCAGCAGAGTTATCTCAATCACTGCAACTCCAAAGCCCTCTGCCGCTTTGTCTCAGTCAAGTTCGACATGGGCCTCTTTCAACCCTTTATATCACATAGGGCACGGTGGCACAGTGGTTAGCACTGCTGCCTCACAGCGCCGGGGACCCGGGTTCAATTCCGGCCTCAGGTGACTGTCTGTGTAGAGTCTGCACGTTCTCCCCGTGTCTGCGTGGGTTTCCTCCGGGTGCACCGGTTTCCTCCCACACTCCAAAGATGTGCGTGTTAGGTGGATCGGCCGTGCTAAATTGTCCCTCAGTGTCAGGGAGGTTAGCAGGGTAAATGCATGGGGTTACGGGGGGTAGGGCCTGGGTGGGATTGTGGTCGGTGCAGACTCGATGGGCCGAATGGCCTCCTTCTGGTACTGTCGGGATTCTGTGACACAAAATGAATGTCGCACCTCGAAAGAGGCCAGGACAGGAAAAAACAGATTCGCAAACTCACTGGGGGGAGGGAGGGGAGTAAGTCTGCAAAACAGCTGATTGCTAAGTGAATAATAGCGACTGATTGAACCCACTTGGAGTCAGGAAAATAAAAACCATCGGCACAAACCGCAACATGAAGCAATCAGCAACTAGTGCTCATTAGCTCAAAATCACCGACAGGCCAGCCAATCAAATCGCAGGGAAAAGAATTCACAATCATTTAACCGGAGGGTTACTAAGCGATGAGCCGCACTTTGATGTCACTGCGGCTCAGTGGATGGCACTCTCACACTGCCACCCCCTCGCCATCCCCTTGCCCTCTTCCCCCACTACCCCCTTAATCCTCACTGCTTCCCCCACCCCCCACTATCCTCTTCCCCCACCCCCCCTTAATCCTCACTGCTTCCCCCACCCCCCCACTGCCCTCTTCCCCCACTACCCCCCTTCGTCCTCACTGCTTCCCCCAACCCCCCCCACTATCCTCTTCCCCCACCCCCCCTTAATCCTCACTGCCTCCCCCACCCCCTCTTGCCTTCTTTCCCCAGCCCCTCTTAATCCTCACTGCCTCCCCCACCCCCCACTATCCTCTTCCCCCACCCCCCCTTAATCCTCACTGCCTCCCCCACCCCCTCTTGCCCTCTTTCCCCAGCCCCTCTTAATCCTCACTGCTTCCCCCACCCCCCATTGCCCTCCTCCCCCACTACCTCCCTTAATCCTCACTGCCACCAGCCCCCCCCCCCCCCCCCCCCCCCCCCCCCGCCCCCGCCCCCCAACAAAAGGCACAAGATTCTGAGTTCAAAGCCTACACTGGAACATGAGCACAAAACCATGGCCGGGGCACTCCAATGGCGTACCGAGGGAGTGCTGCATTGCCGGAGGCGCTACCTCTCAGCTAAGATGATATACCCAGCTGCCGCGGGGGGGGCGGGTTGGAAGAAAATAAAAATCTCATGGCGCCACTTCACAGAGGGAACAAGGGAGGGTCCTGACTGATATTTATTCCCCCCGATCAACATCGCAAAAAATCAGATTCTCTGGCCATCATCGCGTTTGTTTGTGGGATCTTGCTGTGCCACAATTGGAAGTCACGTTTCCAACATTGTAACAGCGACTACACTTCAAAACCACCCTTCACTGGCTTGTAAAACACATCCGGTGATCATGAAAGGTGCTATATAAATGCAGGATTTTTCTTTCTTCACTTTACAGTTAATATTCTTTTACAAAATCATAACCTTCTCAATCAACTTGGCTCTGGAAACTTTTGTCCCTTATCCCAGGAACGCCGCAGCACATCCTGACCTCGGGGTGTGTGGATCATCCTTCCCCTCTCCCCCCACCTCAGCTCTACCCAGCCGGGTTATTCCTCTCACTTAGGGCGCCCCCCCCCCCCCCCCCACCCCCCCACCCCCCCCCACCCCCACCCCCCGCCCCATGTAACAAACCCAATTGCAAAGCAAGTGGATTGAGGATCAGAACCAATCAGGCCTCAGTATGGGAGGAGATGGGTGAGATTTTCATTGTGGTGACCTGAGTTTTAAGTATTGCCCAAGCAGGAGCGAAGACCAGGAAAACAGGCCAAATCCTCCGACCGCCACCTCACTAAGAATGCAACCGGGAGTTTTGCGCCGCATTCCGTGGCCGGGCAGGCCTGAGGGCGGGCAGTCCACCCTCCTATCCGGCAGCCATATTGAAAAAGGCACCCAACATCTGAAATCCAGAGGAAACCCACGCAGACACGGGGAGAACGTGCAAATTCCACACAGACAAGTGTCCCAAGCCGGGAATTTAACCCAGGTCCCTGGTGCTGTGAGGAAGCAGTGCTAACCGTGCCACCATGCTGTCCAATCTGCTGGAATCATAGATTCTCAGGGGGCTTGATAGAGTAGATGCTGAGAGGCTGTTTCCCCTGGTGGGAGAGTCTAGGACCGGAGGACATAATCTCAGAGTAAGGGGTGGCCCATTTAAACAGAGATGAGGAGGAATTTCTTCCCTTAGAGGGGAGTGAATCTGCGGAATTCTTTACCATAGAGGGCTGTAGAGGTTGGGTCATTGAGTATGTTCAAGACTGAGACAGGTAGATTTTTAATCAGTGGGGCGGCAGTGGTCAGCACTGCTGCCTCACACTGCCAGGAACCCGGGTTCAATTCCAGCCTTAGTTGGAGTTTGCACGTTCTCCCCGTGTCTGCGTGGGTTTCCTCCGGGTGCTCCAGGTTTCCTCCCACACTCCAAAGATGTGCAGGTTAGGTGGATTGCCCCTTACTGTCCCCAAATATATAGGTTAGGGGGATTAACGGGGTAAATGCATGAGGTTATGGGGTAAGCCTGGGTAAGAGTTGGTGTAGATTTGATGGGCCAAATGGCCTCCTTCTGCACTGCAGGGATTCTATGATGATGTTATGAAGAGAATCGAAGATAATGCGGGGTAAATACATGGGGTTATGGGGTAAGCCTGGATACAAGTCAGTGCAGACTCGATGGGCTGAATGGCCTCCTTCTGCACTGTAGACATTCTATGATGATGCTATCAAGGAAATCAAGGATAAAGTGGGACAGTTGCGTTGAAGATTTCACATCAGATTAGCCATTGAATGGCGGAGCAGACTCGATGGGCTGAAGGGCCTACTTTTTGTGCCTATATCTTACGGTTTCATGCTTCAATTGCCGAGAGGTGGCACGGAAAAAAGGATTTGAGGCCCTTCTTTAAGTCACCTCGGCTTCATCCTTGCTCTGCCCTGACTGTTGAATGGTGGAAAAGCAAAGTCAATGGTAACATGTGTTGATGCCAACTTTTTAAAGGCCACAGGAGAGACCGATTTCAAACTGTGCTGTTTGCCTTTGCTCAGCACTTTAATGGCTGCCAAACGGGACTTCCAATCCTTTCAATCCCCTCATCAATTCAACTCTCACATGGCATTAGAAAGAGGTTCCCAAGGCAACACTTGGCATCAGTCCCATCAGCCAACTTCTGGTCATGTTGAACTTATTTTTCTTAGCTCATTAATAATATAATCTCTCTTGACATTTTGCTAAATGCTTTAGGATCTCTTTGAATTAAGGCTGAAGAAAACAGCGCAAACAGGATTTTTAAGTTAATGTTGCTTAGTGGACACTTTTAGCAAATCCATATATAGGTCAGCGGTCGGGTAGCCCCCACCCCCCAGCCCCCTCTCCCACCCACCTCAGTGACATTTTTTCTCATCTCCATTGGAATTTAGTCTCAACAGGGTTCCTTGTGCTAATATGTAAATACTGCAAAAATCTTACCGTCCCGCCCACCAAGGGAATCGGAGCGGGCGAGGGGCGGACCATGGAAAAGGTGCGTTGACCTCGGGCGGGATTTTACAGTTTCGGGATGAGCTAGGCCGGAAACTCCCGCCCAGTAGGTCTGGCGGAGAGAGAAACAGAGTTGACGTTACATCCCCTATTTCTTTGAGGTTGGCTTTTTTTCCCCCAGCGTGGAAGTGTCATTACAAAGGGGGGCACAGGTTCAAGGTGAGAGGGGGAAAGTTTAAGGGAGATGTGCGGGGGAGGTTTTTCTTGCAGAGAGTGGTGGGTGCCTGGAACACGCTGCCAGAGGAGATGGTGGAAGCAGACACAATAGCAACATTTAAGAGGCCTCTGGATGACTACAGTGCTCTGGTTTCCTCCCACAGTCCAAAAGACGTGCTGGTTAGGTGCTAAATTCTCCCTCAGTGTACCCGAACAGGCGCCGGAGTGTGGCAACTAGGGGATTTTCACAGTAACTTCATTGCAACTTTAACGTAAGCCTACTTGTGACACTAATAAATAAACTTAAATAAACTTGGCAGCTCATATTCAGGCTGCGGTTACTGTTCTTCCCCAGTCACTGTCAACATGTTTTATGCTCTCCCTCCTGCCCAATGCATTTGGACAACAGACTGGAAGGTTTGAATTACAAGGAGAGACTGGATAGGCTGGGACTTTTTTCCCTGGAGCGTCGGAGGATGAGGGGTGACCTTATAGAGGTTTATAAAATCATGAGGATCATAGATAGGATGAATAGCCAAGGTCCTTTCCCCAGGGTAGGGGAGTCCAAAACTAGAGGGCATAGGTTTAAAGTGAGAGAGGAAAGGGACCCAAGGGGCAACCTTTTCACACAGAGGGTGGTGCGTGTATGGAATGAGCTGCCAGAGGAGGGGGTAGAGGCGGGTACAATTACAACATTTAAAAGTCATTTGGACAGGTACACGGATGGGAAAGGTTTCGAGGGATAGGGGCCAAACGCAGGCAAATGGGACTAGTTCAGTTTAGGAAACCAGGTCGGCATGGACGAGTTGGGCCGAAGGGCCTGTTTCTGTGCTGTATATCTCTATGACTACGGGCGGCACGGTGGCACAGTGGTTAGCACTGCTACCTCACAGTGCCAGGGACCTAGGTTCAATTCTGGCCTTGGGTCACTGTCTGTGCGGAGTCTGCACATTCTCCCCATGTCTGCGTGGGTTTCCTCTGGGTGCTCCGGTTTCCTCCCACACTCCAAAGATATGCGGATTCATAGAAATCATAGAAACCCTACAGTGCAGAAGGAGGCCATTCGGCCCATCGAGTCTGCACCGACAACAATTCCACCCAGGCCTATCCCCGTCACCCCACATATTTACCCCATTAATCCCTCTAACCTACACATGCCGGGACACTAAGGGGCAATTTAGCATGGCCAATTAACCTAACCTACACATCTTTGGAGTTAGGTGGATTGTCCATGCTAAATTGCGCCTTACTGTCAGGGGGATTAGCAGGGTAAATGTGTGGGGTTATGGGAATAGGGCCTGGGTGGGATTGTGATCGGTGCAGACTCGATGGGCCAAATGGCCTCCTTCTGTACTGTAGGGATTCTATGATTATATGATCCTATGACCATGTGAATCAATAGCCCGTCATGCCACAAGAGGGCAGCATAACGGGGACTGGGGCGGGAAGGAAATTCAGGTGTGGGAGGTCTCAGATTACTGGCAAATTTGTCACTGTATAAAAACATCACTGAATCTTTTCAGGGAGATTCACTTGAAGAGTCGGGACCTCACTGAAGAATATTGTGTGTGCAGTCTGAACTCCCATTGACCCATTCGCTCTCTGTCACAGCGCATTGCTCAAAGAGTTGGCCCTGTGTGAGAACCAAGTGGTTGGGGAATGAATTTTCCATTTTCAGCACCGCCCCTCAGGTAGCCCCAGTTACGCTCTCCAAATTTAAAGCATTAAAACACGCTTCAAAGCAACGCCATTTAATTTCAGTCATGAATACTGCTGCCTATAGTTAGAAACATAGAAAATAGGAGAAGGAGACCATTCGACCCTTCGAGCCTGCTCCGCCATTCATTCGATCATGGCCCATCATCCAACTCCAAGCCTGATCCCGCCTTCCTCCCATATCCTTTGGTCCCCTTCGCTGTATATAACTGCTTCTTGAAGATATTCAATATTTTGACCTCACCGAAGTCCAAAGATGTGTGGGTTAGGTGGATTGGCCATGCTAAATTGCCCCTTAGTGTCAGGGGGACTAGCGAGGGTAAATGAATGGGGTTACGGGGATAGGGTCTGGGTGGGATTGTGGCCGGTGCAGACTCGATGGGCCGAATGGCCTCCTTCTGCACTGTAGGGATTCTATGATTCTATATCTACTTTCTGTGGTAGTGAATGTGATCGCGGACTCCACAGGCTGACCACTCTCTGGGGTGAAGAAACTTCTCCTCATCTCACTCCGAGACAATCTATCCTGTATCCTCAGACTGTGACCCCCAGTTCTGGACACCCCCACCATCGGGAACATCCTTCCTGTCTAATCCTGTTAGAATTTTATAAGTTTCAATGAGATTCCCCCCTCATTCTTATGAACTCCAGTGCTGGTCCTTAACATTGTCACCACGCCACCATCTCCCCTATTAAATTGGAATATTATTGAATACAACCCTAATCGACTCAATCTCTCCTCATGTGACAGACCTGCCATCCCAGGAATCAGCCTGGTAAACCTTCTCTGCACTCCCTCTAGAGCAAGAACATCCTTCCTCAGATTAGGAGACCAAAACTGCACACAATATCCCAGGTGCAGCCTCACCAAGACATTGTATAATTGGAACAAGACCTCCCAACTGCATAGTGTTGAAGGAGAGATGAGCTGGAGTTTAGCTGCTTGCATCCCTCATGCGGGGAATGACAATGTACGTAACTCCATTATCAGATCCCCCTCCATGCCATTCATTTGGTCACAATCCTCAATGCCCAGTTTGCCACTCAGTACACCCATGGGGTGCGGAGCCAACAGCACCATTCAGTTGACTGGTGCGTATCACCATATTGACACGTTGTTCACCTTTGACAGACCAGACCTTCCAATCTGGTGCCAACGACTCGAATTTCAATTATCTTTGTACAGAAACAGGAACTATGTTGGGGACTTCCAAAGCTCGGGTGGCACGATGGCACAGTGGTTAGCACTGCTGCCTCACAGCGCCAGGGACCCGGGTTCGATTCCCGGCTCGGGTCACTGTCTGTGTGGAGTTTGCACATTCTCCCCATGTCTGCGTGGGTTTCCTCCGGGTGCTCCGGTTTCCTCCCACAGTCCAAGGAAGTGCGGGTTAGGTGAATTGGCTTTGCTTAATTGTCCGTTAGTGTCAGGGGCGTTAGCAGGGTAAATATGTGGGGTTACGGGGATAGGGCCTGGATGGGATCGTTGTCGCTGCAGGCTCGATGGGCCGAATGGTCTCCTTCTGCACTGCTGGGATTCGATGAACTCTTATTTTTAGTGCTCTTGCAGCTGGCTGAGAGAAGTGGACTCAGTCACAAAACAGTGGCGGCACGGTGGCACAGTGGTTAGCACTGCTGCCTCACAGCGCCAAGGACCTAGGCTCGATTCCCGGCTTGGGTCACTGTCCGTGTGGAGTTTGCCACCTTCAAGGATTTGTGGACTTGCACACCTAGGTCCCTCTGTGTTTCTATATCAGACAGATTTTATCTCGTTCCAGTCAGACACACACCGAGAGACAGAGTCAAACTGCTGACATTTCTCGGGGAGGTCGAAAAAGAATACTTAAAAATTTAAAGTTTATTTATTAGTGTCACAAGTAGGCTTACATTAACGCTGCAATGAAGTTACTGTGAAAATCCCCTAGTCGCCACACTCCGACGCCTGTTCGGGTACACTGAGGGAGAATTTAGCATGGCCAATTTACCTAACCAGCACGCCTTTGGAGTGTGGGAGGAAACTGGAGCACCCGGAGGAAACCCACCCAGACACGGGGAGAATGTGCAGACGCCACACAGACAGTGGCCCAAGCAGGGAATCAAACCCGAGTCCCTGGCGCTGTGAGGCAGCAGTGCTAACCACTGTGCCACCGTGCCACCCGTCACTTGGATTTTCGCCAAAAATGCACAGCTTACACCATTTTTGGGAAGGGTAATATCCATCCCGTGACTGTAGCAAACTGGTTCCGGCCTAATTTCAACGTGATTCATGACAGATACCTAATCTGGAGTTATTCCATTTCTGACGGATAAGATTCAGCCAGATTCCTGTGGCGTTTTCCCGATTCTACAGGCTTTTAAACATGGAGGCAGCATTCCCAACTCCATTCCTGACAGATCCCAGTTTTGCCAATGGGGAGAGGGGGAAGGGCAAAGTTCAAACGGACCCCATTTTGGCTGTTGCACAGCCGACAGTGTGGGAGCGATGGATGGAGGGAGTTGACGCAAATGCACTCGAAGAGCAGATAAGGCCTGGGTAACTGTCAGACTCCTGGAGATTAATTAAAGTGACTGGCTCCTAAAACTTAAAAAGCAAATAGGTCCCCAGCCTGAGTTACCTGCCTCAGTCATTGAGAAAAGCACTGAGGGATCTTTAACTGTGTGAACTGACAACCACAGCCCTGGCCTCGTCCTTTTTCAGCATTAGGATAAAAACCAAAAGGTAGAAGTTTAAAAGCAAAATACTGCGGAAGCTGGAATCCGGGAACAATAACAGAAAATGCTGGAAAATTTCAGCAGGTCTGACAGCATCTGAGGGGAGAGATAAAGCAGCTCTGGCAAAGGGTCATCTAGACTCGAAATGTTGGCCCTATACTCTCCCCACAGATGCTTTGATTTGATTTGATTTATTATTGTCACATGTATTAGCATACAGTGAAAAGTATTGTTTCTTACGCACTATACAGACAAAGCATACCATTCATAGAGAAGGAAACAAGAGAGTGCAGAATGTAGTGTTACAGTCATAGCTAGGGTGTAGAGAAAGATCAACTTAATGCAAGGTAAGTCCATTCAAAACTCTGACGGCAGCAGGGAAGAAGCTGTTCTTGAGTCGGTTGGTACGTGACCTCAGACATTTGTATCTTTTCCCTGAAGGAAGAAGGTGGAAGAGAGAATGTCCGGGGTGCGTGGGGTCCTTAATTATGCCGGCTGCTTTGCCGAGGCAGTGGGAAGTCTAGACAGAGTCAATGGATGGGAGGCTGGTTTGCGTGATGGATTGGGCTACATTCACGACCTTTTGTAGTTCCTTGCGGTCTTGGGCAGAGCAGGAGCCATACCAAGCTGTGATACACCCGGAAAGAATGCTTTCTATGGTGCATCTGTAAACGTTGGTGAGAGTTGTAGCCGACGTGCCAAATTACCTTAGTCTTCTGAGAAAGTAGAGGCATTGGTGGGCTTTCTTAACTATAGTGTCGGCATGGGGGGACCAGGACAGGTTGTTAGTGATCTGGACACCTAAAAACATGAAGCTCTCGACACTTTCTACTTTGTCCCCATTGATGTAGACAGGGGCATGTTCTCCTTTACGCTTCCTGAAGTCGATGACAATCTCCTTCATTTTGTTGACATTGAGGGAGAGATTATTGTTGCCGCACCAGTTCACCAGATTCTCTATCTCATTCCTATACTCTGTCTCGTCATTGTTTGAGATCTGACCCACTACGGTGGTGTCATCAGCAAACTTGAAAATCAAATTGGAGGGGAATTTGGCCGCACAGTCATAGGTGTATAAGGAGTATAGTAGGGGGCTGAGAACACAGCCTTGTGGGGCACCGGTGTTGAGGATGCTGTTGGACCTGCTGAGACTTTCCAGCATTTTCTGTTTTTGCGTGGTAGAATGGTGGCACAGTGGTTAGCACTGCTGCCTCACAGCGCCAGGGACCCAGGTTTGATTCCCGGCTTGGGTCACTGTCTGTGTGGACTCTGCACGTTCTCCCCAAGTCTGCGTGGGTTTCCTCCGGGTGCTCCGGTTTCCTCCCACAGTCCAAAGATGTGCAGGTTCGGTGGATTGGCCATGCTAAATTGCCCCTTAATGTCAGGGTGATTAGTAGGGTAAATATGTGGGGTTACTTGAATACAGCCTGGGTGGGATTGTGGTCGGTGCAGGTTCGATGGGCCGAATGGCCTCCTTCTGTACTGTAGGGATTCTATGAGAGTCGGCGGCTAATGCGCAGCCACTGTTTCACACCCAATTGACAGTGGGCTGGAATTTTCCCTCCCTTAGAAAGAAGTCCCGCCCATGAGAGCAGTCGGGCAGTTCGATTGGTCAACAGCTCTTCATCCTGGACAGGCGCAGTGCTGCAGTGGCCAGTAGGGGTATTGCAGCACGGAAATAAAGTCCCTGGACCTTCGAAAAGATAAGTTGACTGCAGGGGGGTAGGCGATGGCTTAGTGGTATTATCACTAGACTATTAATCCAGAAGCTCAACTGATGTTCTGGGGACTCGGGTTCGAATCCCATCACAGCAGATGGTGGAATCTGAATCCAATAAAAAAAATCTGGGATTAAGAATCTATCGATGACCATGAAACCATTGTTGATTGTCGGATAAACCCACCTGGTTCACTAATGTCCTTTAGGGAAGGAAATCTGCCGTCCTTACCCGGTCTGGCCTACATGTGACTCCAGAGCCACAGCAATGTGGTTGCCTCTCAACTGCCCTCTGAAATGGCCAAGCAAGCCACTCAGTTGTATAGTGCAGCATTTCAAGAAGACAGTTCACCGCCACCTTCCCACGGGCATCTAGGGATGGGCAACAAATGCTGGTGTAGCCAGCGACGCCCATGCCCCACGAATGAATGAAAGAAACAAATCTAATTCCTCACCAAGAGTTCAAAGGTGAATGCAATCACCAGCGACAACAGGTAACCAAGGTGCCAGCCAGGAACCCCCCCCGCCCCACGCATTGAGGTAAAGCTTCACTCAGTACAGTCCCTTATAAACAGCTTAGAGGAAGCAAAATTTTAAAAAATCACTCCGTAAAGCACAATCGAGTTACCCCCATGTGAATTCCAGCTCCAGCCAGGATATAATGAAACTAATTAACTAAAAATAGTGCACTCTGGCAACAGATGTCCAGATGCAATAAAACGGTAATGGAAGTGAATTAAGTCAGTCAATCAAGAAACACACCGAGAAGCCGTAACATTGCCTGGATATGATCAATTTTCCCCGAAATGCAGGATCAGGTACATTGGGAGCATGTGGAGGGGACTTGATTCTATGCTGCTAGCGATGTAAAGAGCAGAATTCGGATGTGATAATATGATTCAGTACAGGTTGGACTGTGTCAGGAGGCTATTGTAATCGGGATTCAGGTACTTTCAACCAGCTAGCAGGTGGACTCAAGGAAAAGACTTGTATAGCAGTAACGGGAAAGACCTGTTTTGAGCAAAGAATCCCTACAATGCAGAAGGAGTCCATTCGACCCATTGAGTCCGCATGGACTGTCTGAAAGAGTATCCGACCCAAGCCCTCTCCCCCGCCCTATCCCCATAACCTCACACATTTACCATGGCCAGTCCACCTAACCTACACATCTTGGGACGCTAAGGGGCAATCTAGCATGGCCAATCCACCTAACCCACACATCTTTGGAGTGTGGGAGGAAACCGGAGCACCCGGAGGAAACCCACGCAGACCCGAGGCAGGAATTGAACCCAGATCCCTGGGGCTGTGAGGCAGCAGTGCTAACCACCGTGCCACCCTTTCCATTATGAGACATGGAGGCACAGCTGAAATCGCCTCTCAAGTGGTGGCTTAAACCGTCAGAGTCTCCACTTCCGATACCACTATGACGATAACAACATATTCCCTCTATTTTGAAAGTTGCTCTTCTGAAGGACTCCTGGATTCATGCTGGGAAGCTGA
Organism: Mustelus asterias; assembly: GCF_964213995.1. Taxonomy (NCBI): domain Eukaryota; kingdom Metazoa; phylum Chordata; class Chondrichthyes; order Carcharhiniformes; family Triakidae; genus Mustelus; species Mustelus asterias. The sequence goes on along the minus strand of NC_135815.1, from coordinate 88,486,144 downwards.
TGTTGGAGCTCAGGTGAGTTGAGGAGTTGGGGAGAAGGGTGGGCGATCGCTATTGTCACCGTGCTTGATTGACTCTCTTGACCGAGAGTGGAAGCCACCCACTCCCCTTTACCCTACCCCCGTCGGGGTCCAACCCCCTTCACATCTTCTCTTTCATTTGCCAGAAGCGAACTGCACAGCCTCTGCAGAGAAACCATTCCTGCCCACTAGGGGGAAGAGCTTACCCAAATATTGCACAAGTACAGCATGACCTGAACGTGGCACATACACTGTGCGGTGTCGAGAGGGGGTTAGCAACAACTTGCATTCATCTAGCGCCCTTTAACATGGGAAAAAGGCCCAAGGTGCTTCACAGAAATGTCAAGAGACAAAAGGTGGACACTGAACCACAGTGAGGTCAGTTGACCAAAAGCGTGGTCAAAGTGATGTCTAGAGTCAGAGGTTTACAGCACGGAAACAGGCCCTTCAGCCCAACTTGTCCATGCCGCCCTTTTCTTATCCACTAAGCTAGTCCCAATTGCCAGCGTTTGGCCCATATCCATGGGCGGCACGGTAGCGCAGTGGTTAGCACTGCTGCTTCACAGCTCCAGGGTCCCGGGTTCGATTCCCGGCTTGGGTCACTGTCTGTGTGGAATTTGCACGTTCTCACCCTGTCTGCGTGGGTTTCCTCCGGGTGCTCCAGTTTCCTCCCACAGTCTAAAGATGTGCGAGTTAGGTTGATTGGCCAGGTTAAAAAAATTGCCCCTTAGAGTCCTGGGATGCTTGGGTTAGAGGGATTAGCGGGTAAAATATGTGGGGATAGGGCCTGGGTGGGATTGTGGTCGGTGCAGACTCGATGGGCCGAATGGCACCTTCTGCACTGTAGGGTTTCTATGATTTCTATGATTTCTATGATCCCTCTATACCCATCTTACCCATGTAACTGTCTAAATGCTTTTTAAAAGACAAAATTGTACCCACCTCTACTGCTACCCCTGGCAGCTTGTTCCAGACACTCACCACCCTCTGTGTGAAACAATTGCCCCTCTGGACACTTTTGTATCTCTCCCCTCTCACCTTAAGCCTATGCCCTCTAGTTTTAGACTCCCCTACCTTTGGGAAAAGATGTTGACTATCAAGCTGATCTATGCTCCTCATTATTTTATAGACCTCTATAAGCTCATCTCTAGGCCTCCTACGCTCCAGGGAAAAAAATCCCAGTTTATCCAGCCTCTCCTTATAACTCAAACCATCAAGTCCTGGTAGCATCCTAGTAAATCTTTTCTGCACTCTTTCCAGTTTAATAATATCCTTTCTATAATAGGGTGACCAGAACTGTACACAGTATTCCAAGTGTGGCCTTACCAATGTCTTGGAATGGGAGGCAGAGGGGTTTGGGGAGTATTCCGAGCTGTGAACCTTGGCAAGTGAGGGCACGGCCGCCAACGCTGTTCCACAGGGCTCAGTGTTGGGGTCCTTGCTGTTTGTTGGATATATTCATGATTTAGACATAAATGTGGGTGGCGTGATTGGGAGATTTGCAGAAGGCGTCAAAATTGGCCATGTAGTGAAGAGGGTAGCTATTCATTCCAGAATTATATCAATAGTTTGGCAGAGTGGGCAGGGAAATGGCAAATGGAATTCAACCTGGGAAAGTGTGCGGTAAAGTGGGTGGGGAAGGCAAGCAAAGTGAGGGAATATTCAATAAATGGGAAGATATTGAGAGAGATTCAGGGAGCGAGACACCTTGGGCACTTGTCCACAAGTCATTGACATTGGCAGAACAGGTGGACAAGGTGGTCAAGGAAGCATGTGGAATGTTTTCCTTTATTGGGTGAGGTATTGAATATGAAACCAGTGGTTAAATGCTGGAACTGTAGAAAATGCTGGTTAGGCCACATCTGGAGTATTGTGCAGAGTTCTGGTCACCACATTACAGGAAGGGCATCATTGCTTTGGAGAGAGCGCAGAGGAGATTGACAAGAATATTGTCACGGCTTGAAAATTGCAGTTATGAGGCGGGATTGGAGAGGCTAATGTTGTCCTTCTTAGAACAGAGGCGACTAAGGGGTGACCTAATTGAGGTGTATGAAATTAGGAGGGGCCTAGGAAAGACTTGTTGCCCCTAGCCAAGGGTGACTTACCAGGGTGGGTAGATTTAAGGTGATTAGTAGAAGGATTAGAGGGGATGTGAGGAAAAACCAGAGGGCGGCTGGCGACTGGAATTCTCTGCCTATATTGGTGATTCAGACAGAAATGCACAACTCACTTGAAATGAAACTGGATCATACAATCCCTACAGCGCAGAAGGAGGCCATTCGGCCCATCGAGTCTGCACCATAGAAATCATAGAAACCCTACAGTGCAGAAGGAGGCCATTCGGCCCATCGAGTCTGCACCATAGAAATCATAGAAACCCTACAGTGCAGAAGGAGGCCATTCGGCCCATCGAGTCTGCACTGACCACAATCCCACCCAGGCCCTACCCCCACATATTTACCCACTAATCCCTCTAACCTACGCATCTCAGGACTCTAAGGGGCAATTTTTTTAACCTGGCCAATCAACCTAACCCGCACATCTTTGGACTGTGGGAGGAAACCGGAGCACCCGGAGGAAACCCATGCAGACACAAGGAAAATGTGCAAACCCCACACAGACAGCGACCCGAGACTGGAATTGAACCCGGGTCCCTGGCGCTGTGAGGCAGCAGTGCTAACCACTGTGCCACCGTGCTGAAGTGTTGTAACCTGCACGGATATGGACCAGGTGCTGGGAAATGGGATTAAAATAAGCGGCTAGGTTTTTTTCCCCCTTTTTTTGGCTTGCGAGGGCACGATGGATTGAATGCTTGTTTCTGCACTGTAACCTTCCCATGGTTCTATGGTTTGGAGAGCTAAATTCTGCGTACTGCATGGAGCCAGATTGACAACCTTGAGTCTGCAGTTGTTCCATTCATTACATTCTCGTAGCCCCTTGCATTTCCCCGTGGGGGTTGCCCCGATGATACAGATCATCTCCCTGGCAACCGCAAGGTAACAAAAAGGGAACCAGATGTGGATACAAACTACATCCACCTATAAACAGGTCCAGACAGCCCAGTCTCACATCGCAGTGGAGCCCTAAATATGGGGAAATCTCCGCTTAATTTCCTTTTTTAGAATTCGGATAAAGAGTAACGCTGAACCCATTGTGTTTCCAAAAGGCCTGACAGTTTAGGCTTCCTGCTGCACCGTCGGGATTCTACGGATTTAATCAGAACATTCCGTAACGTGGCTACAGTCAACCTCGAGGAAGGGAAAAAAAAAAATCTCTCGGCATGGGAGGATCTTTGGAGAGAAAATATTTTACAAAGGTCATTCTGCACAAACTCTCGAGGGCCACCGACTGCACAAAAGCATCTGGAACTGTTACTCTCAGAGACGAATCAGGCTCCTCTCAAAACTCGCCTGCCTCCCACGCCAACGCAGAAACAACAAATGTCAGGATTGATTGGATCTGACAGCTGACTATCTCACCCTTCACCCAATCGAATGGATTCCCTCCAGCACAGGTATAATGAACATCACTGGCCTCATTCTGTGCTTGAATGTTTAGCTGAAGTGCTCGTGTCACCTCCCAACTGATCTGATTAATTGACACAGGCAGCTGACAATCCGAGTGGGAAAAAGCAGCTCTTTTTCCTTACAGAGTGCAAATAAGTGAACACAGGGTCGAAAGGCCGGCGTCAACTTGACATCCTGATCGTTGGCTTGTATGGGCAGCACGGTGGCACAGCGGTTAGCACTGCTGCCTCACAGCGCCTGGGATCCGGGTTCAATTCCAGGCTCGGGTCACTGCGTGGAATTTACACATTCTCTCCCATGCCTGTGTGGGTTTCCTCCGGGTGCTCCAGTTTTCTCCCACAGTCCAAAGATGTGCGGGTTAGGTTGATAAGCCAATTTAGCATGGCCAGTATGGGATCGATGCAAACCAGCCTCCCATCCAAAGACTCCGTCTACACTCCCCGTTGCTTTGGAAAAGCAGCCAGCATAATTATGGATCCCACGCATTCTCTCTTCCACCTTCTTCCATCGGGAAAAAGATACAAAAGTCTGAGGTCACGTACCAACCGACTCAAGAACAGCTTCTTCCCTGCTGCCATCAGACTTTCGAATGGACCTACCTCGCATTAAGTTGATCTTTCTCTACACCCTAGCCATGACTGTAACACTACATTCTGCACTCTCTCCTTTCCTTCTCTATGAACGGTATGCTTTGTCTGTATAAAATGCAAGAAACAATACTTTTTGCTGTATACTAATACATGTGACAATAATAAATCAAATCAAATTAAACCTTGTTTTTTGGGGATTAGCAGGGTAACTATGAAGGGTTGCGGGAATAAGGCCTGGGCGGAGTTGTGATCGGTGTAGATTTGATGGGCTGAATGGCCTCCTTCTGCACTGTAAGGATTCTATGATTCTATGAATTGGCATGGCTCAACATTCGGCTGCAGCCCATCAGGATACACAAACGGCATTCTGAATACAGCCAACGATTTAATAACCTCAAGAGTGACCAGGAGAAAGACAAGACGTCTTCTGAGAAAATATGCTGTGTGGCTTCCGGCTTCAAAAAAAAAAGGACTTGATTTGAGCACCTTGAAGTGAAGGAATTATTGAGAATAAAGCACTGCACTCACCTTCCAACAGTTACTGATGGACAGCCTGCCTCCTTTTACAAACCCATGTAAAAGCTACACCTTGTGGCTAAGATCAAGCATCAGATCCAGCCCAAAATGGGGCGCAATGCCTTATCTTGTTCGCTTAGATCTTGTTTGTCTCTCTTGTGGGGACCACGAACTGGATTCAATTTGAGTTTGGATTTCAGAGCAAGCAAGGAGATGGGTTTGGGTTTGCCCAGTTCGTTCTGAGCATTGGCTTTGTAACTTCAAGGATGGAGTGAAAATAAGAAAAATCTCATGGAAGAATGACAAACAGTAGCATAACTATAGGGTTCGTGGTGGGAGATACAGGAAGGATATCAGAGGTGGGTTCTGTACGCAGAGAGTGGTTGGGGTGTGGAATGGACTGCCTGCAGTGATAGTGGAGTCAGACACTTTAGGAACATTTAAGCGGTTATTGGATAGGCACATGGAGCACACCAGGATGATAGGGAGTGGGATAGCTTGATCTTGGTTTCAGATAAAGCTCGGCACAACATCGTGGGCCGAAGGGCCTGTTCTGTGCTGTACTGTTCCGTGTTCTATGTAGTAGCTGTTGCTGAGATTTTCCAGCGTTTTCTCTTTTGGTTTCAGATTTCAGTACCCGCAGTAATTTGCTTTTATCCTTGATTATGCTGGCTGCTCTACCGAGGCAGCGGGAAGTGTAGACGGAGTCAATGGATGGGAGGCTGGTGATGGACTGGGCTTTGTTCACAAGCCTTTGTAGCTTCTTGTGGTCTTGGTCAGAGCTGGAGGGTGATCAACTCGGTGAAAGATACTCTTTGGTCGATCTGAAACTTCTTGATCTTCCAGTACAAGGAGTTGTCCCCGACAGAGTGTTGCAGACTGGCACATTCCAAGGTCCAGGACTACGTCCTGGACGGCACGGTAGCACAGTGTTTAGCACTGCTGCTTCACAGCTCCAGGGTCCCGGGTTCGATTCCCGGCTCGGGTCACTGTCTGTGTGGAGTTTGCACATTCTCCTCGTGTCTGCGTGGGTTTCCTCCGGGTGCTCCGGTTTCCTCCCACAGTCCAAAGATGTGCTGGTTAGGTTGATTGGCCAGGTTTAAAAAATTGCCCCTTAGAGTCCTGGGATGCGTAGGTTAGAGGGATTAGTGGGTAAAATATGTGGGGGTAGGGCCTGGGTGGGATTGTGGTCGGTGCAGACTCGATGGGCCGAATGGCCTTCTTCTGCACTGTAGGGTTTCTATGATTTCTATGATTCTATGATTACGTGGGAGGCATTCAAGCTTGGGGCAGCCGCTGCCAAAGGGGTAAGGCCTTTCAGCCAATGTACACCGAGGGGCTAGTAACCGGGAAAAACCCTCAGACTGTGTATTTAACCCTAACTGTATGGAACTGCACTTCAGATTGCAATATGACCGATAGATATAGTTTGAACAGAATTGTACTCTAATGAAAATATTGAAATATTTGCAATGTTCTCATTACCGAATTGAAGTTCCTCAGAATGCATCTCGACCTTTAGAGAAAATGTGAACATTATTGCACTTTACTAGTAAAGCAATTTGAAATGTTTTTGCAATGCTTCTCTCATAGATTTTATGATTAAGTGTGGTTTTGCAACTATAAAAAAAATTGTGTAAAAACGGCAGTACAGACTAAATTTGGCATGTCAGCTACAACTCTCACCAAATTTTACAGATGCACCATAGGAAGTATTCTTTCCGGTTGTATCACAGCTTGGTGTGGCTCCTGCTCTGCCCAAGACCGCAAGAAATTACAAAGTGTTGTGAATGCAACCCAGTCCATCACGCAAATCAGCTTCCCATCCATTGACTCTGTCTACACTTCCCGCTGCCTCAGCAGAGCAGCCAGTATAATGAAGGATAAAAGCAAATTACTGCGGACACTGGAATCTGAAACCAAAAGAGAAAATGCTGGAAAATCTCAGCAGGTCTGGCAGCATCTGTAAGGAGAGAAAAGAGCTGACGTTTCAAGTCCAGATGACCGCAAAAACATAGCCCCCCCCTTGTTTTTGTGGCTATGACTCATCTTTCATTCCCTCCCCCTGAAGTATAAATATCTCCCACTTTCTATGCCTTTTAGCTTTGTCAAAGGGTCATCTGGACTTGAAATGTCGGCTCTTTTCTCTCCTTACAGATGCTGCCAGACCTGCTGAGATTTTCCAGCATTTTCTCTTTCAGCAGAATTAAGGACCCCACCACCCCGGACATTCTCTCTTCCACCTTCTTCCGTCGGGAGAAAGATACAAAAGTCTGAGGTCACGTACCAAATGGACTCAAAAACAGCTTCTTCCCTTCTGCCATTCGACTTTTGAATGGACCTACCTTATATTAAGTCGATCATTATTGTGTAACACTATATTCCTTCTCCCCATGTACTCTATGAACAGTATGCTTTGTCTGTATAGCGTGCAAGAAACAATACTTTTCGTTGTATACTAATACATGTGACAATAATAAATCAAATCAAATCAAATGAGCCTTGGACAGAGAAACTGCTTGCTAACTGGCCAATTAGATCTATTTTGGCATCAAAACTGTCAGTGTGGAATTTGCATGTTTTCTCCCCGTGTCTGCGTGGGTTTCCTCCGGGTGCTCTGGTTTCCTCCCACAGTCCAAAGATGTGCAGGTTAGGTTGATTGGCCATGCTAAATTGATCCTAGTGTCACGGGATTAGCAGGGTAAATATGTGGGGTTACGAGGATAGGGCCAGGGTAGGATTGTGGTCGATGCAGACTTGATGGACCAAATGGCTTCCTTCTGCACTGTCGGGATTCTATGATCAAGTGTTTAAAGATGTGTGCTGGGGTGCGTCTCTCCCCGGGCTCCCTGGAAGACAAGAATCTTTGAGGGAAGTGGAAGGTTGTCGAGGCAGGTTTGGAAACACTGAGGTTTAAGATAAGGACCTTACAAACTCCACTGCTTTACTCTACCGTCCAAAACAACATTGATTGTTGGCAGCGAGTCACTAAAGCCATCCAGTTGAATGGTTCTGACAATATAAATGGTGACAGCGAGTGCTAAGTGGTGTATGGACACTGGCAGAGGTTGGGAGATTGAGTTAATGTACTGGCTCAAGCATGCTGCCAAATATCCGTGCCAACTTGGCTCAGTTGGAATCACTTTCATCTCGAGGTTAGAAGGTCACGGGACCAATTTCATAATCAAGTTGGCGCAGGCCATGAAGGTTGACAGTCTAGAGCGGTGCTGAGGGACTGCACATTTCCACATAAGTTGCTGGGCCAAGGCCCCAGACAACGGGCAGGATCTTGAGATCTTTAAAAGAAAATTTAATGGTGGATCAGTGGCCATTCCCGGATCCTAGCTCAAACTGTCTGCATGCCCGTCTGGGAGATCTTCCCATGCTAATTAGGCGGTCGCTTCTGGATCTGCTGTCCAATTAGAGGCTTGGGGCTGGTCTCTGGGGCCCAAATGGAGGGCCTGCAGCCCCACCGGCAGAGGTGTGCACTGCCCCCTGTTGGAGGAGGACCTTGAAGGCTCCTCCATCTTGAGGTGTCTGTTAATTCCAATCGAGTCATACATGGCAAAAGAAGGCCATTTGACCCATCGAGTCTGCACCAACAATAACTATCACAAAAAGCGCGCTAATCCCATTTTCCTGCACTTAGAAATCATAGAAACCCTACAGTGCAGAAGGAGGCCATTCGGCCCATCGAGTCTGCACCGACCACAATCCCACCCAGGCCCTACCCCCACATATTTACCCACTAATCCCTCTAACCTACGCATCTCAGGATTCTAAGGGGCAATTTTTAACCTGGCCAATCAACCTAACTCGCACATCTTTGGACTGTGGGAGGAAACCGGAGCACCCGGAGGAAACCCACGCAGACACGAGGAGAATGTGCAAACTCCACACAGACAGTGACCCGAGCCAGGAATCGAACCCAGGTCCCTGGAGCTGTGAAGCAGCAGTGCTAACCACTGTGCTACCGTGCCGCTTGTTCCATATCCTTGAATATTTGATATTTCAAAAGCTCATCCAAATTTTTTTAAAGGTTGTAAGGTTTCCAGCCTCCACTATCTTCCCAGGCAGCGCATTCCCGATTCCCATCACCCTCTGAGTGAACAGGTTGTTTCTCAAATCCCCTTTGAATCTCCTGCCCCTCACCCTAAAACTGTGCCCCCTCGTGATTGACCCCTCAACCAAAGGGAATAGCTATTCCCTGCTCACACTGTCCATACCCCTCACAATCTTATAGACCTCAATCAGGTTTCTTATTTTCTTATTAAAGGAATTAAGGTTTATGGTGAGCGGGCGGGTAAGTGGAGCTGAGTCCACGAAAAGATCAGCCATGATCTTACTGAATGGCGGAGCAGGCTCGAGGGGTCAGATGGCCTACTCCTACTCCGAGTTCTTATGTTTTTAGGTCCTCCTCTCAGCCTTCTCTGCTCTAAAGAAAACAATCCAAACCTATTCAGTCTCTCCTTATAGCTCCAATGCTCCATCCCAGGCAACATCCTGGTGCGGCACGGTGGCACAATGGTTAGCACTGCTGCCTCACAGCGCCAGGGAACCGGGTTCAATTCTGGCCTGGGGTGACTGTCCGTGCAGACTTTACACGTTCTCCCCATGGGTTTCCTCCGGGTGCTCCGGTTTCCTCCCACACTCCTAACCCACACATCTTGTGTGGGTTAGGTTAATTGGCCATGGTAAATTGCCCCATAGTGCCATGGGGGGAGGGCTATCGGGTAAATACATAGAGTTAAGGGGAGGTATAGGGCCTGGGCAGGATTGTGGTCGGCACAGACTTGATGGGCCGAATAGCTCCTTCCGCACTGTAGGGATTCTATGAAAATTCTATGAATAATTACATATCGAGGAAAAATAAGTCTAAAGTTGGCCTCTACCTTAAAACAGGTTTATTTCCAAGACAGCAAAGTAAAGCAGCCAGCATAATCAAGGACCCCACGCACCCCAGACATTCTCTCTTCCACCTTCTCATGTCGGGAAAAAGATACAAAAGTCTGAGGTCACGTAGCAACGGACTCAAGAACAGCTTCTTCCCTGCTGCTGTCAGACTTTTGAATGAACTTACCTTGCATTAAGTTGATCTTTCTCTGCACCCTAGCTATGGCTGTAACACTACATTCTGCACTCTCTCCTTTCCTTCTCTATGAACGGTATGCTTTGTCTGTATAGCGCGCAAGAAACAATACTTTTCACTGTATAATACATGTGACAACAATAAATCAAATCAAGTCAAATAAATTCCCACTCAGTTTATCTGCCCCTCAGTGTCCCAGCTGTCCCCATCCCAATTTAACAATGCAATTTTCTGAACCTTTAGCTGCCATTTAACTAAGTAATTTGCCATTGACCGTTAACGAGGGTGTCAATAAGATATTAACAGCGTTCTCTGAAGGTTAGAATTTAGACTAGATGGTGGCCACAGCTACAAAGACACCCCTAGCGTGGGGCACTCTTCCGAATGATCGGATATCTCCTGCAGCGCCACAGCAAACCCAGCAAAAGCCCCACTTCACCCGAATAACCCCACAGACCCTGTCACCCCGAACAAGTGCCAGCTTCCCGCACCCTTTCCCACAAGTATGCCAGTCTTCGAAGCCAAAGCGGCCCACAGTTAGACTGCACAATATTATAGCTAAATACAGCACTGACAGAGGCCATTCTGCCCTTCTAGTTTTTTTCTTAATTATTTCAAGGGACATGGGCATCGCTGACTGGCCAGCATTTATTGCCCATCCCTAGTTGGCCCGAGGGCAGTTGAGAGTCAACCACATTGCTGTGGCTCTGGAGTCACATGTAGGCCAGACTGGGTAAAGATGGCAGATTTCCTTCCCTAAAGGACATTAGTGAATAAGATGGGTTTTTCTGACAATTGGCAATGGTTTCACGGTCATCAGTAGATTCTTAATTCCAGGTAGCTTTTATTGAAACCAAAGATGTGCGGGTTAGGTGGATTGGCCATGCTAAATTGCCCCTTAGTGTCAGGGGGACTAGCTAGGGTAGATGCATGGGGTTATGGGGATAGGGCCTGGGTGGGATTGTGGTCGGTACAGATTCGATGGGCCAAATGGCCTCCTTCTGCACTGTAGGGATTCTATAAATTCAAATTCCACCAGCTGTCGTGGCGGGATTCGAACCCGAGTCCCCAGAATATTAGCTGAGTTTCTGGGTTAATAGTCTAGCGAGAATGCCACTGGGCCATCGCGCTAAATACATGCAAACCTTTCTTTCCTCGCCCTGGAACACATTAATCTTCTGGATGGAGTATAAATTGTCTGCACAGTGATACTCCTCCTCCATTAGTCACACTCTGAGTAGCTTTCTCCCTGTGATACTGACATGGCCAGTTGCCAGGCCAGTGAGCTTAAGGATGTTACCACGCTGCCACCTCTGTAAGAGCATGAAAGGTTTTCCACCTTGACTTGGCACGGGATGGGCATTTCAAACCTGCCAATTAAAAAGTGTTCAGGGGGCCCCTTGGAACTCCTTCACACTTCATAAACACCAGCAGAGCTTGTGTTGCCTGCTCTCTCAGTACACTAATAAGCTAAGACCAGGGGCTGAACCCGGCACACGTTCTGTCCTGGGAAGATTTGCAGTTGGTGAGTGTGAAGGTATTTTGACCACACGTCGGTGGCCCGAGCTATCGTCAGAGTGTCTGCTCTTGTTCGCCCTGTGGTTTGAAAGCAACTATTTTACAGCAACCCCTGAGTGTTCATTAACATTGAACACATTACACCAGGTCAAATGGCTTTTGTTACCAATCACTCCTTCCATATGTCCAAAGATAGAAACATAGAAACGAGAAGCAGGAATAGGCCATTCAAGCCTGCTCCCCCATTCACCTCGATCATGGCTGATCATCGAATTCAATACCCTGATTCCCCTCCCCCTTCTTCTCATATCCTTTGATCCCTTTCACCCCAAGAGCTATATCTAACTTCTGCTTGAAGTCAGACTACCCAGCTTTCTATCCACTTCAAGACATTATCTACAATTCCACACTTTACATTATAGTCTGTTATGTGAGACCTTGTTGAAAGCCTTCTGAAAGTCTAAATAAACCACATCCACTGGTTCTCCTCGGTCAACTCTACTAGTTACACCCTCAAAAAATTCCAATAGATTCATCAAACATGATTTCCCCTTTGTACATCCAGGCTGACTTTGTCTGATGATACCACTGCCTTCCAAAAGGTACAGGTTAAGTGGATTGGCCATGCTAAATTGCCCTTTAGTGTCCGAAGATGTGTAGGATCAGTCGTAGTCAATGTGCGGGAGTTAAGGGGATAGGGCGGGGGGAAGGGGGGGGGGCGTATGGGTACCTAGGTGGGATGCTCTTTGGGTGAGTCAGCACAGATGCAATAGGCTGAATGGCCTCTTTCTGCACTGTCAGGATTCTATGACTCATGTATCTGATAATAAGTGACGGGCATGGATACACAAAGCAACAACTGTGGTGGGGAATCTGTCACACCACACAGTGCCAGTGCAAAACCTGAACAGTTACAAGAAACTTGAGGCTTCTCGGCCTTTTGGCTAAGATCAAGTGTAGTATGGATCGCCTGCACTTGGTTGGGGTCATTGGGTTACGCTGAGGCTTCATATGTTTCATATGAAGCAATTTTTAAAAGCGGCATCTCGGCCTTTTGGCTAAGATGCAAATGAGCTCAAGTCTTGGAGGAGGATCCTCCCCCTTCTCCAATCAGCTTGACTCATGTAGATCAGGCCCAGGACAGGGTGGTTTTGGTCTCCCGCCCTGTCTTGTCAGCCTGGATCTGAAATGTTTCAACTTGTTGAGACTCTGAATTGGATTTGATTTGATTGAATTGGAAAAGTATTTATAAAAAAAAGAAACTTGAGGCTCAGTTCAGTCTTCTGCTGGCTGGGAACTCAAAGCTGATCTGGAATTCCCTCAAAGAGGCCCTTTGTCCCACCAAGCCTGCGCCGATCACGTCCTATCTAGACCAACCACCTGTATCTCTCTATTCCCCGCCTGTGCTTATCCAGATAAGTTTTAAATGTCGCTAACGTATCTGCCTCAACCAATTTTGTTTCATTCATTCAATTGATGCGGGCATCGCTGGTCAGGTTGGCACTTGTTGCCCATCCCGGATTGCCCTTGAGAAGATGGTGGTGAGCAATCTCCTTGAACCACTGCAGCCCATGTGGTGTAGATACACTCATGGTCACAGTTTTAGAGAACCAATGTGCTGATTAGCCCAATGCGGAGGGCAGTTTAGGGTCAAGCGTGTTGCTGTGAGTCTGGAGTCACGTGGAGGCCAGATGTGGCAGTGCATTCCAGGCCCCCAGCACCCTCTGTGTAAAAAACTTCCCCCCAAACATCTCCACTGAACCTTTCCCCCCCCCACCTTGAACTTGTGCCCCCTTGTAATTGTCATTTCTGCCCTAAGGGGCACCTTATCTATGCCCCTCTTAATTTTATAAAGTTCTATCCAGGCCCCCTCCTCAGCCTCCGTCTTTCCAGGGAGAACAATCCCAATTTATTCAATCTCTCCTCATAGTTCCTTGGACTTCTTTGCCTCTTTACTATTGAGCTGGACTTTTATCCTTCAGGCTAGAATGAGAGTTAGGGCATTTTCTGGCTTGGTCCTCCCATTTTGGAAAGGGGTGGGGTGGAGAAAATGCCAGGAAAGATGGGATTGTCAATATGGGAGAGGGGTTGCAAGTTGGATTCAGGCCTGGAAAATGTTGAGAGGCAGCCACAAGGGGTGGGGGGGGGAGTTGCTGAGATGAGCCGCTTATAAAGCCCACCTCGGAGCTGTGGAATTGTCAGCATGGGTTTCATTTGGTGTTCACCTCGGGCGGCATGGTAGCACAGTGGTTAGCACTGCTGCTTCACAGCTCCAGGGACATGGGTTCGATTCCCAGCTTGGGTCACTGTCTGTGTGGAGTTTGCACATTCTCCTCGTGTCTGCGTGGGTTTCCTCCGGGTGCTCCGGTTTCCTCCCACAGTCCAAAGATGTGCGGGTTTGGTTGATTGGCTATGCTAAAATTGCCCCTTAGTGTCCTGAGATGCATAAGATAGAGGGATTAGTGGGTAAAATATGTCGGGATGTGGGGGTAGGGCCTGGGTGGGATTGTGGTCGGTGCAGACTTGATGGGCCGAATGGCCTCTTTCTGTACTGTAGGGTTTCTATGGTTAGGGAGATTGGCCAATGTGAATTGTCCCTTAGTGTCCAAAGATGTGTAGGTTAGGGGGATTAGCCATGGGAAATGCGTGCGGTTACGGGGATAGGGCCATTTGGGGCTGATAAAAATGTGTTGTCTTATACTCTGGGGTGGGGGGCAACTTGCATGTCGCAGTGAAGGGTGGTCGAACAACAATTGGACACAGCTCATTTTAAACAAACGCCCTCAGGTCAAAATGGCCTCCAACGACAACCTACCCTCGGCCTGAGGTAAACAAAAGAGATGTTTAAAAAAGC